>NC_140195.1:13494114-13668114 GCF_965226575.1 Pagrus pagrus | reverse complement strand
TTTTTTCAATAATAATGTAATTTTGTAATGTAATGTAATTTTTGGTGAATATTTTAGTGAAAGGGGGCCATTTTTCATGAAAACCTCGATTGATTTTTTCAATAGCTTCCAGGTCTTTGGACCAATTGAATTGAAATTTCTCCCAAATGTGGTCCTATACTGGCTGAACGAGACACAGCAGTCCTCATTGGATTCTGGTGTAATTTGTATTTTTGGTGAATATTTTAAAGAAAAGCAGCCATTTTCCATGAAAACCTTCGCCGATTTTTTCAATAGCTTCCAGGTCTTTGGACCGATTGACTCAAATTTTCTCCCAAACGTGGTCCTATACTGGCTGAACGAGACACAGCAGTCCCCATTGGATTCGGGTGTAATTTGTATTTTTGGTGAATATTTTAGTGAAAGGGGGCCATTTTTCATGAAAACCTCAGCCGCTTTTTCAATAGCTTCCAGGTCTTTAAGCCAATTGACTCGAAATTCCTCCCAAACGTGGTCCTATACTGGCTGAACGAGACACAGCAGTCCCCATTGGATTCGGGTGTAATTTGCATTTTTGGTGAATATTTTAAAGAAAAGCGGCCATTCTTCATGAAAACCTCGGCAGATTTTTTTCAATAGCTTCCAGGTCTTTGGACCGATTGACTCGAATTTTCTCCCAAACGTGGTACTATACTGGCTGAACAAGACACAGCAGTCCCCATTGGATTCGGGTGTAATTTGTATTTTTGGTGAATATGTCAGTGAAAGGGGGCCATTTTTCATGAAAACCTCGGCCAGTTTTTTCAATAGCTTCCAGGTCTTTGGACCAATTGACTCGAAATTTCTCCCAAACGTGGTCCTATTCTGGTCAGAGGTCAGTCTGATGTTATTAACCAGGGTAAAGTGAGCTGCAGTTTCTCTGAACAAGCACTAGATAGCAGCAATACAATGTTTTATTTCTTTCCAAAGACCTGGCTGAATCTCGTCTCATCAATGGCGTACTTGGTGGTGTGCATTGGAATTGCATTTTATAAAGGTAATATCTGCAAAAACAAAGAGAATGGCAGCATTTATAAACAAAAATAATGTTTTCTGTCTTATCTTAAAATATAGTCACGTACATTTCCTTTGTTCAGATCAAATATGTAGACTGCAAAGCAACCTGTGTTGCAAAAAAAGAGATAAGTTGGTGCATATATTTTGAGGTTTCATATGCATTGCCATTGTCCATTGCCTATATCTAGATTTAAGCCTTTTTCACCTCTGTCAGCATCCGACGGAGGTCAGTAGAGCAGAGGTGCTCCATTGAACCTGTAACCACACACAAGTCACCCAGACCTGGAGGGTGCAGCATGATGAAAAGCTAAACCACTAGAGGTCAGCATAGACAAGATTTTCTAGGTTTGAAAAGTTACTCTTTAAAGATCACCTCCAGACATCAAATTTTCAATTGCCTTATTTAAAGTTCTTAAAATTACAATTTTGCTGAATCAGAATCTATAAATATGCACAAAAGTGGCTTTAATCTATTTAATTTAAAGTATTGATTACACCTGTTATCAGAGTAGCTTGGATCTATAAATATTTCCAGAAAACAGGAGTCAACAACAGGATGTAGATATTAGCAATTATTGTCTTTTTGACTCTGTTGCAACTGTTCTCAAAGTTTGCAGCATTCGATGTTCACTTAAACCCAAGAAAAAGAACACAAACGATCAAGCTGCTGAGCACATCTTTATTTGAAACACAGTATGTGGCAATTAACACACATTTGGCTCATTGGTGCACTTGGCTTATTGTGGATTCATGTTAAGGTGAGTTAAATAGTGATGCAGCAGGTTGGAATTCTTCAGTGTGTGTTTTTTTCTGCTTTATGTGTATGATAGGTTCTGGGTCTCCACTGTCTTGATGTAAAGAGGACCCGACTTTCGCTTCTGCTCCTTGTTAACCGCAACAGCTGTTGGGAAGAGGACAGTAGAAAAATCAATAAAAACTCACACTGCAGGCTGTCATAACAATATAATGCCACTGGTTATACTGGAGTTCAGTTAAAAATACAACACTTACCTTTGGTAGGCACTGTTTGGATGTTGACAATAGAGTCCTGACCAAGTCTGTCGGTGAGAAAACAGGAAATAAACTGTAAGTATTGATCTAAATAATTGTTGTGAAAGGGAACTCCACTGATTTAACATATCAAAGTCTAAAGCCCTAACCATAGGCCTTGGGTAGCCATCGGGGAAGCGTATTTCTTTTCCTGAGATAAAGAGCCGAAGTCACGCCCTTCTAGCGGACCCCATGGGACCTTATTTTGGAAAAACTTTGTATGGTAGTGAATGGAGAAAGACAAATTTTTTTGGTCCCTTACACATATGATGTTTGTCAATTTAAAAGATAATTTTCCAAGTCAAGAAAGTCGCAGTTTGTCAAAATTAAAGTAAAACACTATCTAGTTTTGTGTTAAACCGCTCAGTGAACTACATCGTCTCGCTCAACACACGTCACCGACACCAACATGGCTGCCAACTCAGCACAGAAAAGGTACTAAAAATGATGACAATCACAACAAATCTGGTCATGTTGACAACTGCAGTTATGTGAAAGTGCAGTCTTTCAGTTTTGTGGGCAAGCTCTATACAATGTTTAAGTTACGGGTTTTGGTAACGCCACTAACGCAACTGTTGGCTTTGTAGTCTTCATAATTACATATCTACACAGTCTTATATTTCATTACTTTTATGACAAACTCTGTCTTTCTCAAGTCAAAGAATTATCTAACATCATATGTGTGATTCATGACACATTTCAAATGGGATCGAAAAACTTTTTGTCTTTCTCTATTCTCTACCATACAAAGTTTTTCCGAAATAACATCCCATGCTGCAAACTGGAAGATGCATGAATTTGGCTCTCTACAGCATCCTGCTGTCTCTGACTGGCTTTCTGATATTGTTACCCTAATGTCAACCAATCATCAGTTGTCCTGCCCAAACCTAACCAGGGCCCTGATTCTGTATCTAACCAACGAAGGCAACGGGTACTAACCACCTACTGCTCCAGAGCCTGGAACAGAGATTACATCCTATTTTTATTAATCCTGTCGGTTTAATTAAATCGAGTAATTGGTTCAACAATGCATAGCAGAAATCAGTTTGTTTTCATCTGTGCAATAAGCTCAATGTTGCCCCTTTGCAGCCACTGAATCCTAGCAACTCTCAACAAGTACCACATGGTGTTTTTCGCCCTCCGGCCTCAAGAGGCGGTAATGAGCCCACTACAGGTTGGCGCACCACAGAAATGTGAAGAAGACGCTGCACTAGATAAGCGACAGAAAGTGAGATTTTTGTTTTATCGGAGTGTTTTCACATAGTTTTTTTAGGTTTAACAAAAGAAAAGACTTATAGGTTGAAAACTAAGTGATTAATTTGGTAAATCTCTGTCTTATCGACCGCCCCAACTCCAGTAAGTATTGCTTCCCTGAGGAACATTACTAACGTTACTACTAGCATAACAAATGGTCGTGTTGCATTATGGGTATTGTAGGCGCTATGTTTGTCAAGGAAGACGCATAAAAGATATTTCTAGTTCTGCCTTTTTTTTTTTAAAAAAAAGCTGTCCACTTTGAGTCTGACAATATGTTAAATTGTTTTTGTTCTCAAATTAATGATCATCACCAGGCAAAAGAAAAATTCTAAAAAAGTTATAGCCCAACTTTTTTCTGATAAAAGCCTAAATCAGTGTGTAAGTATGTATACTTCTCTCACCTTCCCTCCTCTCCTTCCAGCAGTTTCCTGTAGGTGGAGATCTCGATGTCCAGGGCCAGCTTGACATTCATGAGCTCCTGGTACTCTCTGAGCTGGCGAGCCATGTCTTGCTTGGCCCTCTGCAGAGCCAGCTCCAGGTCCCTGATGCGAGCCTTGGCATCCGTCACAGCCCCCTCCCCTCGCGCCTCTACTTCAGTTATTTGGTCCTCTAGGTTGGTACGCTGAAAAGAGTGCAGGGATAGATGGTGTAAGCATCCAGTAAGATCTCAGTGTGTCAATCACCCCGTTTTAAATAGAGGATTGGAGATATTTAATCGACAATGTTTCATGTTATTGAAGCCTGTGGTAACAGGCTATTAGACAGTCTGACTGTTAAGAGTTTAATGCTGCCTGAGGAAGAGTTGCTTTTGCTCCTTATTATATAGTTGATTTTCTGCATTTGTTTTTGTACATGATTCTTCACTGACTTTCAGCACCAATCAGCCAAGAAAACTTTATTTGGCAATATTCAAGACCTATCATCAAGTCCAGTTGCCTCTGGCTTTTAACCTGTCAGGGAGCCTATGAACCTTTCACTCACCTGACCCTTTGCAGACATGATCTCATTTTGCAGGCGGGTCATCAGTCGTTTGAGCTCAGATATTTCCCCTTTTGTGCTGTGCAGCTCATTTCCATACTGGTCTGCCTGAGCAGTCATCTGGTCAAACTGGTGTCACCATAGGTCAAACAGAGGAACAAACATACAAGCTTTGTATTAATCAGGTTTGACAAGGGGGGTTCCTGTCAGAAAGACAGGGTTTTCTACTTGATTTATGAGCTTTAGTTCAGTGTAGACCCTGTTCATATTTCTAGCTTTAAAGAAAAACCTTTTTTTTTGTATTTATTAATTTTTTATCTAGATTAATGGTCTTTACTTCTTACCTTGGTCTTGTGCCAGACTTCAGCTTCTTCGCGGCTGCGGGCGGCAATTTCCTCGTACTGAGCCTTAACTTCAGACACGATCTGATCCATGTTCAGGGCACGGGAGTTGTCCATCTGGACCACTACAGAGGTCCCCTTCAGGCTCTCCTGCAGCTCACGCAGCTCCTTTTTTTTGTTAAAACAACACAAACAACAGTAAGAAGCAAATCTTGAGTGCAAAACAAGCTCACATACTGTATATATTTTCCTTGATTTAATATCTTTAACATTTTGAGAAGATTTTAAGTGAATGGTTATGTACCATATCATACAGGTCCTTGAGGAAGTTGAATTCCTCACCAATAGCGAACACCCTGTCGTCTAGATCCACCTTGGACAGATAGCCTGAGTCCACATCCTGCAGTCAGTCAGAAAAAAACAAACAACCTTTTCTCAGTTCTTAAGCTTCTGCATTAAACAGACACTAACGGATTATACAGTTTTGTAGTCGAACAAGGAAAATTATTAGTAGAGAAATTGCTGACAAAACAGTGAATGTAATGAGAGTTAATACAAATGGTTCAGAGCTTAATCTGACTAGTATCTACAATCTATAATAGACATCAAGACTGCATACTTTACCTTCTTAAGCAATACAAACTCATTCTCTGCTTCATTCCTCTTGTTGATCTCATACTCATATCTGAAACAGCCCACAGATATCAGGTTACACATCTGATCACTCACAATATGTCTAAAACACCACTCGAGTTCACAGACTTACAGTAACAGTTGTTCAGTTCCATTCACAAAAATGTCTTACTTTGTCTTGTAGTCGTCCACATGTTTGTGCATGACATCGTTCTCCATGTCAAGTTTGTGTTTGTCATTGTTGATGCACTCCAGCTGTCTCTGCAGGTTGTTGATGTAGGTCCTCAGCATGGGCTCGACGTTAGAGGAGGCGGTGGTCTGTCCCTGCAGCAGATTCCACTTGGTTTCCAGCATTTTGTTCTGCTGTTCCAGGTGTCTTACCTGTGGCACAAGAAGAAAGTACCAAACAAATCAAACAGGTTCTAACATCTTTAACAGAGGTCGTTTAAGTCATTAGCCTTTTAACATCAGAGTTTTTGTGAGATTAATTCTTACCTTATCAATGAATGAGACAAAACGGTTGTTGAGACTCTTGATCTGTTCTTTCTCCTTGGTGCGAACAGCATGGACAGTGGGGTCGATGTCAATATTCAGTGGCGTCAGCAGGCTCCTGTTGATGGTCACGGCTGTAATCGGGGCTGTCTGGATAGTCCCAGTGCTAATCTTGGGGATGGGGTAGGCTCCCATGGACATGCTGCTGAAGCCCCCAGCGGACATGCGCATCCCTGGACGGCTGCTGCGCTTGCTCCTCAGACTCATGGTTGTGCTGTGTGGAGATGGCACTGCTAGAGAGGATGGAGACGTCGTGCAGTGGTTTGAGCTCTGTTGTGCATCTCTCTATCTTTAGGGTGACACTTTATAAGCACGTCTGGGTGTGGCGCGATAGGGAAGTTATGTGGCTCCCCAATGTGGGTAAACCAGTCTGACACATGCCACCTGTTCTCCCACCTACCCCTACTGTAAAAGTTGCATTCTTCTGTTGCTACGCAGGAATTGAGGCTTGCACTGCAGTTTCAGGTGAGCTGTATTTGAGCAATAAATTAAAAGTGTTTTTTCGAGGTAAGCACTCTGCTTACTCTTCAAGGTAAGACAGAGCTGTGATCTATAAAGTCATCAAGAGCTAAAATCTGATAATAAATTAAAGCATGTGTGGAATCAGCTGATAGATCTGTCGGGCTCTAGTAAAAAAGCAAATGAGGGGAGTTGTTTAACTTTAAGGATTGTCACAAGTTCTTCATGAAAAGTTAAGACCACAGAAGAAGAAAAAAACCCATCAGTTTTGTTTTATTTTGTTTTTTTGTGTCACTGTCATAAACATCCATCATACAAACACACACAAACCCTGTCAGCCCCTCAAATATTATAAAACCATGTAAGATAAACTGGTTTGGGTGAATCACAAATGTATTTATAAGTGAATCTTTTCAGAGATTATCACAATATTGTAAAGTTTGTGAGATATGTGGTGGTTTTCAAACCTATCCCTGTCTGATAACAGTAAGGATCACTGAGAAAAGTAGATGAAGTCAAGTTGGAATTGTTGCTACAAATATATTTTGCTGCATTTGCTTCAACTTTTTGATTTATGATCGTAACTGACAGCTTGTTCTAAATGAAAAAACGGGTTGTCTTCTTGATGTCAAACAGTCTTTGTAATCCATTCAAAAGCTCCCCCTCCCTCTTCTGAGTCTGATGATGCAATCATCACCTCCCTATGAAAAAACAACAAAGAGTAAGTCTCTCATACAACCAGGTTGCTGTTTATTCTGGAGGTTTGTCACGGCTGTGTGCCACTGAAGCTGTTCCACCGACACAACATCAATACATAAGGTGAGTGAAGTTGAGAGGAAGACTTTTGAAAGACTTTCTGTATATTTAAATCAATACTGATTAAGTTACGTATTTGAAATCTCTTTATCAGCTCCTGTCAGATATGAAGATTGCTTCGTTCAACGTGCAGAGATTTGGGCTGGCGAAAGTCTCAGATCCAGACGTCCTGTCAACTCTGGTTAAGGTGAAACAGTCGAAACATTCAAAGCATCAGGCGGTTAATTTCAACTCAGACGTTAATAACAAGGGTTTGGGGAATGTGTGGTTCGAGTCATTGATAAGATATTTGGGAGGCAGCCAAGAGGAGTACAACAACAGTTGACAAGAAAAACATTGTGTTGTGTAGTGTAAAATGTGAAAAATATTTGTGGTACCTTTTAATTATGTCTTTGATGTGGCTGTCACAAGTTCACAGGGCAAAGAAAGCCTTGAATGTCACACATTTCCTCAGAGACTGAACTGTTCTTTGTTTTCTCAAAAATTCACACATGAAATCCTTTTCTTTGTGCAGATTGTGTCTCGTTACGACCTCGTACTGATTCTAGAGGTGGTCGATGTGAGCGGAGCGTCTGTTAAAGTCTTTCTGAAAGAACTGAACAGGTGAGTTTACATTTGTTACGTCCGAATGAAGCAAAGATTGTTGCTTTTTACTAAATGTGTGCTTACTTTGACTGTTGTATGCCATTTCAGAGTCAACCCAACCCATCACTATGCTCTGCAGCTCAGCAGCCGCCTGGGAAGGAACAGATACAAGGAACAGTTTTTGTTCCTGTACAGGTAAGATCAAATCAAATCACCAGACTGTAATATTTTTTGTACTGTTATCATCAAACAGCTGCACTAAAAAGCCATTATTGTCCTGTTGAAAGGGATGATGTTGTCGACCTGATTGACTGCTATCAATATGAAGACAACCAGGTGAACGACATGGATGCTTTTGCCAGGGAGCCGTATATCCTCCACTTCAAGCCACGAAACACAGGTCAGTCCCTGCACTTAACTGGAGTTTAAAGGATAAGTTCACCCAAAAATGAAAATTCAGTCGTTATCATTCTCCTAAACAAATGAAGTAGATGGGACACAAAACAAGACATAAAATGGGTCCATACAACTTGTAAACTGTAATCCAAGTCTCTGGAAGCCTTAGGATCCCAAATTGATCTCAAAAGATGTTATTTACACCCTTATTAAAGCTGCAAACTTCACTTTAGCTGCTAAGCTAAAAGCGTTAGCATATACCCTTTCTGAAGTTGGTGCGTGGGCTTAACCCCATGTCGAGGGTGTGGATAACGTCTTTTCAAATCAAAATGGGATCTCAGAGCTTTTGAAAACTTGGATTACTCTGGACGAGCTGTATGGAGCCATTTTTTGTTTTTTTTGGTTGTTTTTTTACATTTTAAAATGAGTCCCCTGCTGGGTGAACTTATCCTTTAGCGAATAACAGGGACTTCTGGATATAATTGTGTTTGTTGATTTTATTATCAGTCGGTTGTTATAGACAATGTAACTGCTGCTGTCTGTGGTATGAGTCATGTCTATATATGGACCTGTTTGTTTTGCTAAGCTGAATGAGACTGATGTAGAAGGAGCAGAGGGCAGGTTTATCAAGTTGAGTCAGTCTGTGTTTTCTGCTTGAATACATGTTGAAGTTGTAATGGCGGGGCAAGTTATTGGAGATGAGCATTCGTAGTTGACAGGATTGTTTTGGTTTGCAGTGCTGAAGGATATAGTGCTGATCCCGGTCCACACCAAACCAGGGGAGTCGGAGAAAGAGCTAGATGAGCTGTACGAAGTCTTCCTGGCAGTTAAAGACAAATGGAAAACTGATGTGAGTTGCATCAGTGTTTCACCTGAAAGGAACACTTTAATGAGTTCATGCTATATATTAAAACTAGATTTAACACCACATATAGTTCTTTGGGTTGATTTCTCTGTATTTCCACATCCCACCAAATCACTCGAGTACTAAAATACCATTTCTGATTTGTTTCCTAGAACATAATGATCCTGGGGGATTTCAACGCAGATGGTGCCTATGTCACCCATAAGGAAATGAAAGCGATCCGTATTCGCAGCGACAAGAATTTCCACTGGCTGATTGGGGATGATGTTGACACCACCGCAAATACATCAAACGAACACACCTACGACCGGCATGTTCACATTCATAAACTCCATTCATGCAAATCCAGAGAGGATGTTTTTTTCAGAAACTGTACATGCTGTCAAGTGAATTAATGATTTCTATGTTTCTCTCACAGGATTGTTGTGTATGGAGAAGATATGCTGGCAGCCATTGTGCCGAACTCAGCCAAGCCTTTCAACTTTCACAAAGAGTTCACGATGACTGAAGAAAAGGTGAGTTGTCCCTCATACCTAGAATGTTACACATATGTATGCTCTTGTATGGCTTTTTTCAGTGTCCTCCTTTGTGGGAACATTCGTCATTCAGTGTTTGCGCCTTTCCCCAGGCCCTGAGGGTGAGCGACCACTACCCTGTCGAGGTAGAGTTATGTAAAGCTCCTCCTTTCTGGGCGGTAAGTAGCTACCAAAGACGTGACAGCGTTGATACCCAGCGAGCATCAGACAACAGAGCTGTCACAGGTGAAGAGCAAAACTGTAATTTACTCTTTCCTGTCACAGATAGACACTAAGTATTTAAGACATGAGCAGACGTACTTGTACTAGATGTTTTGTTCTTTGACATTTTTACAGTGCAGTGCTGCGTCTTTGAATAACAGCAGGGTAGCTAATAATGAGAAGGAATGCTTATAATTTTACGGTGTTTCTTATCAGTTCATTTTACAGCTCAACTTAAAGGTTTTACTTTCTCCCCCCTTTTTTTAAAAAGCACATGCTTTAAACGTGGGACTTCCCACTCTGGCGATTGACCACAGATACTGTTGAGGAAACAATAACTCAGTTTTAAATTACAGGGCTTAGGGTTAGTTTTCATGACATTCTTTATTTTTCTTTAAATCAAAAACCAATTATAAACTGATCCCATTGTCAAGTAATGTCTGTGTGTCTAAAGCCTGATGTAGCTTATAACTTTGTACCATAGACCTCTATTCTGACCTACAAAGACGAAACACATAAACATAACATAAAACCAGTGGGATCCATAATGACAGAGTGAGGGCACCCTGGCTAGTTAAGGCTAGTTGTAAGAAAACCATTTTGATGCTCTTAGTTTTTACCACTTTAATAAGACATTAGATAAATCTAATCTTAGTGAATAAAAAAAATGGCAAAGACAAGGTTGTATTATTCACTACCCTCTATATACTGGACTGTATAGTGAGTTCACCATCTTGTGGTGCTGTCTGAATGTGTAGTGTGAATTATCATACCCTGTATAGTTGACTTGAAGTGTAACCGATGGTCACTAATCAAGCATTTTAGACCATCATGCATTAGTCGTTCCCTCAACAAAAGGCTTATGGGATTTTTAAATTGGATTTTCGAATATTGCCAAAAATGAGCTCTGTGACCACGGACCTTATTTCAGGCATTTAACCAAAAACCAATTCAGAAAACTCATAGACTTTAAGACAAGGGAACCGGAAGTACAAAAATGCTAACCGATTTCTGGGTTTTAGGACTACAAACTACAGCACTATATACAATTTAATATGCCAGACTATGGCAAGAAAAGAAATTGTAACATGCCACAAATCTGACTGAATAATCACTGTGTCACGGTGCTTTCCCCCCTTAGAAGTTGAATTAAAAATACACCTATTTGACAATTCTTTCAATTGGCATTTATTACATATTGTTAAATGACTAATTTTGTATGTTTTTGTGTGTTATTCCACTTATAGAGAGTTTGCACGCTGATGTGATGAAACTGCAGAAGGAAAACCTCCTGCTGGAGCGAGAGAAACTTCAGCTTCAGATCTTATTGTTAAAACAGCGGCTTGCCAACTGAACAAATGACCAGAATAACTAAAAAATGTTGTTATAGCTAAGTTATTGTATGTTCTTTCAGAATGCATATTGCAAATAAATACATAAGGCTTTCATACACATTAGTTGCCATTTCATTGTTATTTTAATTATGTAAAAAGCACTGATATGACACAGTATGTGGTTTGTACTTGTCTGACCCCAGTGAGAGAGCAATTTGAGGCAGAATGTGTATAGCATTTTTAAATATGTCAAATGTGGCAATTAAACATGTTATTATTACTTGTTTTTAACATTTTGATGGAACCAAAAGAAAACCAAAAAGAGTAATGAAAGATGAGGTATTTTGATGTAGTTTTATCGTTGTAAACAGCCGGTGACACATCTTAGGTCGATAAAGCAGTGACGTTGCTGCGTTCACGTGAGCTCGGATTTTCCACTTCCTGTAGCTGTTATTATGAGCTGCTACTCCTGCAAGTGACATGCCTGCTGTGTGAAACGACAGCTGATTCGCCTTATTAAATCAATGTTTGTACTGTTCATGTCCATTCGATGTAAATAACTTGTATGTTGGATGAGGATGATGTACGTCCGCCGTCTTGTGAAGCGTCGTCAGTTTACCGATATTCTCCGCGACAAGTGAAGCAGACATCGCCTAGTCACATGACCGCCGGACCTCTTCGACCAAAACAGTGAAGACCCGACCGAGCCTGTCAACAACTGTGCAAGAAGAGGGTGTGCCAGCAAGAACACGAACTTCTCACTTCTCACCGAGCAGACTCTGAAGCTTCGCCGAACCATCGTCCACCTGTCCGGCAGACAGGCCGTCTCAATGCATTACAGAGGACCGAAAACACCGCGGGGATCATGGACGTGTACGACTTGTTTTCTAGTTGCAGAAAGGGCGACATTTGTAGAGTCAGGTAACCAACGGCTCAGCTGACGTTGTTTTTGGCTTGGTTGTCTCTGCGTGTGTGCTAAAAGCTCATTTAACTCACTTTACATGGCTACAGCAATGTTGTCAATTCCTGCTGTGCTCATTAATATGAAAACATTAGCCTACAATTATTTATTTGGCCTGCTCTGGACTGCTGTCCGGAGCTAAACCCACTTCTAACTGCGGTGTTTTGGTAAATAAATGGGAGGTAAACACGGAAGGCAGGGTTGCTAACATTAGCTTTGATGAGCCAGCTGGTAACTTTAGCTAACATGTAGGTCAGCTGCTCAGTTTCCAGATGCAACGTAAGATAACTTGGCATGTTGTAGTCCTGTCAGTGTCAGATGCTTAACAGGAGGATATGTGGAGTATTTGCTGCTGCCAGCTATGCAGCTTTTAGATGTTGACTTTGGTATGACATGTCCTCTGCTGTGGGACAGACAGGTGTGTCCTGCTGTTTATGAAAGACCTGTAATCATAGTCAAGACAAGTCATAGCAAGTCAAAACTTTACCAGCTTAACTCAGTCCCAGACTGCAGTGTACATTTCTGCAGCACTGGAGGCTATGACACGTTATATATGTCAAATCAGTTAAAAAGTGTTTCAGTTAATGTCCTGATGAAAACATAGTTTGCACAGCAATACTTGTTTCAGCATCAGTGGAGCTGCAAGTTGAAATTTAAGTGTCAATTATGTTGATAATTGATTAATCGAGGCATTTTTCATGCCAAAATATTAAACGTTTGCAGGGTCCAGCTTCTTCAAGGGGCACTATGTAGTTTTAATCAGAAGAGAAAGATCTTCATTGAATGATATTTTTAATGCCTAAAAAAAACAAGTAAACAAACTCTCTTTGTTTTCATGACTGAATAAACAAACTGTTTCATACTGTTTTACTTTGTTTATATTTGGCGGACCCTGCCACTTTTCTAGCTTCCAAAAGTGTTCTGGGACCTGATTTTCCTCTGAGAACAGCTTGTTTATTCAGTTATGGAAAATAAACCAATATTTCTGAGTTTGTATTATTACCTCATTAATATTGTAAATATAAAAATTCTGAGTTTGACTTTCTCTTTCAAAACTATACAGAGCACCTTTAAATGTGAGGATTTGCTGCTTTTCTACATCAGATATGTATAATGTATTATCAACACTTGACATACAACACATAACAAAACAAAACATATGTTATTATAAAAAAAACATACATTTATATACATTTAAAAGTCAGTCAGCGCTCTACATAGAGTACATTTAGGTAGAATATGAATTAAAAATCAACTTATAGATGATGTTTTGAATAAATGTGCTCCACCACAGCACTGTAACCACTCATTTGTTTTCTTTCCTCTCTAAGATACCTTGTTGAACAGAGAGATGTGGACCTCAATGTAAGAGATAAATGGGACAGCACCCCGTTGTAAGTACCAGTTAGTCAAACAGTCTACTTCTATGGCTACCACTGCATCATTATCCTAACAGGTTAACACATGAGTGTTGTGTTGTCTCTTTTGTTTCAGGTATTATGCTTGTCTCTGTGGCCATGAGGAGGTGGTCCAGTACCTGTTGGCTAGTGGTAAGGCTATCATTTTACTGGCTGACTGGAAGTAATGCTAGCATAAGAAATGTTAAAACTGTTCTAGTTTGATGTCACTATGATGGCACTGAAATGTTCTGTAGTGTAATTGTAGACTTTTAAAATATATCTTTGCTTTCAGGTGCCAAGTGTGAAGCCAACACGTTCGATGGCGAGAGGTGTATGTATGGCTGTCTGAACGACTCCGTAAGACGCCTGCTCAAAGAATATAAGTGTGTCAGCATCCGTGCGATGCAGCGGGATGATTTTAACTACTTCCTGCACATGTGAGGGTCATTCCTTTACACAGTTGTTTTAGTAGCAGGAAATTGAGCACGGTATAGCATCTTTACAGTTTGCTGTCTAATCCAATCGTTTGTGTGTACACGCTTCAGGTTGTTGGAACAGGGTCAACACAGCGACGTCAAGTTTTTGGTCCACGGACAAATATTCACGGCCCACCGATGTGTTCTCAGCGCACGCTCGGAGTACTTCACTGACATGTTTGAGAGCAAATGGAAAGGGAAGAACCTGATCACCCTCAAACACCCTTTGGTAGATAAAACATGAATTGTGGTTAATTGATTTTTTTGTTGCTGTGTGCTGTTTGATGGGCATGTTTAATATACAAAAATACAGGCATATGTGTTTATACTGGTATGGATAACCGTGGTTCTGATTTCAGGTCAACCCTGCAGCCTTTGGAGCCATCCTGCAATATTTCTACACAGGTGGGTGTGTGTTCGAACTGCATATATTCTACTTTTTCTTGCTGTAATTATGCCTCCTGTTCATACTGGCCTGTAAAGAGACCCCATCCTTATGTAAGAGATGGTGGACAAAAATCCACATTTCATTTTCTTTGCAATATACATTCCAGTTTAAACAAAATGTATCCATCCAAAGTTAGTCTTTTTTATACCAAATCCCTGCAATTTGTTTCTGTCCCTCCACTGCAGCTGAGCAAGGAAACATTTTTGCATTAAAGATATTGTAACTCTGCATTTTCCCATCTTAATTTGATAAAGTCAAACTGGACTGCTAGAGCATCATATTAAGTCAAGCTGACCTTTGGAATGCATCTAATTGAATGGGAGTTTTTTTTAAGGTTTTAAGACGCACTTGAAAAAATATGCTTTTAATGAGGAATGCTAGCAAGCCAGTTATGCAAGCTTACTGGCCTTAACCAAGCCCCCTGGAAGTGTGCTGGGCTTTGAAGCCAATTTGACATAGTAGCC
Source organism: Pagrus pagrus (assembly GCF_965226575.1). NCBI lineage: Eukaryota > Metazoa > Chordata > Actinopteri > Spariformes > Sparidae > Pagrus > Pagrus pagrus. The sequence continues at coordinate 13,653,327 of NC_140195.1, read as the reverse complement.
AATCTGTGACCCAAAAAGACTTTGCCCATAATCTTACATTGTGAAGGAAGCAGATGTTAAATGGTGGATACTTTTTTTTTTTTGAGCATCACAACCCCCGCAAAATGACTCACGATCATAAGTTAATCCATTTGGACTGGTAGCATTTGGAAAGTCTAGAAGAGCTGCACAATTAAATAATTTTATCCCCATTCAAGTTAGTCGAGAGCTCAACTGAAAGTCCCTGTGGCCCAAAAAGCGTTTTCCCCTTAAATCCCGTTTAAAAAAAGAGAGGTCTGTAAAACTGTTGACATGACACCTCAAACTGCAAACAAGGTAAACTATGACTCTTTTCCTTTATCTGCTTTCGATCAGTTGAGGTTGCATATTTGTAAAACTGTCTCGGAGCCAAGGAAAGGGATTAAAAAATCTGTGGCGTCATCACAATGTCAAGTCTCTGGGCCTCGCAGGAACTTGTGGGCAAGGCCAGCGGGCGACCAATTGTCACATGACTGACCAGGCGCCATGTTTGTGTTCACTATCTAGTTCTATTATAAATCATGTTTATGTGCCACTAAAGCAGCTTTCATAGGAATAAATGGGGCTTTGCTTCTGACACTGTTTCTAGTTCTTATGATACTGTATGTCCATGGCTTTAACACAGGGTCTAAAGTAGGAGGCTGTATTTCAAAAGAATACTAGATACTGAGCATTAAGTCCAATATCTTGAACACATTTAATGCAGTCATGTAATTTTTCATAGCATACACACAACCATGCTCATACTGGTTTACTGTATGTGTGCTCCTGTTCAGGAAAAGATGCAGTGAAATAAAAACGTGAGTGTAAAAGGTCCCAACTCATTTTTCATTTTTATACAGGACGAATGGATATTGATATAAGCCTTGTGGAGGACTCAAGACGACTGGCTAAACAGTGCAAAATGGCAGATCTCATAGAGGCCCTGGAGAATAAATGCAAACAGGTGTATGAATTTGGTAAGACACTACTCTTGGTTCACATTTACACTTCTCATATATGTTATGTAATAGACACAGCTTGTCAACCAGTCTAATTAAACCTTCTTTTCCGGAGCTTGGTTTGACTTTTGTTTTTCACATCTGTCTGACATCTGTCTGTTTGTTTTTTTTTAATTTATTTTATTTCCTCATACCAGTGTCGAACAAGCCAGGAATCTGTGTGAAGGTTCTCAGCCTGGAGCCTCAGACCTGTCAACTTCAGGAGGAAATGGCTCAGTTAGCAGACTGTGCACTTCCCACTGAACTAAGAGTAAGGACATGAAAAATCAAGGAAATTAAACTGTATAACAGTGTATATGAGCCCATGTTGACTTTTTCTGTTGATTCTCCCAAGGTTGGATTTGGAGAACTTCCCTTTAACAGAGTCGACCGCTTCCCCACTTATCCTGACATCTGCTTCAGGGTCGATGGTTACGATTTCTTGTGTCATAAGGTACGAATTGCAAGCTCACACACCATTCCTCAGTCACAATACAAACCCACCCATCCTGTCACTCAAGTGGATATTAGAGCTTTACCGTTTGTGTCCCCAGGCATTTTTCTGTGGACGCAGTGATTATTTTAAAGCCTTACTGGAGGACCACTTCAGTGAAGGAGAGCTGCTGCAGTCCCAGCCCAGCACCCCAGTCATTACTTTACACAACATTTCCCATGATATATTTATCCACATCATGTATTACATCTACACCGATTACACAGAGGTGAGTGCACATTTTCTGTCTGACATGAATTTGTGAAATTGTTTATCAGGGATACAAACTAAAAGAAAAAAAACAAACAGTTGCTCGACAGTCTACCAGTCAAGGAGTTGTAAAAAGATAGTGAAACAGAACACCTTTACAGACCAGTTAGTGACAAACTGGTTTCCTTCTGCCTGGCATGAACCTGTAAAAAATAAGCGTGTGAAGGCTCAGGGGTGCTCTTTCACAAGTTTAAACCTAAAGCAGCTACAATTAATATGAACAACAACCCAATGTAGTTTTATTTATTTTTGCACAATTAAAAAAAAAAACACAAAATGACAAAGATAACAAATAATACACATTGCAGGAAGAGAAAAAACCTGGTGGGCTTATTTGAAGCCTTCACCAAATACAGTAATGTTAACATATCACAAAGTTATAGAAATTACATGATTAACGTACAGGAAATTAATTAATTAAACATAACGTAGCATATCATTTTGGTTCTCCAGCCCGCATCTTTACTGTTTTGATTCAGTCTCACCCCATGCAACTGAATGCACACCCTTAAAAAAACCTTTTTGTCTTCAGATTTTCTCATTCTGACATGTTTGCATCCTTCATCTATGTGACAAACAAAATATTTACTTTACATTGGATGGGACCAACCTCATGTAGAAAAAGCAAGAAAAGACGCAGCTCAGTCGTAAGGATAATGCATTGGAGAAAGAGTGTGTGTGTACACATGTTGATATCAGTGTCCATATCCAATTAAACTTAAATTTCGGAGTAGTGCGAATTGTTTTGATTAGGACAGTCTGCCTGAACAGTTTCCATTAGGATGGTGACTTTTTTGGTACCACAGTATCAAAGATCTGAACAAGAATTAATAAGCCAGTAAACTGGTTTCACTTTGAGGTTAAAGGGACCACAGGGCACATGAAACCCCTTTAATAATATTAGTAATGTGACATGAATGCTAATCATTATTGTCTGACAGCTGACTGGATGTTCTTTTATGTCCAGCCAACAACAGAGAACGTGTATGACTTGCTGTGCGTAGCTGACATGTATCTGCTGTCGGGGCTGAAGCGCCTCTGTGGGAAGACGCTCGCTAAGACTATATGTGAGGACAACATTGTGTTCATGTGGAAGACTGCAAAGCTTTTCCGTCTGTCTCGGCTGGAGGACCACTGCGCAGAGTTCATGGCCAAGATAATTGATCAGGTGAGTGTCCGTGTCTCTGTGTCGACAGTAGATGGTGGGTTGATTTTGATAACAAGAGAGTATTGGAGCCAAAACAAATTGTCTCTCTGTGCTCCCACCTCCTTGTAATTTTGTAGCTTAGCATTTGTATCATCTTTTTGTAGTCCCCATTTGTCCTTTCAGATGTCTGCTAACATTTCCTGATTTTGCTGCTTCAAAATAAAGCCTTTAAATAACAAAATAACAGGAGACTTATATTGTGAAGAATTTATAGGAAACAAAACTTGTTTACAACCAAATAAGCGGAGCTTTGTTAGCGGCTATTCTTTGATGATAGACAAATCAAGTCATGCGCAGCCAGCACATGTGTATGGAAAAGCACCAATAGAGGGTCTAGATTCTAAAAAAAATACACAAACTGAGCTTGTCGGTTATGAACTAGTTAATGAAATGTCTGCTGTTGGTTTTAAGTCATGTTTAACTGCATCACAACTCATAATACATCAAAACCAGATCAATAAAGTGGATTACAAAAGCAGCATAAAGAGCCTAAACAAGTAAAAATACACTAGTCACGAGAAGTTTGCCACTGAAGTATCACTACCATTATACCAAAGGTTACAGTAAGACGGACCTCTGACGTTATATAATCATTTGGTGTTGTATGTATTGAGCTGAGGTCGAAACCCATCCTGTGTTACCTGTCTAACCTGTCTGTTGCAGCTAGTGGAGCAGGCCGAGTTTGCCGAGATCATCAAAGAGGACGCTGAGACGGTAGAGCAGCGACATGCAACCGACTCTGTCCCCCTGGTGGACGACATCCGCTACCACATCGCCAGCAATGTGCAGACTTACAGCGCCATCGGGGAGGCCAATCAGAAGCTGGATGCCCTGGAAGAGCTGCTCTGCAGCATTAATCTTGACTGCTGAGGGGTCGGCAGGGTGTGGTTTGTGGCTGCAGCTACTGCAGAGTTTGAGGATTTTAAGGTGGGTGATTTGGAAGGGGGCGTGATGCAAAAGTCTGTGGTCAGAAAACATATGCATCTATATGTTTGTAGGTTTTATTAACAGCATAATGTAAAGAATATATATTTTCAAAGAATGCTCTTATGTTACAGGGAAATATTCAGAGAAAGCTGTGTTTGTTTTATTCAGAGTTTCTTTGAATGAGATTTGCTAAAAGATATTGGCAGTTAAGGTTTTGAGGGAGCTGTGGATTATGTACTTACAACAAAATATCGCTCAATTGCGCATGTTTGAATTTACTTTTGGAATTATTTGAAGCTGGTAGATTTTAGACTACCTGCTGATTTGGCTCTTTTTAAATGTACTTTTGCCCAATAAGGTTCAGCACCAGCCCTCACATGGAACACATGGCATTTTATTTTTATGCTCAAACAAAGCTAAACAAGTACTTGCTTATATACTGGCACGCACTTGAAGACTATGTGTAAAAAGACGAACAGCACATTACGCTACTTCATCCAAAAGAATATTTTGAACATCTAACTTCATATTTGAAGTTACATAGATTATAATTTTACAATATAATTCATGTGCAGAAGCATGCAACTTTTATGTTGGATATGGTGGAAATGCTTCTGCTTACTGTTCGACCTGTAACATTCCTCTACCGTGAACACTTATCTGACGTACCTTATTCCTGTCCTTTTGTTTGAACTTGAAACGAAAAGATATATTTTGTGCTGTCTTGTATGACAGCGAACCTTTCTTGCCTCGTGTGTGCGCAAGAAAGTAAAGCTGTTACAAAATTGTTTGCATGTAAAATCCACCATCAACAGAGGAAATTTGTTTTTATTTATTTCAAAATATCTCCCATTACTCAGTCTCAACCTGCTTTTATAAAAGTAGATATATTACTGCTTTTGGTTTTGGCAATTAAACGTGGTATTGCAAGCACGAGTGGTGTCTTATTCAGCATATCACATGAACTTTGAGTGTATTCATGAAATTGATTTGCTTTTACTTCCTTTATAATTCTTCATGACATTTTTGGAAAGCAGCAAGGTTCTAGGGATGGCAATGTGAGCCTGTGGGTCCGTCCACCACTTTGGTCCAGACTGAAATATCCCAACCAGTAGAAAGATTACCATAATATTTAATACAGAGAGTCATGGTTCTGAATGTCTGCATGATTTATGATGACTCTGATGATCCTTTTGACATCAAAGTCAAGTGCAATCAAGTCACAAGTTGTATCAAGTTTGAAGTAAAGTAAAAAAAATAAAACAACTCCTTCTCCATCACTTTTAAACAGTGAAATACTGACAGCCAGCAGACAAATCATATCATGTTGTCATCAAGTCTCAAGTCAAGTCTTAAACTTCCAAGTTGAGTCTCAAGTTATTTATTTTCTGTGAAGTCAAAGTGGCAGCCATCAAAACACTGACTCATCTCACGTCGTTGTCTGGCCCTTACTACTGTATATGACCAAAATTAATATTTGTATAGCTGTATGGATACAACGTCCTCCTCTGTATGTCGCATTCATAAGCACTCTATAAACATTTAATAAATGGTTTTAAAACATATTATTGATTGCAAGCAGACATTTTTAAGCAATTATTAGCCAAGCTAGGCTATAAGATAAATCAAAGATCAATCAAACTTTATTTATATAGCACCATTCAACAAATCAGAATGCAATTCAAAGTGCTTTAGTCAGTGAAAGTGATTTAAAAAAGGGAGATAAAGAAAACAAAAATGGATTTAGAGACTCATGCACACCAGTTGCAATAAATGAATAGTGAAAAGAAGGAAAGATAAAGAATAAAAGAAAAAAGCAATAAAATAATGACAATGACAAAGTTACTTTTAAAATGTAAATAAAATATAATAATAATAACAGTAAAATATACAGTAGATAAAAAAAAACACCACGTAAAAGCCAGACTGAATAGATTAGTCTTTTATTTATACCGTGGGAAATTATTATATTACAAAAAAAAATATTTGTCAATGATTTCTCATAAGAAGAGACTTTATATTACAACTGTGCTTTACTGGACTGTTATCCTCCCTCCACTGACAGGTATCTATGCTATAGTGGGGGGTAATGTTAGCGTACAGGCTAGTTGAGAAATCAAGTAATTAACGTCTGAAAACACACACTACAGTATGATACAAACCATTTACTAAATGTATTAATCATAATGTAAAGTGAAAAAGAACACAATATACTTTTGTGTTAATAAGCAAATATCATAATGCTCACATGCTTAACTAAGATGCTTAGCTAAGTGGTGAATCAACAGCTAGACTACAGCTTGTTAGCATTGTCATAGTTGGCTGCTTGCATGGCTGTAGACTTCCTTCTTTTTCTTTAAGCACTATTTTACCTTCAAAATGCACCTGAAAAAGTCACACACAGCTGTGGGTGACTGTGCAAGTTTTATGTTACGTATTTATTCAGCAATTAGTGGAATGAAATTGAAATAATTAAAGGTTTTCTTCCATTTGTATCATTAGTTAGTTAGTTGGTTAGTTAGTTAGTTAGCTGTGAGTCTGAGGAACACCTTGCATTAAGTGTATAAAGGAGCCTTAAGATGGCGCCATTTCTCAGCTTATCATGACAGTGGTAGTGTTGACTTGCCTTTCATCACACAGAATGGCAGTCTCAGAAGAAACACACCTCTCTCTATGCATTGTGGGAAACAAATAAATCCGTCACCCAGGTCTCTGAATGGGAACGCTCACTGAATGGGGCTGTTTGACAGTTGTCCATTTTTCAAATCTCTCATTCATCACAAGTCCACAAAGGTGTGGAGAAGGGCAGTAAATAGTGAGATACTGTTACATGTTGGGCATGATTTAGATGTGTGTATGTGTGTTTCAGTGTACTTGTGCTGTGGTTTATAATCGGCGTCCCTGTGGGCTCAATCACTCTCATTTCAAAGAGTCTCAGACAAAGCTGTACACCACCTAAATGGAGCCCTGAGGTTCAGCACACTGGGTAAAGCTCACGTCCCAACAGGGAGTACACTGTGGAGCAGGCCCGCTGTTAGGGCACATTAAAGTGCAGTTCAACTGAAAACACAGAGGCCATCCTTTAGACAACAAAACCCTTGGCTTTCAGCCCAGTCTGTTGAAGGCTTACATGTTGAAAGAGACAAGAGTAAACATCACAATTAGTTATTACCCCAGCAAGCTTCTTTTACAAATGTTTTGTGGTTGGTGCTAAGCAACTCGGTGTGGTTTTGGTCCTGGGTGGGAAAGTTCAGTTTATTGGGTTTCAGCCGGACAGTACACAGCGTGGTCAAATAGATATTAATCCTCTGTACAGGAACAAGTTATATTTTTCATTATGTAATTTCCATGGAGACAGTGTTTACAAGTCAAACCAGCCTTTCTATGATGGCAGCTTGGTGCCTCAGTTAGATCCCATTCAATGTCTGTACACCTCTACACCGGCCCCAAGTCAGAGCAGGGACAGAGCGAATAAACTGTGAACGCTGGATCAGGTTGAAAGGAGGACTTTGTCAGCTAAATTTGACTTTAAAAGGTCAGTTTACTCTAAGGTTTTTTTGGCTGTGTAAGGATTGCAATGTCGGCCAATCCACCACATTCCAGACTTAAAGGTCAAATTGATAACATTTTTATGCAGACAAATCTTTTTTTTTTTAATAATACATCTACAGAGCTTGTAGAAAGGTGCAGAATCAAATGTTCTCTTATACTTATTAAATAATCATTATTGAATATATGTGAATATATGTGAATCAATAATTTTAAAATGTTTGTTGGGTCCAAAATTATTGTTTTGTTCATCTGCACCCAGCATACTGTACTGCCACAACATTAGCAACACTAACATAAGCTAGCGTTTGCAAAGTTTTTGTTAGCTAGTGTTAGCAATGTTAACTATAGCTAGTTATTGTTAGCAATGTTAACATTGCTCACTACTCTTAGCAATGTTAACATTTGCTAGCAGCGTTACCAACATTATTGCTTGCTAGCTAGCATTTGCAACATTAGCTAGTGCAACAAAACTTTCAACCACTAGAGGGGGCAGATGATTCGAACAACAGCGGCTTTGTGAAGTTAGTGTAATAGGCGGTGGGAGCAGGAGTGCCACACTTAGTTGATGAACGTATCAATAACACCTTTAAATATAGATAGATGTAATATGTCAAATTTCCACATGAAAACATCTAAATAGCTATACTTACTATGTTCAATATTTTGTTGAAGGTTCTACAGCGGGTGATTAAAACCATCCATAACATCATTAGTACCCATCCACGGAGAATCAGCAACATTGGTGAGGTAAGATGTCTGCACAGAGCCCAAAGGATACTATAAATGACACCCAACCCAACCACAGTCTGTTCAACCTGCTGCCATCTGGCAAAAGACTGAGCCAGCAGACAAATCATATCGTGTTGTCATCAAGTCTGAAGTCAAGTCGTAAACTTCCAAGTTGAGTCTCAAGTCATTTATTTCTGTTCTTCAAACCCAGAGAAATCTGTTATTTTATTCAAGGTAAAGATGCATGTTAATCGGTCGCCTCCCGCTGTGATGTCTAGGATAAATGTGTTAAATGTTGCACAGACATTCATAGTCTCCTGAGACTCCTGATCTTTTGATTTGAAGTGTAATAATAATATAACTATTCTGTAGATTGCCATTAATTTGGTGTTGATATCCAGGGTGTCATCTACTCAATTCAATGGCACTAAATTTTGGTACAGATTTTCATGGTCTTCAGAGGATGAATTTGTATATTTGTATTTGAATAGCTGATTTGTTTTTCCCCAGCACCACCGTAACATTCACATATGTATTTTTATTACCATGTGCTCCTCAGACTGATTTATTATTACTTAAACTATCCTGACTTTTCATCTAGTGCCAACATCAGACTGTTGACTCTTAATCTTGTTTGTCCACCATGATTGCACAACTCCTTTGTTGTCCGTGAACACGACTAAATCTATTTAGATCTTGGCTCTGTAGCAAAAACACTCTTTGCTGCCTGTCAAGCAATTAATCAGATTGTCCCTTTGCCCTTTGTGATGCTATTTTCTCCTTTACAAGTGAAGCCATATCATATCTCATAATAAAGTCCTCACATCACTGGCATTGTTTTTAATGTTAATGATTGACATATTCAGCTGGCATGAATTATATAGTTAAAAAGAGTCACATGTAAAATGGCATGAAATCCATGCATCCTCTATGTTCTCACGCAAATGACACCAAATAATCCAATGTGACCCGTGGTGTTTATGAGTAACGCTTCAGCTGTGATAGCGATTCAAATGATCGTGTCCTTTTTAAAATGGATTTAAACATACTGGCATGCATTCAGTTTCTTTTAGTTGCAGCCTCTTTTACAGAAGACAGTGACTTTACTAAAACAGTTACATTTTATTTTTTTTCTCTGTTGAAGTTATGACTCATGCAGTACTTTTGTCATGTGTCCAGTAACGTCCTTAAAAAGCTTTATTACGCCCTGATGGTTTCCATGTGTTTGTGCTGAACAAAATCTTGACGAGGGCAGGAAAGGGTAAAAACTCTTGGCTCTTGGCTCATGCTTCTGCGTGACTCATTGAGACATCTCTGTGACACTGTCTCTCCTCATACAAGAATCTGCAGGGGCAGAAATATACCAGACAAATGGAGAAATAGCTCTATTTCTGCTTGTTGGTCACATCCTTACAGCAAAGGTTATTATCTGTCTAGGTGTTGGTCTGACTGTGAGTTTTGGTTCTGGTCTTACTGTTTTCATCTTCCTTGTTCTTTTGAGGATTTTGTTTCCCCTTTACAAGAAAAGTCACTCTGGTCCTCCATTCAAACTTATGTTTTTGATTTCTTCCATTTAGCTTTTGGAGTTTCCTTATGAACTCTATATATCAGGCGTTATATACAGTGGATGGCGTGTCCAGATCAGGGCTGTGTCATTGCTACCATCTGTCCGCCCGTCTTTCCAGGAACATGCTGATGTTGCTGTATATGTGGCTCACATGTAGGATTCATTACATTTGGAACAGATGGAAAAGGCTGCAGGTGGTAAAAGTAGCAATACAACAGTGTAATACTACAAGTCCTGTATTCAAAATCTCAAAGAAATCTTATAAGCAAAATGTGCTTTAAAGCAACATTATGTTGAAAATGCCATTTTGTGAGATTTGGCGCCCCCCACAGTGTCTGAGTGCAACTCCACTGTCGTAAATACACATCCCAGGTCTGTAATTAATTCAGGCGCTAACCACAAAAAAAACTCATTACGTCACAATAATGTTATGTGTTGAAAACTTTTATCTTCAAGTAAACAAGCCCTCCCAACCTGACCTCACTGAGGTTACACAGTGCAGAAACAAGTGATAGGGGGGCAGAGTGGCTGAGACAGAGACACCATTCATTATAACAGGACACTGTACAATGTAAAAAAAAAATGCGACCAATTAAATCTATCTTTAACTTTGTTTACTGTGTGTTTTTTCTCTTTTTGTTGACAAATAAATTACCCTCAAAGTATAAGTGCAGGAGGTGCAGAGAGAGTCTGTAACTAGAAGTAGAAAAAAGTGTACAAAAAGAACAATCACTGTCAACTACTAGTGAAAAGGTAACCAGATGAACTCATCTCATAAAATATGATGCATTGCTGTGCATTGAACTACAAATTTAAAATGCTGCTTGCACATGGATGAATCAGTAATAATAAGACAATCATATATCATTGCACAGCTTTTACTTCTAGTTCGACTGACTTTATTTGCCATTTTCGCATTTGCAGAGTCCGAGCACAGTTCTCTGAGTTTTATAAATGAGAAAGAAGCATAAAAGAAAGTCAAATAAAAAGGAGACAGGGATGTTTTTGTGACAAAATCAAAGAAACTCAAACATGGGGGTCACAAATTGTAATAAAAATGCCTAAAATAACACTGAAATTAAAAAATGAATTGACATTAAATTGTCTTCAACAGTTAGATGGTCTGTTACGGGAGCAGACACTGTATTTCTACAATACTGTCTACTGTACTGTACTCTCAACGCTACATTTTCTTCTCAAAGGTGTTATAACTCTGCGATGCTCAGGCGCACACATTTGTGACCTTGTCCCTGAGTATTGATATGTTCTCACAGGTGAAGGAAGACATAACTCACGGCGGCTGTCACTGCCATTATCCTAATTTGCTATTAGTTGGGGATTACCAGCAGAGAGAGAGAGAGAGAGAGAGAGAGGTAAGCCCATACTTAGCTAGAGACTGACCTGCAAAGCTCTGCCTCTCTCTCTAACTCCTTCGCTCCATCTTACACCAATTTCCATGGTCCAACATGCCTAAAATAAACAACACTGTACGACAAACACAACATATAGATTGATTGTTTTGGCATCGTTTGCTGTAGTTTCAGTCCTAGTTGAACATCACGGGCCACCTTGCGTTTACATTTCATTAGACAGACTTAGGACATGAGCCAGTGTAGTGTCGTCCCAGCTAGTCATTATGTAAGAAATGACTACACACGCACCTAAGTGAATGATAGATTCCCGCCAAGAAGATCGCTTTATAGGATTGTCTTGAAATGAGAGGGCTTCAGCGTCAGCCGCCGGTCACTTTCCCCCCCACATTACCACTATGGTGTCATGCAGGCAGCTTGCTGAGGATGCCTATAAAGTTTCAGAAACACTGATTGCAGCTCAAGCTTATCAACCAGGAATTCTGTTTATCTCCTGGCTCTGCGTGGGGGCTCCTCTTGGAAGTGTGTGACAGTCAGATGCTTACACTTAACATAGCCACGGTAATATGGGATTAAGCCTTACGTGCTTCCCTTGAAGTATTAGCAAGCAGGACACAGACAAGCAAGGAAGCGAGCAAGCAGTGGTCTTATTAGTCAGCTTTGTCAAAGACTGTGGGTTCTCTCTCTCTCGCTCAAAGAGAAAGCCGAGTTAATATCCGGCCAATGAGCATGCAGATCACAGGAGCAGGAACAATGCATCCCATGCTGCAGGTCATTTTTCTGTGGTTTTATTTTTCACAAGTCTTCCCTTTATCCTTCATCATGTGTCCACCTTGTTTGTGTATTTGTGTATAATGCAATGTAATGCTCCGCCCGAGGTGAGTCACAAGGTTGCCAGTAGAGAACACGGCCAGCTCTGCAGATAGATCCAAACAGCGTCTGCATGTGAGACAGGATTACACCGTTACCATGTGACTGGTCTGTCCTTAGACAGACCTCTAACAAAAGACAGGCTAAATCTATCCAGAACAACAACCTCTGGCACAAGAACGCTTTAAATGTAAACAATCAGGCATGGATGACTGATCATGACCTTGGGATTAAAAGGTCTTGAGCAGACAGAAAGCAATGCGTTTGTGGAAAATTTCACAGTAAAGTCTTACTTATCTTTTTTTGTTTTTTTACTGAAAAGGTTGTCACACCATACTTGGTTCACGTCAACAATTTAAAGGATTCAGTTCACCCTAAAATGAAAATTCAATCATTACACACCCTTATGACGATGGAAAGTCACATGAAGTTTTCGTAGTCCACAAAACATTTCTGGAGCTTCACAGCAAACCAGTGTTGCAGCATTCTCCTAAACAACTTAGGTAGATGGGGACTTTTAAAACAAACATAAAATGGCATTATAGAGCTCATCCAACACAAGTCTCCTAGATCCCAAACTGATTTGAGAAGATGTTGTTTACACCCTTTTTAAATCCAAAAGCCTCACTGTAGCTTAGCTGCTAAGCTAAAAGTGTTAGCGCCAACCCCATCTTATGTGCGTCAAAGGTGGAAATAAAGTCTTTTCAAATCAACTTGGTATTTCAGGGGCTTCCAGAGATTTGGATTACGCTGGATGAGCTTTATGGAGCCATTTTCTGTTTCTCTGTTGTTCATTGCATTTTAAAACAAGTCCCAATCTACATCTGCTGTTTAGGAGAATGCTGCAACTCTGTTTTCCTGTGAAGCTCCAGAAATGTTTTGTGGACTACAAAAACTTTGCACGGGGGTGAGTTGGCTAGATGTTGACAGATTTTTTTATTTTTGGGTGAACTTATCTTTTAATTTTAGAAACAAAATAATTTGATTACTACTAGCATGATAGCAAAACATTGAAACGTTGTAGGGCTAAGTTAGAGAAAGACTTTAGAGATACAACTTTAATTTAATTAATGCACCAAAGTCCAAATAAACCTACAAAAAATATTGATACTCTGTCAAAGAACAGCTTCATTTGAATAACTCATTTTCTAAAAAGTCAGATACAAGCTTATACTCCGAAGGTCACGAAACAGTCTGCAAACGTGATAATGAGAGTCATAAAAACTGACATTGTTCCCCATTAATTGTTACAAACATGCCTTTATCAAACTGTTGAGGATGTTTACTCTGTGAGCATGCCCGCTGTTGTGACTCGACACAAGTTAGATAAAGCTCTCTCCCCCCTGTGTTTGTTCAGCTACTTTAGATTCAAGGTTGGTTTTTGTCACAGTTACAAACAGTCAGCGTCCAAACTTGCAGTTTTTTTTTCAGTCACTTTCCTGTTTCCTGGCCATTTCGCCCTCGGGCATCAGAAAGCAGTTGTCCTGCTGACTGAGCTTTTGTTCTCTGCAGGGAGAGACCAACGCTAACTCAAGGAGACTCTACGGCTTTGAAATACAATTTGCTTTAGAAGATTGGCATGAGATGTTGCTTCTAAGGCTAATGAGGAAATGTGCAAGTAAAAGCAAACACAGCATAAAAATAAGGAACAGGGGAACAATGTGTTCTTCCCTGTTATGTGATTTGAGAGCATTTTTAATAAAATTGCATAATGAATTTATGAACTAAAAAGTGGTATATCTAAACTTGAGTCAAAATGCCCTCACTTCCTGTTTCTGAAACAACAGCCAAGTAAAAGTTGATCTTGGGGTAGTAACTGCTAACAGCATGATGATTTCTGTAAAATATCATGACTCACGTGACTCATGGCTGACCTTCTAATAAACCCACTGTGGTTTGTATCTGTGGACACATGTCTTGATACTCCTAGAGAGACACTTCACCTGCAATGGATGACATACAAACACGTGTCCGTGCCATCTGTTAGGTATGGCTGAATGTCCAGATTAAGTCCATTCACCTGACGCTGAACTACACACACAAGGCTCAGACGTAAGAAAACATTTATTTGGCTGCACTGGATGAGATTAGACGTATTTCATGTTGACACACTACAGATGTATTGTGAAATACGCTGTTAGATTCAATCTATTATCTATATGAATACATTTGTTATTTTGATTTTTGGGTTGCCAGGTTGTGAAAACACACTTTGATTGGGTAGACCACATTTCACCACTCATTTACAGGTGCAATATGTAAGCCTTGGCCACGTGTTGGACATCATAAAATACATCAAAAAATAGGGCAGCATATTACCAGAGTAGCTAACTGCTGCTAACTGTATTATGTTAATGCGTGTAGCTGCTGTTAGCTTGTTAGCTCAATTAATTAAATTAACTAAATCAGATAACTAGAGTATTGGTATTTCCAGCGCTAGCACAGGACACTGAGACAAAGAGGTTTTGAAGCCTGGGCCTAGCTTGTTAACATGCTAACTTCACCTTTAAACAAGATTAAGGGTCTACAGCCATGCTAGCAGCTCTGTGAGTCTGTGAGCTAAATGCTAATGTCAGCATGGACAGAGTCACACACCTGAGTCTGTATTTCTTTAATCAAATAATGGAACAAATGGAAGCTTCAGCTTTCTGTTTTGCTTTGATTCAACTTTGAATTCAAGTTGAATAACTACTTTTCAGATGTGTTTTAGATAGTAAAATATTACTTATGAACAGCAGTTGGCAGCCTTAAGCGGCTCTGTGAGGCAGCTCTTCAGCACAGGAGCTTTGAGCTACATGCTAATGTCAGCATGCTAACATGCTCACAATGACTACCTTATTCAAATTAGAGTAGCATATTAGCATGCTATCATTGCTAAGAATTTGATCTAAATCCATAAAAGACAAGACATTTCAACACAGGGATACACAATATATAATAAATTATCTGCTTGACATTGTGAAATGTATTTCATTGGTATTGGTGTAAATATAGCCGATAATATGAAGTCAAATTGCTTTCAGTGACTTAACAAGAGCAGCACTTAGACTCCAATAGGCAGCTGTTTGCATCTGGAAAGTTGGTGTACGCTCCACCAATAAACACAAAGGAGAAGAAGAAGATGACCTAAAAGAAGAACAAGAAGCAGTATACAAAAATGTGAAATAACCGGTTATCTTATCAGTATCAGCCACAAGAAGAAGGTAGAGACTAATTCTGGATTATTCTATCATCTCAATAAAATCCATATTGTGTGTGCAACCCTACTAACTACATTACAAATCAAAAATGTGAATTTTGCGTGATAACCAAAGTATAAAAACCTACAGCTGCAAATGGGATTTTTCACAACCTGGCAACCCAACTTGTTCTCATTCTTGGCCCAGAACCGATACACTCCTCAAAATCAGTTAAGGATATGGGGATATGAACCACAAAAATATCCTTATTTTGAGTAGTGTAGTGTATATAAAGTAGTTTTCTATCATAACCACTGGCAGGAGGCATCAGTTACAGCTCACTGAGGCTCCTTCATCAGAAACACCTACAGAAGCCTCATGGCCTGATTTTCATTAACACTGAACAGATCTGCATGCTCTTTAGCAAGTTACTGGCAAAACGTCGCAAGTGCCAGTAAATCAAGGAGCAAATACAATAAGAGGATTCAGTCAGCGATGATTCATATCTGTCGTTATCGACTGTGACTGAGAGTCAGGTGGAGGGCGGACGGAGGGCGGCTGTCGCTTTAAGAAGTTGTTGCATGGAGAAGCTGGTGATTTTCCACTCAAACTGATATTAAACGCGCACCAGCTCGTAGAAACAATGACTCTCACAGTCAAATAGATTAAATTGTTTCACTCGACAGGCGACAGAACAAGGAACAACAGGCTGCTTAGAGAAAACGAGAACAGGTAGGCTGGTCCGGCATCTTCTGCTCAAATCACATCAGGTTAATATTGTTTTTAATAAGAGGAAATAAGAGAATAGTGTGCAGCAGATATCCGATGTTGAACTGTTTTTTATTTTTTTTATTTTTTTTAAAGATTATTGATGGATTAGTGATGTATATTGTTTAAATATGGAAGTCGTTTATCACCGTGTTTTGATGCTGGGCAGCAAGCATGTTGATTCATTGTTTCTTTGACATAAACACATCACACTTGCCCTCTTCCTCCTTCATATGATGCTCTGTCTTATTATTTCCGTAGCCTTAAAAAAAAAGAAAAAGAAAAGCCTGCTTTGAAAATAACTTAAGCAAATGATGTTTTGGTTAGAAAACCACGGGCACGGTCTTTGAACCCTGTTTCCTGTGTTTCTAAGCTGATAAGTCGCTGCTCCTCGTTTCTCTTTGATCGTTTGTTTTTTTTGGAGGTGATGCGTTCAGGCGCGCCCTGGGCTACACATACACATGTGCTGTGTGTGTGTAGGTGGAGGTGTAGGTGGAGGTGGAGGTGGGGGACTCCAGGTGAACCTTATCCTGCCAATTTTTGTAATCTCACCCCGACGACGAGAAAAGAGACATAAATCTCTTGAAGGATTGTCAGACAAGACAAAGTTTAGTTCGTAATGTGAAGCTCTTCTCTGTAACTGGCATCATCCTCCCCCGCCCATCTGGAGGAGGTTGCTTCTTTCAGATGGCACCTTTTGATGTCTTTGTTCACAAGACGAAGAGGTCTAAAGCCAAAGGTCAGGATCCTTTGGTGACCGCAAGGTATGCAACAATGCCTTTTTTAGCTTAGCTACTCCCAGCAGGAGGCCTCCTCGGAGCACCTCTGACCGCAGAGACAGCTTCTCAAAACTCCTCATTCCTGCTGCAAAAATCAATTTTAAACTAGAGTGGCACTCGGTAGAGCACATAGGTCCATCAAAACCCTTTTGTACTCATTCATAGATACCAGCCAGGAAGCACTATTCCCTGAGAAATTAACAATAATGTCAGAAAACGCCATGTCTCGCGAGCCTAAAGAAAGTAAGTAAAAATTCCCTAGGTAAAAGTAATGGGGGTCTAATCTGGGCCAAGACCCATCCTCCATCCAAGTTTCGTGGACATCCATTTAGCAGTTTTTATGTATAAACCTGCCAACAAATGAACAACACGGGTTAAAACATAACCACCTTGGCAGTTCTGGCCAAATATACTCAGAGGGCAACTTTTAATGCATGTTTGTACACCTGCTTTTATTGATTTATGGAATTGTTTTTGCGTTTTAAGACGATTTTATGTGTCTTTTATTGGTGTTTATTGTGTCCCTCGTGAGTCTGGAGCTTAAGAAAAATTTCCATCATTATACAAGAGACGGTTACATTTTTTAACCCTTAAATCGTGAGGAAACCAGGCCAAGGTTCACTCACTCCAAGGCTGCTTTATACAGGTCAGCATGTCCAAACGTCAGCGAAATTACTACATGTGATCGTAATTTCACTCAGCTATAAAAATGTGGGTTTGTCCTTTATAATCCTGTTTCCTGTTCATAGCTGATAAGATGTTCCTCGTTTCTCTTTGATCGTCATTTAGATGTTTATTGTCTCCTGCAGGCTCCACACCCACAAGTCACCCACTGAATGAATGACTTGAACTGATGAATGAGTGAATGCATGTGTTTGCACCCTTAAGGGGACGGTCTGTTGAAGAAGTTCTGATGAACTAAGGTGTTTACTAGCTTATATCCGTGTTAAGTGCCACATACTTAACCTACTTTTTCTGTCTCCTCCCCACGCAGTGTATGATTGACTGACGTGTGTCCTTTAATAACCCCAATCCGCTCTCTCAGCAGGATAAAAACTGAGGGGTCACTGTACCTTTTTTAGCCGCAGCTGCAAAAAAAACCCAAAGTTACCAAACTGGGAACTCGCAACAGGTGTCTGTGAAGGGTTTGCCCCTGGAAATATAAGGATTGGTTAAGAAAATATTTGCAATGATAATGTATTGTAACTAAAAATGAAGTAATAACCTTAAGATAAGTGTTGTTTTGCTGCTTAAATGAGAGATAATACTATTTGATCGTCTTTCTAGCGCTGTGATTTCCCAGATTTGTGCGAGACTCCTCAAACACAACACCGAATCATTCACATTTTACACAATTCTCCTCGGATACAAGATAAACACAAGACAACAAGAAAAAAAGAAAACAACTTAATGTAGTTTGAAGTTTAAAACAAAATACAGCAAAATACAAATCCAGTACAGACGTTATGATGTTGCCTTTATTCAACATTAAAGGTGCACTATGTAGTTTTATATTTGGCAGACCCTGCCTACTTTAACTACACCCTATGAGCAAACACCAGTCGGTTTTCTCTTTTGCTCTTTCATGAGTCGACGCACATGAAACAGGCTTTCTCTCTACCTTCAAAACACAAACCCTGTGGTCTCTCTCACAATAGATTAGGCCGCGTCTGTCAGGGGGTTACATAACCAACACAGTCCACAGAGCCTGACGCTGACCAAAATATGATGGATTATTGCGTCGTGCAAAGCTAAGAGGTGTCAAGGGTGTGTGTGTGTCTGCAGAAGTTCACCTGATCCTGGTCAACCCATATAGCTCTGCAAATCCTGTAGGTGGAAATGATCAGCTTTTAATTGTCCGGCCATTGTGAGCTCTGGGAGCAGTGAATGGTATCCAAACAGACCCTGGACGAGCAGAGGAGACACATTACCTTATTAGGCGTTGTTATAAGCTGATACTGTACCCGTTTACATTTCCCAGATAACAAACCACATGTCATGAAAGAACAGAGGAGAGAGATTCGAAATGTATCGCATACCAGAAAAATATCACAGCGTGAGCCTGAATAAAAATAGGTGCAAAGTGATGTTATGAGGGGCTTGTTCTGAATCCAATGCTTCATATTTTAGTTTATAAAAGGCAGTAAAACTCTCAATGCTGCCTTCAGTTCATCCAAGATCATAATTCAAGACCCACCCCCGGCCCAGTGTTGGACCAGCCAAGCCTTTCTTTGCCTCTGACTTGTCCTCTGTGTCTCCAACATGAATAAGAAGTGTGTGTGTGCTTGTGCATATGTGACACACACTCATCCCCCACCACTTGGCCCTGTGTATGTTTGTGGGCAGGGAGTAGTGAGAAGTGGAAATTTACAGTCTCCCACGTTGGTACCTGAGTTGTCTGTCACAGCTCGGCCGCGTCCAATCTCTACTTTGGATTTAATTGTCTTGAGCCAAAGGGGGCGGGCCCTGCAGCCAGCTCCACTTCTTGTGACCCGTGTCGGCAAAACGGCATTCAGTTCAGAGGAATGGTGACAGCTGAGAGAGAGGAACTCTATACATAGTTGCAGCCATGAAGGAAATGTAAGTTTGCTAAACTTCTTTGTTCGAAAGGAGACTTGATTTCTTTTAAGCATCTGTGTGTTTTTCTACATGTTAAAAACAGTTAAATGAAAAGAGGTTTAACTTGTTGGAAATGCTTAGAGTGTATTTGTTTGCTAAAAGGTTAAATAAACAGAGGGAGGAACTGCAGATAGATTTCATTGTTGACTTTTGTGATTCATATTTCTGGTTAGAAAGAGTCAGAGACTTGAATTGAACATCAATGAGGATTTTAGCTGTAATAACATTGTTCTGAGTTTTTTTTTTTTTGTTTTTTTTTTTAATCTGTTAATTTGGAGTCAAGTTTGTCTGGATTAAATCCCAAGGACAGTTTGCCTTAAGACTTATCTGGCGGGCAGACAGCGTCCTAACACCACGCGGGGCAGGTGAAAGCGATCGCTGAGCAGACCGACCAGAGGAAAAGTGGGGGAAAGGGATAAGGAGAGAGACAGAAACAGGATGAGAAGCAGAGTGGGCAAGAACTGATCCAGTTATGTAAGGAGGTCTGAGAATGGAAAAGCGGTTCAAGTTGACTTGTCATGCATAACAGGAAGAGAGAAATCCCAGAAAATGATGGGACAGAGGAGGGGGATGGAGTGGTTGTTGCTCAAGCGTTGATAAAGTGAAGTGCAGATTCCTGAGAGAGAAACGTTTTTTTATTTTCACTTTGATAATTGTTTTTCCTTTCTTTGATTTAATGTCCGTTATTAGACGTTTCACTTGTCACAAAAGTTTTACACCTTTTTTCAGTGAGAACAAAACCCAGGATCTTATTTGGAGGCTTGACACGTTTTCTGTACAACTTGTTCTTTTATCAGAAAGCTGCCTGAGTTTAAGGGGAAGTATTCGATGTTGCTCTTAAAAGGAGAGCAAACCTTTATCACTCACATTACAACCAATCTCGTATTTTGTCTCGTATCACCGTCCGTCTTTTGTTCCTTGAGCCAGCTGGGAGTGTAAATCACATTCAGCTTGGACATGTCTTACTCAGTTATTTTACGGCCTCATTACGGTTTCTTTTCTCTCCTTTGGCTCAGGCGGGGAAATAGGATCCCTCGGTCAGTAATAACAAATCCTGTCTTTCTTGGAAAGGCGATTTACAGTGTAAACACTCAAGTGAACTTAAGCTGTCGTATCTTCCGGAGAGCAGCCAGGGCTTTGGGAATGCAGTGGGATATCTTCCCCCGCTAAATTTGGCTTACAGGGAGGACTGACTTGTTGCTGATACAGTGGCATAAGAAGAACGCTAAAAGAAAAGTTTCCTACAGGGGTCAGGCAAGGTCTCAAAGGCGTGTATCGAGTCCAAAACATTCCCTTCCTTTTTCCTTTGGTGACAATGTACCCCCCTCTGTGAGTTCAATTGGAAAACAGAACTACATCAAAAACAGTGATGTGAATGTGCTCGTTGTCACCAAAGCCAGTTTGAGCTTTATACTTTGCAGCGTGCAATTAAAAAAAACAGATGTTTGGGGATTTTTACACAGTTTCATTCACTACACGTTGCGGTTGCACTGATTCAGTTAGAGGAGGCGTCTCTTGTCTGTCTCAAATCAGCTCCTCGAATATTTCTCCAGTCTGAATGACCTCCATGCATCAGATTAGCAAGATTAGCAACATAGTACTGTATATCATGTCCTCAGCGGTTACACAGCATGCTGTAAAGCAATCAGGAGACAGCATTATCTCCCTAATGCGCTGTGTCTTCTCATCTGTGTCTTATCCCGATCACCTCTGTCTCACACTCTCCCTTTGTCTTTGTCCCTCCCTCCATCTTCCTTTTCTTGCCGTCCGCAGCATGGCACAAAAAGAAAAACTCCAATGCCTGAAGGACTTCCACAAGGACACCCTGAAACCTTCACCAGGGAAGAGCCCAGGCACGAGGCCCGAGGATGAAGCCGAAGGCAAGGCTCCTCAGAGGGAGAAGTGGGCTAGTAAGCTCGACTTTGTCCTGTCTGTGGCCGGTGGCTTTGTCGGATTAGGAAACGTCTGGCGGTTCCCATATCTTTGTTATAAAAATGGTGGAGGTAAGCTGTAGATACACAACAGATGCTAGTGTGAGAAGCCAAAAAAAATGATCAGATGTCTCACTCTGAGCTGTTCCCTGTATCCATTACCCAGGTGCATTTCTCATCCCTTACTTCATCTTCCTGTTCGGGGGAGGCCTGCCCGTGTTCTTCCTGGAGGTCGCCCTGGGCCAGTACACCTCTGAAGGAGGGATCACCTGCTGGGCCAAGCTCTGCCCCATCTTCACTGGTCAGTCCAAGTAAACATATACACCACATACACTGCTCACACACAGAAATAGAAGCTGTGCATCACGGCACAAGCTGTCCCTGACAAAATCATTTAATAATTAATGCTGAGTAAAAGCCTCATTTGTCCAAACAAGTACTCTGCCCCGATTTGCTTCCTGCTTCAGCCCAGTATCATCCCAGTGTAATTGGAGCAGTCTGACTTCATTAGGCTGCCTTGTGTTGTGTAAACGCCATTACACAGTACAGAATGAGGCTGCTCAATTAATGAGAATATAGTCAAGAAAGGTGCAATAACAAGTGGCAGTTTTTTGATAAAAGTCTAAATGTGTGACAAAACGGCATAATAACCAAGTACTATAGTGCTGGAGGGATGTTCTAGCCAACAAATCATGTTGTCTGAATGAAAGAAAACATGTTTATTTGGTGCAAACCCCAACAAATGTCACATTGTCATGAGTTTAAGGGTGCAATATGTAAGATAGGGGGCAGCATTAACTGCCGTTAGTCACCGTTAACAGCTACTAACATAGTCATGTAGATAGCAAGTCCATACTGGGAGTCAGGTTAGGGGGTGTGTGTTGGTGTTTACATTATGGGCCTAAGCTAGCTGGTTAGCCTGCTAACTTCAGTAGATACCTCTGCAACACAACACACAGACGTCACAATGTCAAAGCTGTAATTTCTTTACATGCTGTTGATGATTTTGGGTAATTTGAATGTTTTCAACTAAAACTACATATTGCACCTTTGACAGTTTTTTTCAGTGAAAATGAAAATCCTGATGCAAAAATAATCTTTCACACTTATCTTGAATCATATTGCAATCGCAACATCTGTCAAAATAACTGCAATATGATTTTTTTGACCATATCCTGTTGTCCTAGTGTCATGGAGGAAGAATCCTAATAGTATACTTTAATTCCAGATTTAAGTAGGCACGTACGCATGTATACACACAATTCACCCTTAAATTGCATACTTGGTGCGTGTAATGGATTGATGAGTCCTTGGTTACCATGGAAACAGACCCACCAAGTTGCTAGGCGATGGGAACAGTCTCATGAGAAGATCATTTTTGTTGACGTGGAGCTGCAGTTTGGATCCACTTGCGCTTGTAGGACATTAAAAATCCTCTATGTCTCTCTGTGATGGCGTCATCAGGGTCCGGTTCTCTTGACCTGAGATCACCATGTGCTACCGATACTCTCAAACACTCTTAGCTCTTAGGTGTAGCCCCCCTCTTACCTTTGAGTGACAGCTGTAGACAAGCACGGGGGCCCAGCACCCGCAGCAGCTGCCGTCACACCCTTACTCATGTTCACACGCAGGACTTGACATGAAAAGAGAGGAAACTCTGTGGCACCGGATCTCTAGCAGCTGCTGATGGTCTCCGCTATTCGCGGCAGCGCTGAGGCTGCTGTCTGTCCATCTGCTGCAGCGTCTGGCACAGCAGAGAAAGTCCACAAGTGGCCGCAAAACTGGCCAATCACAAATCCTCACATTGTCCCCCTCCCCCGTCTTCACATGTTTTTTTATCACAAGAAGAATTCATGACTTTTCTCGCCGTGCACACCGGCACACAGTCCAGTACACTCACACCTGTCACAGCATTGACTTGTCTATCAGTTTCAGTTGGTATGTGGGGACGAGGAGGTGGGGAGCAACAGAGATGATCAGTTTAAAAATACTCTGGAGCAGTGGAAGAGTACCGGGGATTTCTGTGCATGGGGTCATGGCAAAGTCATCTAAAAATAGCATAAAAACACTAAGGACATTATAACAGTAGATAGCAGAGTCCAGCCTGGGAAGCTTTCCACTCTTTGAGTTTATTAAGAGTAAGTTGTTCTTTATGTGCGATAGCCTGCTCGTTTTACACCCAGCATCCATTAGGGGTGTGGTCGGGTGTGGTCAAAGTGAGCAATTTGTAAGAAATGGCCACAATTTAAGTTAAAACGTTTAAAAAATCAGCCAACACCACATCTGCTGCAGTTAGCGTGCTAACCTAATGCCACTTTGTACCAGCAAGAGTCTGATAAACACCCTTAGTTTTAGCTGGGAGATATAAAGTATGCCAGCTTTTAGTGTAACAGATGAACAAAATAAACTCACAAAATGTCCAAAAATGAAATTACTAAACAGAAAAATTGTTTCTCTCTTTTACCGAACTAAGACGAGTTTAACTGTTACATTAACTTACTGTAAAACGCACTTCATTCAAACTCGACATAAACTAAATAAAACTCACCAAAATAGTCTTGGTTTGTTTTTCAACCATCACCTCTGGTTTGGACTAAATAAATCCTCAGTTCACCAAGTAGGATGTGAAAAGTCATAGACCTGACTGGAGTTGCTGTAAATCGCCTCCATACTATATCCCCTGTTGTTAAACTGACTTCAGTCGGTCTTGGAGGCTGTGTTCAGTCCCAGTTTGGTGTCCAGCTGTGTTCACTCTCAGGTGGTTAAAGCTGGTTGAGCTGAGCCCTGTTGCCCCCATTTAGCCAATATTTCTCTCAGGAATGGGTGGAGACCAAAATGGAGCTAAAAGGGAGAGGGTGAATATTTATAAGGTGGAAACACAAACTGCACTCTATTTCTGCTGGATGTGTAAAAAGGCAACTTTTGCAGGTTTAAACAAAGCTCAAGCAAAAGCTTAAATACAAGATGTGAAGAAAATCAAAATCATAACGCTGTCTTGGGCAATATCTTGAATTAATGTTAAAATCTGCTTTTCTGTCCTTCTCCTCTCCAGGCATCGGCTATGCCTCTGTTGTGATCGTATCTCTACTGAACATCTACTACATCGTGATCTTGGCCTGGGGACTCTACTACCTGTTTCAGTGCTTTCAGCCAGAGCTCCCCTGGGCAAAATGCAAGCAGCCCTGGAACACAGAATACTGTGTGGAGGACACAGTCCGCAAGAACAAGACCCTGTGGCTGGCAGCCAACATTACCAACTTCACCTCCCCTGTCACTGAGTTCTGGGAGTAAGTAGTCGCTGTCAGCATGCCTAACTAACACATTTCCTACACAAGGCACAGTTTGGTTTTAGTTCTCTATGAACTTTTTTTGTACACCTTTTAATGTTCACTGCATCTCCTCAAAGTTTGACTTGAGACTGAAATATCGAGTGGAAAACAAACTTTTTTCATGCCCTTTTGCTGTGCTACATGTTTGAATTTGATGACAATCCATCACAACAAACTCGGGAGTGTTTATGCAGCATTAGACACTTAAAGGCTCCAGCTTCAAAGCTTTTTCACAGTCTTCTCACCCTCAGAGTCACCCGGCTAAGTCATGGGTTTGTTAGATTTCCACTTTTAGTTTCATTTTGACAAGGTCATAATCTAGAGATGTCATATGACTAATTTCCTCGGGCGTGTTTGAAAAATGAACAAGTTAAGTTCTTCTGTTTCAACTGCCGTTAACCTCTTCTGTGCCTGTGTATCCTCTGCAGACGCAACGTCCTGAGCATCTCCAATGGGATCGAGGACATCGGGTCCCTGAAGTGGGACCTGGCCCTGTGTCTCCTAGCAGTGTGGGTTATCTGCTTCTTCTGCATCTGGAAGGGAGTCAAGTCCACTGGGAAAGTGAGTGCCGAGGCGTAGACACACATCCTCTAGTTATTGTGTTGCCTGGATGCTGTTTGGCCTTTACTTCTTGTCAGTGACAAAACACTGTTGCTCAGAGAAAACCCACATGCTTGGAAGGCAGTTAATTTGGTTGATTTAAAGACACAAGCCTCTGCTGTCCTGGAAGTTACTTGTTGGCCAGACTCACTGTCGGCTGTAAACAGTTGACTGCCCCTCCTTAGTCCTCTTTCTGTTTCTGTTAACAGGACAGAAACTGGGCCAGAGCCAACAGGAGCAACTCTGTGTTTCTATTAAATTATTAACTCTATTAAGAGCCATTTGTGTATTTATATACTCATTTACTGGAAGGTTCACTGACTAAATGATGATCACAGTATTGAAAATGAGATGCCTTTACGCAGTGTGCTTCACGCTCAGTTGGGCATGTACTCCATCCCAAAACCTCACCATGAAGTCTGAAGGCAGCATGCATCACTGTTCACTGGCCTTTTCTTCTTTTTCTCTGTAAAAGTACTTGAGGAAGAGGGGCGAACAATATTTCTTTTGTCCTCCAGTTAGAAAGAAAAGGGAACCTAAAAAGGAAGTAGTGTGTATCCCATGAGGACGATGAGTCACAAGTTGAAAACTGTTGTTCAGTGTTTTGGCAAATAATTCCTTTTTCTTGTCTAGGTGGTGTACATAACAGCAACGTTCCCATTTGTGATGCTGATTGTGCTGTTGGTGCGAGGAGTGACTCTGCCCGGGGCATCTGAAGGGATCAAATTTTACCTTTACCCCAATCTGACCCGCCTGCAAGATCCAGAGGTAGGATCTTCTTCTCTCTTCTTCATTCTCCACATATTAAAGGAATAGTTTGACATTTTAGGGCCCAAATACACCCAAACTGACGTGAACTGAAGAATTGGCAGCAACGAAAGCCAGCTGTTGCGTCGCCTCTGTCTCGGCCAAAAAGCTGCACTTGCAATAACACAACGACTACAGCTGACAGCCAGCTATCTTTCACGTTCTGTGCCTGCATGAGAGGATATAGCGATCCATACCATGAGGTGGCAGTAGTCTGTATTCGTCGTTCAAAAAGGGAAACTGATCGGTTATGATAAAGCAGCATTTTCACACCACTCTTGCTAATATAGCCGCGTTTGATTAAGAATATGTATGATAAAAAGTTGAAAATGGCACTGGCATCTCTGATACTACTCAAGGGGCTTCAGCTTTTTCCCCATTTCTCTTCTTGTTGGCTGATTCGCTTAGCTGAATAGCTAACGAACAGCAGCTTGTTAGTTAAGCATGAAAGTTGGAAACAACCAGCTAGGCTCTGTCCAACAGTAACAAAATCTACAGCTGTGCTGGAAGGTGGATTTTGTTACCCTTTGGACAGACCCAGGCTCGCTGTTCCATCCTCTCTTCACTCTTCATGCTCAGCTAAGCTAACCAGCTGCTGTAGCTTCATTATTAAGATTGATCAATCTTCTCATATATCTCTCGCTAACTCCCTGAAGTGTAAACGTAGATCAAGTTTTACATGCTAAAGATATTTTTCCCTCTCTTCTTGTTGTGTAACTCAATTACATCATTTCTCATGAGCAATTAGACCGACATCAAAACCAAGCAGACATGTCTCGACTGACGCGCAAACGCCAAAGTTTGGAAAATTACTGAGATTTAACTCTGCATCAGAGTACATGATGTTCATTAGGTTTCAAATGACATTTCACCATTACACTCCGTCCACACTGTGGAGTATATGTAGGAGCTTTGCTAATGTGGAAATTGTGGTGACTGTTGCTCTATTTAATTAGTGGTTGCGATGTTTTTATATGAGCAATGAATCAAGTTATTACCTTTGTGTAAAAGTGGTCACTTGTGGTGATGTACACACAAGTAATTATCAGTTCCTCTTAGCTCTACTGAGCTTTGTAGCATCTTTAAACTCATTAATTTGGTTTTACAGCTGCAACTTTAACGTTCTGCTCTTATCAGTGTTTTTTTTCAGATCTTTTCAGTGAAAAATCTCAGCACACACACACAGTTAGTGACTAGCTGGTAAACATAGGTCAGCATTTAGCATCTTAAGAGCTAAAGATATCCCCGTCAGGAGTTGGTGGTGACCAAAACTGAGCTAAATCACAAAAAAACAAAACTCAAAACACAAACTCCAATTGAAAGCTAATGTTTCTCCACATATTTTGGAAATTCAAATAACTAACTGTTTACAAACAAGTTAATGCTATCAACTTAAATGTATAATATTTAACATTTCATCATTAAAATGTCTAAAATCGACTTCACCTATGCCATATATTTGGAGTTGTGTACTTGGATCATTCCAAATTTTCCAACAAGTGATTTTATTCAAGTAGCGCCATGTTTTATTTGGTCTCTGTTGCTATGACTTCCAGGGAAACATTGGATGATATGTCAGAGAGTGAGGGGAAGGTAGTCGGTGAACTTAACCTAAGATAACAGACAACAACTCCTATGATGCAAGCTCCTTCATTACATCGTGAAACTACTTCTTTTGTTTTCATTGTTTTGATTTGAGAGACCGCGAGCGGCAGAAATCTCATACTGTGTGTTTTGAGACCAATCATGTGATTAGCTGACAGTAAGAAGCGCATGATAAAACTGAGTTTATTGAGCATCAGAGAACCTCCTCCTCCCTCTCCTCAGGTGTGGATTGATGCAGGAACCCAGATTTTCTTCTCCTACGCCATTTGCCTGGGCGCCATGACGTCACTGGGGAGCTACAACAAATACAAATACAACTGCTACAGGTGAGCTGTGTTTCCGCCGGGGGGGAAGTGGGACTGTAGTAGTGACCGCAACTCGTGTCAGAGACAGTTGCGTGAAAAGAAAATGGGAACTTCGGTTCCGCCTGTGTTCATTAACAACCTCCATGACATATGTGTGACATAGGGACTGTTTGCTGCTGGGAGGCCTCAACAGCGGTACCAGTTTTGTGTCTGGCTTCGCAATATTTTCCGTCCTGGGCTTCATGGCACAAGAACAAGGGGTGGACATTGCCGATGTGGCAGAGTCAGGTACGAGGGTCCAAGGTGATGGCAGCAGTGATGGTGGGTGCTGCTGCCAAACAAAACAAATGGACAATTGGAGACTCATGAAAAGAGTAAATCAAGCAACCGCAAATTTTAAATGAGCGGAAAAAGTAATTCAAGTGTTTTATTAAAGTCTCGGAAACGATGATGCTGAAATGTAGAGGTATCGGCAATTCCACACTCCTTGAATAAAAGCCTCAAAGAAACAGAATTGTTACTTCAGTCTGAAACATGTTCCACCTTTTCTGAGGACATTGCTTTGGCCAAGTGCTGTGTGTGCTAGCTACACAATGAACTGCGGTGTTTAAGAGCTCCTGTACATCATTATTACAGGTGTTTAGCGGCCTCAGGTCTCTTCATGTCCCACATTGAACCAGCTCATGTCATTTAATAGCTTTGATTTCTTTTTGACCAGGGGACATTGGTAAGAAGATTGGCAACGTAGTGTCTGTACTCTTACTGTATGTGCTGATATTTCTGACCAGCAGCACTGTTAACAAGCTGTGGAGGTGGACGCCACCGGTTCTGTTTCTGTCTTCTTTTACACTCTATGTGGACTTTGAAGGAGATGCGTCTTCTTTCAGCATGCTCGCTCTGTTCAGTTCAAATTAAAACTCTTTCTATCTTTTTAAAGGAGCAATTTGTAAGATATGGCAAGAATTTTAGTTTAAAACATCTTGTACTGAAGTTGGCATGCTAACCAGCTAGCCCCGGCCGGTCCTGTCTCATAATACCACTTTGTACCGGCAAGAGGTGATAGTCTGATATCCTCTATTATTTCAAATGGGAGACATATGCCAGTTTTTAGCAAAATAAGCTCATAGTTTTACCAAACTATATACAAGATGTGAATACAAGATGTGCCATTATATGTGAAACCTAAATTTACAAAGTAAAGCATATTTTTTTTGTAAAGCTGTATTTTGCTCAGCTGTTCACTTGATGCTCATGTGATTGCTGACTTTCTATTTCATGCTCTTATATTCTGTTGAATTGATTCTTTCATCTGCACAGTTTAGATTAGATTATATTATATGTTATAGTTATTGCACACAGTAAGTAACAGGACAACTGTTAATGCAGTTTTGCTTTTTACAAGAAAGTGCTGACAGTAAAAAAAAGTGCATAATAATGTATATGGAATGTAATATATATGTGTATATATATATCGGACAATATACAAAATTGAAAGCAGCTTTGATTTGTCTGTGTGTAACTACACTGTAAACTCTGACATGGTGATCTTACTTAAAAAACTGAAGAAACCGATTACTTCAAAATTACCAAGTAAAGTCAACTAATACATTTAAGTAAAATCAACTTTTCAAATTTACAGTGTATGATAAACAATACGTGCAAACTGTAAATGTTAAAGGTTGTCCTTACTTAAAATTATATTATTAGTCTACTTTATTTTTTAATTTTGAGGTAACTGGTTAAGTTAACTAGCTGTTTATTTTACAGTGCAGCAGAATGCTTTGGCTTTGTTTATACAGTATAAACAGTAGGACGTTATGTAATATACAGTGTAAATATGCACAGTTGAATATGGTGTTGATATTTGTCCTGCAAGTAAACATATACAGGACACTTCAGCACACTCAACACATAGGGCCAACAATGAATCATCACTCAGTCCAGTTCAATTTATCCAGTGTCTTTGCATTGTTGGCCATATTGGATCACGCTTCCTGTAGATTATTGGCTGCGTCAGCCTCTCTAGCTCAACCTTTACATTGTTTTTCCACTTCCCTCATGTCGTCCAAGCTGAAATTAGATAGAAATGTTAATTCCCTTCTCCGCCCCTTCTCCCCGTCCCCTTTATGTTCTCCTTCCAGGTCCCGGCTTGGCCTTTATCGCCTACCCCAAAGCTGTGTCCATGATGCCTATGCCAACCCTCTGGGCCATCCTCTTCTTTATCATGCTGCTGCTTCTGGGCCTCGACAGCCAGGTCGGTATTTTCACAGTGACTGTGGTGTCAAGCTATGAGCAGAATAGTTAGTTGGTGTACTGCGCGTTAATTTCACACAAACACTCGCCAGCTCCACTAGGTTGTTTGCTCTCTGCCAGCCCCAATGTGTAAAACACATTTGGTGTCTCTATGACACATCTAACGTCTCCAAGGTATCGGATAACTGACGGACAGGAAAAGCAGCCTGCTCCCACAAAGGCATTTTACTACACTCTCGACCGTGCTGTGTGAGGATTACAGCCCTTTAAAACCCTCGAACACTGCAAGTTAAGTTTTTTCGGAGTTAATGGACCTTTGCCAAACATTTAGTTAGCAGGAGTCATTACAATTGCTTGCATGTGAGCCATCGAGCGTCGATAGGAGGCAGATCTTTGATTAAGAGAAGATAATCTAAGTAGACAAAACGTTTCTACACCGGCTGTATCACATTTCCTGCCTCCAAGTGTAATTCTACTCCTGTGCTAACTCAGTCCTGCACATGGCCGGCTACTCCTCTCAGCCAACTGCAAGATCAGGCCGATGCTCTAAATTAGAGCACACGTAAATGCATGAGAGAAATGGTGACAGCGTGTGTGTGTGTATGTGTGTGTGTGTGGGTGCATTTTTGACCATAAATTTCATGCAGATTTGCGGTTATGAATGCTATATATTGTTAACATCCCTCACGCATACATGCCACTGTTATGTAAGGGGTTTATTGTTTGGTTCTTCATGCAAGAGGCGTGTTCTCAGTGCATAAAGATAGATAGGAACAATTTAATAAGTTTGTCATGACATTATGTTTCTTATGAGGCAATCCGGAGACAGAGACAGGGAGACGGAGACAGTGATTCACTGTTGTTTTGTTTCTCTTGTGTCTTGGTAGCAACAAACCAGTGTTGCAGAGAGCGGCCCTGTTTAAATTCTCATTACTGGCCAACAAAGACCGCTCTCATTCTCTAATCACTGGTTTGTAGAGGCAAAACAAGAGCTTCATGCACACAGAAAGAGACATTGATTTTTTTTTTTCTCCTCATGAGAGCTTAACAGTTGCTTTTGTCCCCCCACAGTTCGTTGAAGTGGAAGGACAGATCACCTCCATTGTGGATCTATATCCTGACGTCCTCAGGAAGGGTTACCGGCGAGAGATCTTTATAGCCATAATGTGTTTCATGAGCTATCTTCTGGGACTCGCCATGGTAACGAAAGTAAGTTCAACGACAGTCTCTTCTGCGCTCTTACATCCACTGCTTATCCTGTTTAGAAAAGGAAAAGAGACTCCGTGTCGTCTGATCGACGGCAGAGATAGTGCCACAGACTTTCCACTCGCCCCGTTGGTTGTTGCATTGTTAAGCAAATATGCTACCAAATATGGCCTCCCACCACCTTCACCACTCACATCCTGTGTGTCTGAATGGAACAATTCGGAATGCTGTTTTCCGTTTAGCAGTTAACCGTGCTTCAATGACGTCTCAGCACCTGTTGAACTCTGCCTCTGTTGGTGGGGTGCCAGCATTCTTTAGCGCTGCTTTCAACTCCTGCTTTAATGCCCCCCGTCTATCTCTGTGACTCTTTCCTTCCTCACACATCAGAGAGATAATTAATGCAGCTTTCCTTCTTTTCTCTTTCCAGGGTGGCATGTATGTGTTTCAACTCTTTGACTACTATGCAGCCAGTGGTGTGTGCCTTTTGTGGGTTGCATTCTTTGAATGTATTGCTGTAGCCTGGGTTTATGGTAAGTGGAAAACGACTCTATGCGATTTGTAGTGTGTGTCGTTTGTCAAAGTAATGATCCTGAAGCACAAATGATCTCTTTGGGGGTAAACAAAGGTGTCCTTGTGGTTCTTTCCACATCAGTAGTAAATATGTTTAACTGCGTGCAGGGGCGTGGTGAGGGGGATGGGGGAAGGTGTTGGTCCCGCGCTAAATTGTGATTGGCTCCACAGGGTTGCCTCCCACCAGATTACAGTATATCTGCTATTATTAATGAAGGAAAAGCATTTAGCCTAATGAATGAAAGCAGTGCTGCATCTTCCACATTACTGATTCGTTTAATTGCAATAAATCATGTATTTAGTTTTGGCTGTAAAACAGGAAGTATATCTCCACAAATATCTCTCCAAGATTCAGATTAAGGGGTTAAGAGTAATAAAACCATGGCAGGAATTACTTCTCAAACCTGTACAGTCCTTCAATGTGTCGATCAAGGCAATTTATAGCAGGTTTAAATGACAAGTTCAGTAAATTGTCCATCCAGGTTAACCTTAAATATTCTCTCAAACTAAACATAAAACATTTCCTTGATAACAAAAATAAAGATCTGTTACAGTTAACACAAATGATTTCCTCTAAGTTAACTTGAAATATTTTCCAACACAGTTTCTAACTTAAATCTACTCAGTTAAGACACAAATATAACAGTCCCTTAATCATTCCTCCGCCGAGGCCCAACAGTCCCCTTTAATTCAATCAAGCCAAATCCAATACCAAACTCTGTATTGAGCCCTGTATCACTCTAAATTGGAAACCAATCTTAATTTAAGATCACCACATTTTGGATCCGTTTAAAATTGTCCTCCGTCAAAGATACCAGCCACCAAAATACAGCTGAGAAATTAACAAAAATTTAGAAAAATGCCCTCTCACAATGTAAAAGAAATTCCTGCATCCGTTCCTTTATTCAGATCTGCACCAAAAGTTTATTCTGGGTTGAAAATGTAGATTTCTTTTGTCCTTGACCAATTGTTTCTAACTGCTTTACCTCTTCAGGACTGTAAAAACTATTAAATAATATCTTTGGTTGTTCACTGCCCATAGACATATACAACCTATGACAAGGTGTAACAAGTATGCATTGCTTGGCTGTAAACGGTCATAAGCTGAGATGTTTGGTCTCAGAACATCTTGTACAGGACTGTAGTTAAAAATTAGATGTACAGAAATATTGATCAATGTGCAATTTGCTGCTAGCTAGTGTAGCTGATGTGTTTATTTGGAATGAATCACCTTATTCTAATTAATCTACTGAAAACAGAGCAACTGTAAATCTTCCACAGTAAGACTAGTAGGCTGATTTCCATCTGTAGTCCCTCGCCAGATTTGAAAAAGAAACCAAAAGCTGATTAAAGCCACGTATTGATGACCTGCACAGAGGACAACAATATGAGAACACCATGCAATAAAACACACAGGCCTAGTTCACTACAATCAGCACTGAGGAAAGATAAGTGATGACCTAGTGAGCGTGTTAATAACTGACGAAGCAAAGAGTGTTTATACTACATACACATGACCTAGTGGAAGTCTATGCTGCAGACAACAGAGATGAGGGCGCATAAATATGCTAATTTCTGATGGTCGATATGAAGGTCATTCTACGATAACACAACAACATGAGAGTAGTAGATATGTGTGATCAAACTTTGCCCAAACATTTGTTAGAACTCACGTTATTCTTTTATTTGTGTTTGACAGGAGTTGATAATTTCTACGACGGAGTTGAGGATATGATTGGCTACAGACCAAACCCATGGATGAAATGGAGCTGGACCATAATCACTCCTGTCCTCTGCATGGTGAGAGATAATTGGCAGCCTTGAGGAGTGTCACTTTATTGTACTGGAGTCATGAACATGTGATGTGTTGATTCTTTCGAGGTCACGTAGAGGCGTACAACTTGCACGTACTAAATGTGTTTGTTTTTCAGGGCTGCTTTGTCTTCTCCCTGGTGAAGTACAAGCCCTTGACCTATAACAAGGTGTACGAGTACCCTGACTGGGCAATCGGTCTGGGCTGGTGTTTGGCCCTGTCCTCCATGATCTGCATCCCCATGGTGATGGTCATCAAGATCTTACAGTCTGAGGGACCCCTGATCGAGGTGAGATGACTCAACCCTTTTTTTTGCCAAGACCATAGATTAAAGGATCAATATCACTTTTATATTCTGTACTTTAAATATGGAGCTAGAACCAGGACATGGTTAGCTTAGCTTAGCATCAGGACTAAGGAAACAGCTAGCCTGGCTCTGTCCAAAGGTAATCCCCTGACCAGCACCTTCAGGGCCCAGACAAACCAAACCAACATCAAATAACCACTGACACAGAAAGCTGTCTGTTGTCTGTCTTGGCCATCAGCCACCTAACTTGTATGTTCTGCGCCAGCATGATAGGAAAGATATCTTCTTGCGAATAGCACTGGCGAGGAGGCGAAAGTCGGCCTGTCAGACATTGTGTTTCATTTATTTAATCTGTACCAAAATCAGCGTAAAACTGAGATTCACAGGAGCGACTGTGAGTAGGCTAGTTTTCCGTAGCATCACTAGCTTGTCTGCTAGTGCTGTAGAAGAATGCCACCATAAGCATCATCATCAAACCCACTGTCAGCATGGTCAGATAGATAATGCTGCAACAGCTCACAGCTGCTAGCAATAGGGTCACATGACCCTCGCAGTCCATTAAAGTCTCCCCTTGTCGTTACCTTGAGGTCGTCACGCAACCACGCTGACTTAAAGCTGATGTGCTGCCGGCTGTCGCTTCATATTCGGCATACAGACATAACGGTG
Source organism: Pagrus pagrus (assembly GCF_965226575.1). Classification (NCBI taxonomy): domain Eukaryota; kingdom Metazoa; phylum Chordata; class Actinopteri; order Spariformes; family Sparidae; genus Pagrus; species Pagrus pagrus. The sequence goes on along the minus strand of NC_140195.1, from coordinate 13,618,607 downwards.
TCATCAATCTTGTCATCTCACTCTTGGCAAAAAAGCAAACACCCAAATATTGAGCCTTAAACTGCTCCAGTTTCTGATGTTTATTAATCTAATCTCTCATTTCCTTCCCTCAGAGGATCAAAGCTGTGGCAGCCCCGGCGAAGTCAGGCGTGAGCTCTCGCCCGAAAGAGTACAGCTTGAAGGGCAGCGAGCTGACACAGCCCCTGGACCCAAATGGGAACAATGGCTTGATGAAGCCCACCCACACCATTGTAGAAACAATGATGTGAGCGCTCTCTGTGAGAGGAATAAGATTGATGTGCTTTCTGTGTTATTATCATATTTGCTAACATTGATAATAGTAGGTTTACATTGTCCAATATATTCACGTTAGAGATACTCTGGTTTGATTTCTATGAAGAGAGTTATATATTATTGTTGTAATTTTTTTTCTCTTGTAATTTTTTTTTTTATTTTTTACTATATCAATATTGTTGATGTTACAATTGTTGTCGCTGTAGTTGGCACTGATCTCAGTTTAGGCAGTATTTGAGATAGAACATGTTCAATGTTTACTACCTTTCTGTTGATTCCGGAGAGATGAGGAATTGTTTTGGTGTATTAGAAGAAAAGATTAAATTCTCACTTAAATACGTAAATCAGTAAACTAATCGAGCAATTAACCGCGTAAAAAGTAGAAAAAACGTCTAAACACCCTCACCGTGATTGTGGCAGCCTCGTTGCCCCGAGCTAACATCTAATGTTACATCTCTCGTTGTTGTTCTTCTTCATCCCTGCAGTGAAAATGAATGTACCACAAGCCACCCACATCTATCAGAGTACATATCCGTAACACGTTAAGTGGCAATATGCAGTGTATAGAGTTTATCTTGCTTGACGTCCTTTTAAGTTACAAGTTGAACAAGGCCTTGGCCAAATACTGTGAGAAATGCATTCATAAGAAGATCCATCCTGAAAAACAATTAAGACAAAATCATAAAAAGAGAAGGAGGAAGTGAGGAGAAAAGGGAAGTGGCATTTTTTGAGTATTTGTACACTGCCTGTGTGACTACTACAGTCAGTCCCAGTGCATTTATGGAAACCTCTCTTTGCACTTTATATGTCGTTTCACCTTTATTGTAGTATTTGTTTTTATTGTTGCGAGGTATTGCAGTTACATTTGCAACACATTTCAGGAGGAAATATTTTTAGCTTCTAACTTTTTGATATTGTAAACTTTGATATACAGTATCTAGTTGTCTCCTTGCTAAGACAATGACAAAAATAGACTAGAAATCTGACATCAAACATTCTGATTCATAATTATTCACAGGATCTGTTAGAACGTCAGTTAAAAAGTAAAAACATAACATTTTTCTAAACAAATTACCAGCCCTCTCCATCGTGCTCATTTCGTTTGCAGACGTGCGCTGCAGAGCTACCACTGGATTCTAGTTTCTAATGTTCGGTTTAGGCATTTGTATTGTAGAATTTGAATTGTTTGTAAATCACATATGCCTTTTTGTAACAATTTTATACTGTACATCATATGAACACCAACACTGATTTAATTAATTTTACTGAAAACTCAGCAACTTGTTTTCTAAATATCGGTTACATTGTGAGCCTGGATTACATTTTTCAGTGTGCAATATTCATTGAAGCAATGGCAGTCTCTGCTCCATCAAATTCAAAATAAATGTAATGTCCAATAATGCAACAACTCGCACAGTTAAATACAGAATCTGAAGGAATTGTTTTCCTGAAGCATGTGCAGAAGCCACCACAGTACGTGCTGCTTTGTCTGTAAAGATCTTGTGCTACTTGGAGATTCAAGTGTACCAAAGTATTTCTGTCTCACAGTTGTCCCCTTCCAGATGCACATTGCATCATTTCTATATAGATTACAAATAAACATCTTTTTCTTTGGAATTTGTTGTGTCGATTATTCTTTTATTCTCTAAATATCTACATCTATGAAGCAAAGTGGTGAAATGTCTACACATCTTACAGTTATATATTCACTACTATTAAATGGTGTTGGATATTTTTAGGTTGCCATAAATATTAAATGACATGATTGACATGTTACATGAAACATTACAATATGGCCTATAAAAGACTGTATTTTCATTATATGATACTGGTACCAATACAAAACTACTGGTACTGGAACTGTACAGTGGGAAAAAAAACACTTTGGGGACTAAGGGAAAAACAACTGGTCATTTTAGGGAAAGCACCAACTGTGTAGTCTATACAAACAACTTAAACTGGTTGGCTAAATTACCCATGCAGTGGGCTAGAGTTTAACCTGTTAAAGGTCCTATGTAGACCATTATCAAACAGCTGCCATCATCCTCCGAGATCAGGCTCAGGGTGGGAAACTCAAATGTTGTACTGCCGTGTTCCAGGTTGCAGGTCCTATAAGCGTAGGGAATCTCACAAATCATTGTCATTTGACCACTTCCTGATTGATCGGCAACTGAAAATACAATAAAAGTAAAGAATCCTATGGGACATGAGGCCATAATTCAAGTGGTGATATGATAACAATTTGTCTGATTCCCTATGTTTATATGACTTCCAACTTAGAAGGCAGCAGCATAACATTATCCCAGCATTCGAGCTTCCCACCCTGAGCATGACTTCAGAGGAAAATGGCTGCTGTCTGAATTTGGTCTTTTATGCTCATTTTCGTGGGTGTCTAGTAGAAAATGTTTATTTGCTTTGAAACACTCACACAACACACTTCCCTCATACTGTCCATTGCTGCAGCACCTCTATTCACCCTCTGTCGGAAAAATCTGTTTTAGTGCCTGTCTCTTTAAGACCCCCCTTCCGGAATGCCCACTCTACTTTGATTGGACAGCTCTCACAAGCCTGAACAAGGACCGCCCACCATGTTCCACATCAGCTCTGTTGGTGTTTTCTTCAACCGCAGCTGTGCTGGGAGCGTGGCTGACGACGGTGACGACACAGATGTGGCATCACAAACTCACAGAAGACCTCAAAGCTTGTTTAAAGCAATACTGTAACCTGTAATGTAAGTATCAAGTACTTTCCACTGTACCTACAATTAATCACCAGTTGGTATTTTATTGTACTTGATTCATACAACTAGACTACGCTGTAAATCCTGGGCTGTATTATTAAGTGTTACTGAATCATTGAATGCTAATCATAATAATCATGACTGCACATTAAAAGATCTGTTTGCTAAAAGGAGATGTAGCATCGTTCAGATGATTTAGAGACTGAATTTCAGCACAACATCATCTCATCTTGTCTTCATAGACACACAGGCCAGCAGGAAAGCCGCCAAGCTGGACATCGTGTCAGCTCTTACATTTCAAGATGACTTAACTACAAGCACTTGGTGGTGTGTGCACGGCCTCACAGCCTTCTCTTGTCCGGTTTAGAGAAATTCATTTCAAAGGACCTAACCCAGTAATCCAACATTGCTGACTATTGTTTCCTGTAGTTTTGGACTGGGAGCGGTAAATGTGATCATGTAACTGTTCTCCACTTTCTGCCTTCACCAGTCTATTTTCAGTAAGTACATGTACAAATCTTATGCATAAAAGTCATTTCGGTTCCAACCTTGAAATAGCGCTCTATATGTTTTACAACGTCCTCCATCGAGCCTATTATACCCATTACACCACCCGACTCAGATCGCTCCCCACTATCTGCAACGGTTTATTGGCATTGACACTGCCCTAAATTTTTCAGGGTGTCCATCCCACCATCAATCTAACGGCCCCCGGCAGGTGGTAACTGCATTGACCCCTGGCCCACAAAGATGGGACTGGCTTATTTGGGCATGTCTCTGGTGTCCTACTGTCCTCTCTAAGTCCTTGAGGCACTGAACCCCCAAAGATTTTCATTTGCGTCACCTGGATGATCAACTAAAGTGATTTAGTGCAGGTGGAAGCAACGTTTCAAACACTTCATGGAAATTGGACAGCACTTTGTGAAATGACGTTATCTGAGCACGCAGATACGTTTCTGTGAAGAGTCAAATGAGAGACGTGTAAGCTGACGCGAAGGCTGACTTGAGTCTCCTGTTCAGTATCTTGGCCAAAAAGCTACACTTGAGCCCACCGCAAAGACTACAAAGACAACCAGCTAGCTTGTACCAGGTAGCGGTAGTCTGTATCTGCCGTTCAAAAATGGAAACCAGAAGACTCAGGGCTACAGATGTACAAACCATTGTTACGATAAAGCAGCGTTTTCTGACAACACTCTAACTAATAATGCCACTTCTAACTGAGAATATGTATATGCCACGGGCGAAGAGGTGGAGGTGAAGAATAAAGAGAAACCACACGTGGGTGAAATCATGGATACTACAAGCTTTCCCTTTTTCTGTTTCTCCTCTCTTGCTCTTTACTACTTCTACTACTACTACTTCTACTTGGTCAGCTGGCCGAAAATCCACTGACAACGGTCAACTAGTGCCAACAATGCTGGACATACTGCAAAAACTAGGGCTATAGACGCTCACTGGCTGACGGCCAATCTTTGGGGCCCTGGGGATGCATTTTAGGAATACGGAAACCTGAAATTTCTGGTTCACAGTCAGGACGGAGGAGACAAGGAGGAACAAAATAGAGAAATGAGACGAGCCTAATGACAAGGTTTAAATGTTGACGTTAAAGCAACTTTATGTTTATGTATTAGTTTTTTTTGTGCAATTTGGCGGCCCCTGCAGTTTCTGAGTGCAACGCCACTGTCGTAAATACAGATCTCAGGTCTGTAAGAACTTGTCAGATGCAATGTAGGTGCCAACTACAAACAAAACTCATTACGTCATAACAATGTTATGCTATAAGTAAACATGTATGTAACGCTGTGAGCCTACCCTCTCACTGAAGTTACATAGTGCAGAAAGTGGGTGAATGGCTGAGACAGAGACACCATTCACCCTATTATGAGACACTGTACAATCAACATGATTTTGAAGCTGATATTTCGAGGTTAAAAACTTGCATGCTGTTGCTTTAAGCAGGTACAATGTGTACCAGCATGGTTGAGCATGTTAGCCGTTAGTGTTATGTTAGTTATGCGAACATTTGCCAATTAAACACAAAGTACAACTGGGGTTGATGGGTACCAGTTGTGCAAGTTTGGTCATTAAATAAACAAAGGTCTGCTGGTGGTGCTAGATGAAGAGTCAGCTGATCACCAAAGTCAGGACAATTCAGCTCGAGTGAAACATGAATGTCTGAATCAAATTTCAATGCAATCCATTGAACAGTTTCTGGGATATTTCAGTCCGGATCAAAGCGGTTGACCAACTGACCTACATAAAATCTGTTTGTTCATAGACTTTCGGGTCAGTGTGCATGATGATGATGATGGGAGCTAAATTAAACACACAATTAAACACACTGTTTGGAAACCAGAGCCAAGTCAACCGGGTTTCATAACTTTATTCTGATAAAAAGAAATAAATTTCTTAATATATAATAAATTAAATAACAAAAATAAAATGATATCCAATAAATCTTTCAAGTTCCTTCAAAATGATTCCTGACATGTTCAGGATGTGGAAATAAACCAAAAAAAAAAAAAAAATGTGCAGCCACATTCAGCATCACAGCTTACATGAAGATACTATACTGTATGTGCATGTACTGTAAATAAAAAAATAAAGCACTGCATACCATGGTACATTATACAGTACAATAAAGATACAATACAATAAAATAATATAAACCTTAAAAATAGGCCTCTGTATACAACATGACATTTAATATAACACATGACTGAAATCAGATTGAACAAAGTCACTGTCCCAAGGATGAATCAGTCTGTAAGGCTGCTCTAAACAGGACAGAGCAACTACCTTCACATCAGCCTGACGTACATGAATCACGTTTCTTAATTCCAGAGAGGCAGCTGGATCAACAGGCCAGATTTTTGTGAAATCGTGATAAAAAAGGGAACACTCTCACGAAGATCCTGTTGGAGCAAACAGATTACTCCAATGTCGTTTTAGTTTATGGCACAGAACAAATCGTATGCATGCCTAACATGCTTATAGATACTGTCAGCAAACACAGCTTCTGCAGAGAGGAGTAAAACTTATGAATCAAATCCAGTCAGATGTGAAAGTGACAACAAAATCATTCATCACTGAAAACTGAAAGGCATTTCATCCTCTGTTTTGGGAAAGGATAAGATTCACTTAAGGAAACATCAGTGATGGACCACAAACCAACCTATAAGTCATTCTGGTGCAATGCCACAAGCAGAAACACGGTGAAATTAAAACGTGATGAAGTGAAAGGGAGATCTGAACATGTGTTACGTGCGAATGCAGCTGTAAAAAGAAACGTGCAGAATGTGAAACTGAAAACATCTAAAACACGTGGCTGAGTCGTCAAGAATCAAAATTCAAATTGCAACATTATCTCTGAACACTGGAGTCTCTCTGGAACCATTCAGAAACCATTCATCCATCAAGGGACACCCACTTTAAAACAGAAAGGTTAGAGTGTCTTCACAAGCATTCCTGGTATTACGATATAAGGGGGCTTTAAAATAAGTTCATGATACTTGGCAAGTAGCAAAGAGCATTTCTGTCTATTTGGAGGCACTGTCCCTTCTGTAGGGCAGGCAGTGTGGAGGAGAGGCTGGAAACGAGGGCAGTGAGCCAACTTCTGGCTGAAATAACTCAAATATGCACAATGTGGCTTGAACCTTGAGTCCATTAACACCTTGTGTGTGTGTGTCAGTGTGTGTTTAACGTAAAGCATGTGCGTATTTCGTGTAAAGTAAAAAGAAAGACACGATTGGGTAAATGTTCTTTCGGTGGAGCAAGAAGCTCGTTAAAGCAAAGGATAGTAAATATATGCAGTGTGTGTGTGCAGCATTTGACTCTCTCCAGAGCCGAGGCGTGTGTGTTGACATCCTGGCTCAGTCAGATGCTATGACTTCCCTGTTATATAACCCTGCATGTGGCTTTGCCTCTGGAGAGGGAAGCGGCTGGGACGTGAGGGAGGGGGGGGGGGCCTGCCCTGAAGCCAGAGCCTCCTCTGAACTGCATCATGTGAACACAGTGACTAAAACTGGCATTAGTGAACACATGTACTTGTAACTTTGTGAGTGAGAGATGCTTTCAGGCGGTGAGAGTGACTGTTTTTGGATGCTCTGCGTGCTGAACATGAGTGTGAAGGTCTGTCTCAGAGGTACAATGTGACAAACAGAAAAGCTGTGCGTCACGTGACGTGTGTGAGGTCCCGGCGCTGCAGCGTGTTCAAAAAGCTTGTGTCTATCCTTGGTCACAGGGCGATGCTGTTGGTCCTGCGCTCTGGAAAGCAGAACAGTGAGTTTGAGGGGTCGTCACAGTCGTCGGGCAGCCCGGTGTCTCCTGCTGCCAACGGATTCCTGCTAATGACCAAGTCCAGGCAGTCTCCTGCCTCTATAATTAGGGGCACAGTTAGACAACAGTCCAAGTCTCTGGTCCTGACACGGTTCACCTGGAAGATCACAATCAATGAAATAATGCAGTCAACATGTTGCTACATTCATATTTATCGAACAGGAATAGTTTGACATTCTGGGAAATTAGCTTATTGCTTTACGAGCAAGAGTGAAATTCAATAAGAAAGGTCATACAGGTCTTGGGGAGTACTACTGCATATATGAATGAAAGCACTATAAAGCCTTTTGTGGCTCCAGAGGAAGCTGCATCTACTCTGATAAACTACCTCCAGTGACGTCACTCAGTGGCTCAGTTGCATTGTGGGTAATGTAGTGCCGGGTTTTAAAAAGGAAGAAGAATACATGGTATAAAAAAGGCGATGATACAGTTATAATTGTGATGATAGATCAGTGGACTGCTTTTTACCCACAATGCAACTTAGCCGCTGAGTGACTGGAGTAATCACTGGAGGCAATTTATCAGATTACATGCAGCTTCCTCTGGAGCCACAAAAGGCTTTATACTACTTGTTTTCACATTTGCAGCAGCACTCCCCAAGACCTGTAAAAACACTTTAATGTGTAAAATTAGTTACCCTTTAAAAGCTGAGTGAGGAACCTATTTAAAAAACAAAAACAAAAAACAACTTCATAGAAGATAGAAGACTGGAACAAAAAGAGCATTATTTTTAAATGTAGCCTGAACAGAGACGGGTTACACAGAATTCACAAGAGTATGCTAGCTGCTTACTTTTGTTTTCAGTTGTCATGCTAAATTAACAAACCGTCTCCTGGGTGTAGCTTCATATTTAATAGATAGACATGAGAGTGCTATGAATACATTTGTCTAACTCGCTGAATCAAGAAAGTATATTTCCAGATAAAGCTAAGAGACTGCTAGCTCAGCATAAAGATTGTTTTCCCTAGCTTTCAGTCTTTATGTATTTATCCTCTCATCTAACTCTAGTCCGATAAGCAAATTTCCCAAAATGTAGAGTTTCTTTAAACACAACTTCACAGTACCTGAAGAATGCGGTCGAAAGGTTTTAACCCTGCCAGGTCAGCGGGGCCATCTGGGCGGATCATGTTGACAAAAACCCCTTTCTCCAGGAGCCCGTCAGATACGCTGAAACCATAGTCACGGCTGTCATGGTCCTTCCTTATGGTCACCTGCAAATACAGGGAACCTCACAGTTACACAGAGGTCGACAGCACAATGTATTCATGATTATGCAGCTAGAGACTTCGACGCTGCTCAAGCAACTTAGTACAAAGCTGAATGGCTTCACTCATTATAGTCAAACGAGTCAATTATCCACAGTTTTTACAGCAGCTTCTTTCACAATGCAAGCTTATGGAATAAAGTTTTTTGGGCACCAGTGCATCATGTGCCTTTTATTTATTTATTTATTTATTTTTAATTACACAGTTTCGCCACTACTTGGCTTCACAGCCTGGCACTCTTCCTGGGGGTTTCCTAGAAGCAGGAAGAAATCACAAGCCTGACTCACAAATCAACATGTTGCATCTTGTTTATTTTTCCGCATGCGCAGTGACCTCCCAGAGTGTATGCTAAGCTAAGCTAAGCTAAGATAAAAGCTGCAGGGTCATTGACAGGACACAATGTGTTTAATTCATTCTATTGTTGTTGTAATTGCCGCTGTTGAACTTCCTTGTGACATTTTCATGTGTGTAAAGAGCCTTGTAGCTCTGTTTTTTAAGAAAAAAGTGGTATTATTCCTTTAAATTCAGCACCCAGATGAAAATAATGAAGCTATGATAATCTATAACATAAAAAATGTACAAGGTATTTTTACAGACAAACTTTCGCAGTAATCGTTGCTGCTGTCACGGTGCTGTACAGGTGTCTTCTTGTTTCCACCGTTACCTTCGTTATATACTAAACAGTTACTGTTTCCACAGACATACGCTGGTGTGTCTCTTGTTTCTCCTTTGAATTAGACCTGCACTAATATAACAAGGTCAGCAGGTTTACCCATAACAAGAAACAGCTTTATGGGGGGGACTTGTGATGACTTTCCATGATATCATGTCAGATGTGTCAACTCTAAACACGGTTAATTTCCACGCTGCAGGACTGTGATGCTGTCTGTTAATACTGCCTGAGCCTCAGCCCAGTCAGTCAAACGCAGCACAGCGAGATGCACAGATGACACCAAACAAGTATGCAGGCAGTCCGGGGTCACAGCATGTGCAGCTGATAAGGTAAAGTTTAATGAGTGTTGTGTGTTTTTGACGTACACACTGCAAGTCCTGACTGGCCAGGTGTCCACTGGGTCCAGTTACACCGTACCGACAGGCACAGGGAGTCACGTAAAGGAGGCACGCAGGTATAAACTTATAATAATTATAATGGGCGGATTCCCTCAGGACGCTGTTGTTTATACCTGGTTCATCAAGCTGTTAGTGCAGCTGACTGATCAGTGATCACATTTTCTCCTGAAAACACTTCAGACAGACACAAATATTAAATCTTCTTTAACCAGGAACTTTGCCCAATTTTAGCCAGTTTTGAATCACTAGAGTTTTCAATTTCAAAAGTATTTACATCTTTCTACTGCATAGAAAGGTTTTGATGAATTATAAAAGGGAAAAAGTTATTTATTTATTTATTCAAATATATGGAGTACTTAGAGTGGGGAGAGGGTTGCGGCTTTACACATATCTAAAAACGTGTTTATTTGTATTTACTTTTTAAAACGATAAAATACTGGAGGAACAGTAACGCAGTTTCAGTGTTATATCCTTTTATGGACCCCTTTGTTCCCTGTACTGTTTACTTTATACCCACCTGTGGGTACCTAGTATGTATTTCATTGGTACGCCTCATGTACTAAATATTTACACCGTAATTTGTTGACTGTAAAGCGTTATCATGTGAATTTTTATTGTTTGCTTTAAAACTGTTTATTGTAATGTGGAGCTACCTTGTGCAGCGCCAGGGGGGTAGGGGACACAAGATCAGGGGCGTCCCCTTTGCCCGGCGACAGTACGTCCCTTCCTCTAATCGACACGTTCAGGTTGCTTTTGCTCTTAGACTCGCCACGGAGTCGCTCGCTTTTAATGGGACTGATTTCAGAAGGAAACATTGAGTCTTCGTTGGTCTTCGTCTCCTCCAGGTACAGACTAAGAGCGCTACCTGTCATGGATGCCTGAAAAATAAATCACAAAAATCACAGGGATTATTAGACCACTATGGGTTAAAACTTAAATAAAGACTTCCACTGGAACACACAAACATTTAACCTCTCATGAACACAGAGCCTGATTACAGGCCAAGGCAGAAGCCGGTCAGTGTGGCAGCAGGTGCCGGGCCTGTCAGATTTAATAACTGATTACACACTCTGGTGATTATCATAATGCTTCATCTGGCACAGTCACTTAGGCTGACACCCATTTATGAATACATGAGCAGGACAAAGCAGATGGAGGAGGATGTCGGGGTGGAGATGACAGGCGGGGCGGGCCTACCTCCAGCTCCCTGAGAATCTCCGACTGGCCGCAGGTCTCGAGGTCCTGCAGAGCCTGGGACCAGAAGCTGTCTTCCTGGTTCAGGGTGCCCTGGCAACGAGGGGGGCTGACGAATCTATGACAACGCAGGAACCAGAACATGAGAGCAGCCCTGTGGTCTCGAGGCCGGTGCAGCGTGGGAAATGCAGTTTTTTCGCTGCGTGCTGGAGAGTTCCTTTGGAAAATCTCTCACATTGAGGGTTTACCGTAAATTCTCCCACTTGTGGCAGCTCAAAGGCTGACGAGTCCGCTAGATTAGACAAAGCCTTTTTAAAAGAGTTTTTTTTTTTTTTCAATTTTACAAAAGCAACGTCGGCCAAAAAGAAAATTGAAAGCATGTGACACAAAAGTTCAGGAAAAAAAAAAAAAGAAGTGTGAAGAGACAGATAAGGCTGATGTATCCTTGGGCGCTTTAGGTGCTTTCTGAGGAGAACGTTTTTTGGTGTGGACAAGGGGGGTGACAGAAAAAGATGCATCTATGTGAAACACCAAAGAGCTCGTGGGCAGTTAGTAAAGCAGATGAGAAAGAGAATACCTGAGAAAGAAGAGAAGAGGACAGTTTGGAAAAGCACAAAACATGACAGCATACAACACAAGATGAAGAGAAAATAATTCAGTTTGCCTTTTGTCAATGAACCCAAAGAAGACGAAAAGAAAATCACAGAAGCTTTTACTGATACACAGTGGTGGAAAAAGTACAAAAGTACAATTACAAATAATTACTGCTGTATCTGGTTTGTTATTAGGGAACTAACTCTGAACTCCTAGTAAAAACTCATTAATCAAACTCACACATCAACTATTGATAAAGTTTTTAGTAACTAATGAGTTTATAATAGGTGGCTACTCAGTGTGATGTTTCACTTTAATTCAGAGTGCACAGAAAGAGTAACAAGGAGGCTGGAAACCACTTGTTATGGTTTAATGTTTAATGATCTGTTTTTCTGAATATATTTTCTGAATTTCAGGGGGAAATACTGTAACGTGAAAGTATAAAGTAACAGAAAATTGAAATACTAAGTACCTTGATAGTCTACACTAGTATTCAGTTCTTGAATAAACATAGTTAGTTTCCACCACTGCTTGTGGACAGAATATGATCTAAATTAAATATGCCCTTTACTGCGAAAGACACTTAAAGCTGCACTGACATGAAACGAGATGTTGACAGGAAGGAGACTGCAGACGTGTGCCCTTACCCAGGTAATTTTTCCCACTCATCCTCAGTAAATCTCCCATCATACAGCGCTGAGTGGTGGAGCAGACCTGCGGAGCTGGAGCTGGTTTGGTTCCTGTGCTTTGTACGTCGCCACTCGTTCGGATTGAGCAATAGATCGGACGCTTTGTGAAGATATGTCCCTGAAAATCAAGAAAATCCACTGACCTCATTAGAAGCAACACAGGAAATGGGTTGTTTTTAGACAGAGAGAACGTGTACAGTGACAGTCGACCTCACCTTGGCTACCGTAGCCTGCGTCAAACCCTGAGCTATCCCAGGAGCTCATCGCAGAGTCTATACTGGGCACAGTGGCAGAGTAGACCTCCGAGTGTTTGCTGGTCTTCTGGAAGTCTGTCAGGTCGTCCTCGGTGTCACTTAAAAACCCGGCTTCTCTGTCCTCTGTTCTGTGGTGACCGTCCGACTCTGGGAATGAAAAGCAAGAAAAGTCAGCATTAAACAAGAAAGAAATGCACTCTTATTTTTAAATCACTTTATGCTTCAGAATATGTCGTCTGAAGTTGTGCAATATGTTATTTTTATTTGTTTGTTTTACTAACGACACTTGCATGTACATACAATGTATGCATGTGGTCACTGAAGGTTAATTAGTGGTATGACAACTGTCTGCACTTAGCCCAAGTTTTCCCTAAGGGCACAATAAAGTGTAGCGTATTGGGATTGTAGCGTAAAAAGCTAAATCAACCCGCTTGTTTTTTTTGTGTTTTTTAACTGCTCATTTTCTCTCTCTCTTCTCTTTTCCCCCACTCATGTACAAGTGCTTTGTTCCTTTTTAAAATATACATAAAGTTATTTATTTGAAGTTCTTCCTCACTCTTCTTCTCAGATCAAGAGCAAAACAATGTGTGATCACTGAAGGATGAAGGCAATAAACAACTGAATGTTGGCATAAGTGAGATGATCCCTCCACAGGAGAATAGACGAGCAGATAAAAGAGAATGAATGAAATGGAAACTATATATATACACACTACAGACAAAATCAGAAAAAAAAATCCTCCCACTTGTTTCGAATAATGTTTGAGGTCATGAAACAAAAAAAATGAAATGGCGAAAAGACATTTCAATGATTGTTTTTCCTTTTTAAGACTTTTGTGGTTTTGCTTTCTTATTCTTGCCTCACCAATTTTTTCAAACTGCTTTCGGGAATTAAAAGGACATTTTCAGAAAACGTCACTTTCTTTCAGCATATAACAAATATTCACATACTTTTCATTTGTTGTGTTTTTTCTGAGGGAGGGAAGGTTTGTTGCGTAAGTCAGATGGCTTCTTGACCTCTCCTGACACATCTCTTGTCTCTTCATCATGTGGGTTTTATGTAATCTTATATGTACGCAAATAAATAAATAGTTGAGGGAAAATAAAAACATACGATCGGCTTGTTTCTTGATCTTGAGGGTGACGGACTCCCCGGCCATCTGCAGGAGATGGATGGCCTCGCTCAGTGGCTTCCCTTTCAGACTGACCCCGTTGATGGCGAGGACTCTGTCCCCTATATGGATGGCACCGGTCCTGCAGGGTTAGGAGAGCAGAGGAGACAGAGATACCAGAGTATACCAGACAGTACCGGCGGGCAGGCCGGGAAAACCTGTCAGGCTGCCAGTGCGCCGACTGAGATGGAAACAAAGGGGCTTCTTGTTACAGAACAAAACGAGACAGCCATTGTTTGCTGTCTTGTTTATTTTAGAGAAAACAAAGTTTCCAAAGGAGGCCGATAACAGCGTTGACTAACCTCAGCCTGATGTGTCACCGTTTTCTCAAATAACTCTCTTAACTCCCGGCCTGTCATACCTCACCTCTGCCCCCTGCCCTCCTGCCTCCTGCCCCCTGCTCTCCTGCCCTCCTCACCTCCTGCCCTCCTCACCTCCTACCCTCCTCCCCTCCTGCCCTCCTCACCTCTTGCCCTCCTGCCCTCCTCACCTCTCTGCCAGGCCTTTTTTGGTGAGGCCGGAAATAACAATGGGGTCAAAGGGCTCCTCTGTGCCAGAAATCGTGATGCCCAGTGGTCCGTTATATCTCTTCAGCTCCACTGTGTAGATTATAGAGCCCGACATCTCCAACTCATCTAGGGGGGACAGTAGACAGCATGCATAAGACTCAAGATTATACACTTTATGATGGAAATGGACAAATATGAGCTATTTAACTCTTTTTACATCTAATTGTATTCTCTCTGTACTGCTTTGCTCATATAAAGACTTCAATGTATTACTCAAGTACAAGTATTGCAATAGACAATAACTCAAGTTTCAAAACTACATTTCACTGGTTTTAGGTTTGAGACAATAAGATTTGCAGGTTTTCTTAATTTTCTATAATGTCACGCTTAAAGGAACAGTTCAACCAAAAATGAAAATACAGTCATTTTCTAATAAACCTATTGAATCTATACAACCCCATGGTGAGGTTTGGTAGTCCACGAAGCATTTCTGGAGTAGATGGGAACTTGTTTAAAAGCGTAAACAACACAAAATGGCATAATCCAAGTCTCCTGGAGCCCAGAGATCCCAAATTGATTTGAAGAGACATTATTTACACCCTCGTGTAGCCCGTCAGTTCATACAGGATGCACACCAGCGCTTTTAGCTTCGCCGCTACACAGAAGAGTCCATCTTAAAAAAGGGTGTAAATTATGTCTTTTCAAATCAGTTTGGGATTACAACAGACTGTATGAAGCTGTATGAAGCAATTTTATGTTTTTTTGTGTTGTTGTTTTTAATGTTTTACAACAAGTCCCCATCGACTTCAGTTGTTAAAGAGAACGCTGCAACACTGTTTTGCCGTGAAGCTCCAGAAAATGTTTTGTGGACTATAAAACTTCACCTGACGTTCAATTGTCATGGAGGCGAGTAGATATTTACTGAATTCTCATTTTAAGTTGAACTTTTCCTTTAATACATTGGGAGCTTGGACTGTGAGGTGACAAAACAAGACATTTGAATACGTAAATTTGGGCTTTGAAAACCTGTAATAGACATTTGTAACAACTTTTGGACATTGAGATGGTCCAAATAATTCATCAATTATCCAAGAGAAAAATTTTAACAAAGCAAACAGTTGCCAACCTAGGGGTCAGTTCCCCTCTTAAGGGTCACAAGATAAATCTAAGGGGTCATGAGATGAGAAGCATAACTAGGTAAGTTTGGCTGTCAGATAAATGTAGTGGAGTAAAACATGAATCCTGCCTCTGTAATGTAGTGGCGCTGTACCTCAAGTACCTCAAAATTGTACTTTAATCTACTGGTTACTTTCCACTTTCCCTGCTTATATTACAGGTTGTAGTATATTTGCCATTTTAAGGCATTATTGTACCAATGTTGTCCTCGTCTTTCTGGATCCGGAGTTTGACCATGTCCTCGGCCTGCTGCAGGACGTGCATGGCGTCCTCCATGGTGCAGTTCTCCAGACGCACGCTGTCGATGGCGAGCAGCCTGTCTCCAGGCTCCAGAGTGCCTGTTCTACCGGACACAAGAGCGAGAGGATCACAACTATTAACAGGAAACAAGGGAGCTGCATCTCCTGACTCAGTATGAGAATCCTATTAGCCCGGGTGTCTCAGTGGGATCGTCGGGGGTGACCGTAACCTCACCCTCAACCTAATCAACACTGAGCCCTTCTGAAATGTAGCTGCTCTGCCCCACTGATCTAGTTTTGATAGCTCCAATCCAATTAGGCGTGTATTACACAGTGGATTCACAAAACAATTTTATTTTGTTCAGGAATAATCCCACATAAGAGAAACTAGTTCACCCTGAACCGTCAACGCCGCCGGAACTGAAAGGCTGTGTGTGATGAGAGGACATACCTGTGTGCTATGCTTCCTTTCCTGATGTCAGAGATGATGAGGGGCTTGCCGGGTTTCTTACTTGCTGATTAAACACAAGAGAAATGACAGTGTTTTTTATTTTAGGATGTGTGATATGAGGGCAAACATCTTAAAAATCACTCGGCTTCCTCATCTCCGCCTCCCCGTTTGTTTTTATAGAGCAGAGTTGGAGCAGAAAAGGTCGTGATGAACACTGGTGCGAGTTACTATTATTCAGGGGTAATGAGGTATGTGCCCTCGCCTCGCCTGCGTTTTATGGATCACAGAACATTGATTCAAAGGAGATTTACAGTGTGCAGGTCTGTGGAGGATTATTGAGCGACACTGCCCCCTGCTGTACGTCTCAATGCTGACAGACTCACCGCTGATGGTGATCCCCAGCTCCACTCCTCTTCTCTTGGGTAGTTTAACGTGGAAGGTGCCACTGCTGGGAACCACAGACTCTGATTGGGATTTAAAGTAAAAGGTAAATGTTAGCAGGAGAGTACAAATACTGTAACAACATCTCACAATGAGAAATTATCTGCTGCTATGATACCTGCGACGTCAAATTCAATCTCCACGGTGACCTTGTTGGCCAGAGCAGAGTCTCTGAGCAGCTGATGGGCTTCCTCCAAAGTGCCATCTTCAGTCGGGATCCCGTTAATGGACAACAGTCGGTCCCCGACCTGCAGCAGCCCACACCTTCACACAGAGAAAAAGACACGATAAAGCATTTTTACCCCTTTATATGATAATAATAAAAGAAATATTAATTTAGAAGAAATGTCCTTTGGTATAAATGTCACAGGTGGTAATAACATTTCTAATAGGGCTGCAACTATTATTATAATCATTGATTAGTACTGTATATTTATTTTTTCAACCCAATCAAATCTTTTAATTGTCAGAAGAAGGTGAATGACATCACAAGTTCCCAGAGCCCAAGGTAAACAGGTCAGTTAGGCTTGATTTAATAGAAATCAAGATCTCTTTGAGAAAAGAGACCTCATGTATGAAAACAACTTTCATGCATGGTGCCTACTACAGCAGAGAGATATTTGGAAGCCATTTTTAAACCAAACCACCTGGTGGTGGATCCCCAAAGCTTTGTCCACAATTGCAGTTAATTATAACCTCTGTATCTCTTTGTCATCTTGCAATATGGCATCAGAAACTCAGAATGGCAGAGGAAAGAGAAGATGTGCCAAGTGCCTCTGGATTGGTGGTGGTGCATTTTTTTGCATGTTTTATTTTAAGGTATGATATAATTTACGGAAGCCCTAAAGGGCCATGCATTCATACATTTTATTTTCTCCGTTTTCCCGTGATAACGAGTTAATTTCATTTGTTTTCTCGAGATTTCGAGTTATTATCTCGAAATAACAACTGCCGTTTTCCCGAGATAACAGGATAATTAATTCGAGATCTTGAGAAAACAAAACAATAGCGTAGTATATTAAATCATTGCAGGAAACATCATTCAGTGTAGCAATGTCAGAGGAGCAGGAGCATATCGATCACAGCACATACAGTATCTCTTCAATCATGGCCTGACACAGGCTGAAATAGCATTATGCCTTGCTATTACAGATAATATACACATTAGTGTGCGTAATCTAAAAAGACGGTTAGCAAGGCTTCAGCTATATCAGTGGCGCAATCTAAGTGAGCCTGATGTCGTCTTAACTACATAGCTGACCAGCTACGAGGTCCCGGGCGTCTCCATAATCTCAGGCCTATCATTTCACAGTCATTATCTCGATATCTCTCGAGATTATTAACGCAATATAAAGATATCTCGAGATAATCTCTAGATATCTCGAGATAATTTGGGGTTATCTCTCTCGAGATAATCTCGAGATATCTCGAATTAATTGTATTGTTATCTTGGGAAAACAAAGTTTCGTTATCTCGACATCTCGAGAAAATTATCCCGTTATCTCGGTAAAACGGCAGTTGTTATTTCGAGATAATAACTCGAAATCTCGAGAAAACAAATGAAATTAACTCGTTATCAAGGGAAAACGGAGGAAATAAAAGGTAAGAATGCATGACCCTTTAGGGCTTCCGTAATAATTTACACTTGAATGCAGTTTTATTAAATAGTGACATCAAATAGCCTTCAGATTGTGTCTAAATATAGACTTATTTTATCTCAATATAGGCCCAATAGGCAGTAGAAACCCTTTGGTGCATAATATTCACTGGAGTGGACAGATGTATTTCAAGTCAGAGACAAAAGATGTACAAGAAAGAAAAAGAAAGATGATAATAAAATCTGCCAAACAGTATTTCTAACATACCTTCTGAGAATTAAAAGGATTTAACTGTTCACATTTACACAGCTCCTTCAAAGTAGCATTTTGAAAAGACTTATTTACATGAGATTTCACTTGTTTAAGAGTACTTATTAGATTACTTTACAACTTTATGGGTTGTTTGGAGTAAATAGTTTATGGGATGTCTAACTGTCTTGCATATTACAGAGATGAGTTGTTGCAATTAGACCCATTGGTTCTCAACCTTGGGTTCGGGACCCAAAGGGGGTCACAACATAATTTCTGAAAAACATAAAACATATTTTAGACTGGGGGATAGTTTTTACATTGTACTGCCTGTTTGGTGATATAATTTACCTTAAAATAGATTTGATTGAGTGTGTTTGTAAGAGTCAAAGTGTGTGTGCACACATGAGTACTGAATGAACACACACACAAAAACATCCTCTTTTTTAAATCTTGGCACTTTCAGGGTGTTGTGAGTGAAAAGTCCCAGTGCTGGGTGGAGAGGGGGCGTGAACACCAACGTCCTTTTTCTAAGGGGTTGAGAACTGCTGATTCAGCCTACCCTCATTGATTTAGTATGGACAAAAAAAAAAAAAGAAACACCCGGTAAATAGAAAGCTCAGTAATCAAACACAAAGTCAAATGCTAATTAATTAAAACAGTTAAAAATATGATTAAAACTATCAGAAATTTGAACTTTAAAGTTCCTCAGGTGAATCACTGTCTCATAGATATTGATTTGAAAAAAACTGTATAAATAACTTGGAACATCAATTAATTACCAACATTTTGGCTGATTAACTTCCTGTCTATTAACTAATCAATAAATCTATTAACCGTTTCAACATGCCCACTCGCGCAGCACCAAAGCTTTGTATTTGTGCTTTCGGTGGAAAGACTCTGACGAGTGACACATTCAGCCTACGTGACACCACATGTCACGTAGGCTGAATGTTTAAAATGTCATGTATAAAATGAAATACATCCTCTGGGCTTGACATATACACACTGACTCACTGACCTCACATGAACTTGAAACATGAATCACCTCAACAAGCAAACGCACACACGGAAAGAAAAAAAAAGATATCACACATATCACACATTTAAATCAGACCCCTAATTGCAAACACAGAAGCACTGTCAACTGATATTAATTCACTAACCACTGCTGCTCATTAACCTTGTGTGGAGGCTGACACACCAACATCATAGTCGGATGCTGTACTTGAGTCACTCCTGTCCGACCGCTGCTGGACTACATCGTGTTACAAGACCCGGGGGAGACGGCCCCGGACCCCCGGCACAGACACCATCATTAATCTTTCAAGACAAGGACGGATACGACGAGCTGGCCTGAGCGGAGCTGTGTGTTAATTAGACTGCAACATGTAGTCCTGATCAATACAATACAACAAACCGATATAGAGGGCTTTTCACCATTAATGAACACTGGCTGCATCGATGCCTCATGGATAATGTGTGATAAATCTATGACTGCTTAAATTAGTCTGAAAAACCTAAGACAAACGTTACTGCTGAGTCTATTGACTTCATAACTAAAGCTTCTTTTGGCTTGTGACGCTTTAAAACAAAGTAAATATTGATACTTGTGACCAATTACTAGATACATGTGTCTACCAGTTGTTTCCAGGTCCCAAAGACCTTATACCTTTTTTTTATTCGAAACTTTTTAAAAAACTAAGTAAAACAAGACTAAAAGACGAGGCTATAATCATGCTAGCACCTATGTGAGGCTATATCTAGTCACGGTGGCGCTTTGAGCTAAATGTTAACGTCGGCATGCTACTATGCTCCCAATGACAATGCCAACATGTTGCTGTGTTTGCAGGTTGTTCATTATCTTAATTAAGCATGGTGGCATGCTAACATTTGCTAATTACCACTACAGATTTGAAGCTGACGGCTAATGTCAGTATGTTAGCATACCATCATGCCAACATCCTGATGTGCTGCAGGTTTAATTTTTATCATGTTCATTCATCAATTATCACTACAAAGCTCAGGATGAGACTACTGCAGGATTTGGTCATTAGCTTTTTACTTAACGCTTCAAAAATCCAAAACATTTGTTTTCTTGTGAAGATTATCTCGTAAGTATCATAAACTTCTGTTTACCATAAAGCTTTGAGTGCTTTTTGTAGGCTTACCTGGAAGGTCCCGCAAAAAAAAAAAAGCCTATGGGATTTTTCATTGGATTTTGGATTATTATAGAAAATATGCAAACACAAGATTATGACACTTACACGTTTCGTTCAGCAAATTTCATGACCACCTATCCAATAGTTGAGACACTGTACTAAAAAAACAAACAATAAAATTCAACCACATAGTGGTGCTAGAGGAAATATCATGACATCCTTGGATTCATCCTCAGGGGACAATGAATGTCTGTACAAAATTTCCTGGCAACTGTTATTGACCAGTCTGGACCAAATTGTGATGGGCCAAACGACTGACTTTGCCCTCCCTAGAGCCAGTGATCCGCTAGCGTGTGTAATAAAAAAGCAAAGATTAGATGAAACTCTGAAAAAAACACGGCTAACTTTGAAGCAGACAGCATGTTTTTCTGCCTATAATCATCTTGTGACCCGTAAAATTCATCTTGTGACCCCTTCATAGGTCCTGCCCCTCAATCTGTGAACTGCAGCGTGAGACAAACTCAGCTCTAATGCGGCTGCCCTCAGCTGAAATACTCATTGAGACATCAGGCTAAAATTAGCCCTTTTCACATGTGGCTGAATGATTAGCGCCATGGCCGCCTGGTTCAAGGTGACTCCCTATGACATTAGTTTACATGTTAGGTGTCTCAGTGCGTTACCTCTCGGCTGGGCTGTCGGGCTCAATAAAGCGGATGACTGGGGGAGAAGACAGGGTTTCTGTGGCAAAGACACCCCCCTGCAGCTGGATCCCAAAACCAGTGAGCGGATCCCCCCTCAGGATGACCTCGCTCGTTTCCACATGAAAAACCTGCCCCCCTGGGCCGACAGAACTGGACGCCAGAGATACTGAGGGAAGGAGGGAGGGGGACACACATCAGAGAGAGATATTAGCAGAGAAGTGGCAGATAAATAGAGCAAGAGAGGGATTGTGGGAGACAAAAAAAAATGGAGGAGGGTAAGGGGAAGAGACATGCACCCACAGAGACGACAAAGGCAATGAGACACATATCAGAGTTTGTGTCAGTCATGTTTACGTCAGTGATCAGTCAAAGCTGTTCACACAGTGAGGGGGCGAAGCGGAGGGGAAAGGTGTTTCAACAGCTAGAGCTGCAAAACATTTGAAAAAAAGGGGCAGTTCACCTAAATTACAAACAATTAAAAAAAACAGAGGTTAAAGGTCTAATGTTTAGGTTTTAGAGGGATCTACCAGCAGAAATGTAATATTCACTAATATGTTTTCATTTGTGTTTACATTCACATGAAACTAAGAATTGTTTCCACTAAAGACTGAGCATTTTAGCAGCCGCCTATATAAGAGGCAGAGATGAGGGGTGTTCTTACTGGTTGTAATCTGTAACCTCACCATTAGATGCCACTAAATCCCACACACTGGACCTTTAATCTATGTGGCCCCGAAGACACCTTTAATTTTACATATCAGGTTTTGCGATTGCTGCTGCCACTCCAACACAGTGGACGTGGAAGGAAGACACCTTCCAAGTTTATCTCACTTCACTTCCTATATGCAAATAAACATGTACATTACTGAAACAATCAGTGCTGTTTTACACAAAGAAAGAAATATCTTCATGTATAACATTTGCCAAATTAACAAGAAGACCTAAATAATTAAGAAATTGTCATAGACACTGTTTGGCAAAGTTTATAAAGTTTCTCCTAACTCAGAACGGATGATGGATGAAGAAGTGGATGATTTACGCAAACTTTGTTAGGTTTCTCACTTCACAACTCTTAAAATCAAACAATTTGTTCATGGATTCAAGGGATGTTGTGGTTACTAGTTAAATGGTTAGTTAACAGTGTGTTCACAAACATCTGCTGCTTCATTAGACAGGTGACAGAGCCCAAACACGTCATTGACATTACAGTGAACTACACTGAAAGGACAGTGTGTGATCCGTTCTGCCTGTTGTCGTTGCGTCAGTTGAGTGGGCGATCCTGCATGTGTGACACACTGCTGAAAGTATGTGGTCACATGCGGCCCAGACCGCCTGCGCACGTTGTCCAAGTGATGAGATTTCAAATGCGTCCTCAATGCGTCACGGAGGTGTTCACACCTGTACTTAGAGCTGTCCACTTGTGATCAGATCACTCAGGACGCATGTTGATACCTCGTCTGAACAGGGACATTGTCTATATACAAACTGTAAGAAGTCAGCAATGGTGAGGACTGTAGATTATGTTGTTTGAACAACTATTACATTTATTTCTTTCCTTTTTAGTTTATTAATATGTCCATTGATACACATACAGGTTGTAGTTTATGGTGACATATGCATGGAAGCATTTCCGTCGCTTAGCCTGCTTTAGTGATCAAAATATGGAGACTGAGAAAACAAGTAACTTCCTAATTTTTGTTGAACTGACCCTTTAATATGAAACAAAAAGGGAAGAGGCCGGCATTTTGTCATACGTGAGCTCTTGTGATCCTTCTTCCTGTTCCTCCTCCTGCCAGTGGAGCTGCGGGGGCTGGTGGGGGCGATGGGAGGGATGGGGCAGGGCAGCGTGTTGCTCCCCTGGCTGCTGAAGCCTGAAGTGGCTGTGGAGGAAGGGGAGAAGCCACCACTCACCAGAGCTGAAAGGAAACATAGTACTACACGTATCAAAAGGCTGGCACAGGGAGAACAAACCACATCAAGCATGACATTTTATCCACATCCACAGCACCGGCAGCAGCATACGTTCACGGAAAACATGCACAAAGAAAACAGAAATGCGGTAACAGTGTTGGAGTAAACCTCTTGGAAAAGATTTAACAAACGTGCTGAAGAAAAGGCTCCTGCTATGGTGTCTCGCCAGCAGCAGTGCTGTCACAAGTGATAACTTACATTTGCAGTGGTCCTGCTGGTTGTGTGGGTGGCTCGGGCTGCTCCATGTCTTGCTATGGCTGGCATGTGGGGGATGGCAGTAGTTGCTGCTTTGGTCCCAGTGATGATGGTTGCTCTTCTGTACTTTAACTGCAGCAGCATGGAGGCAAACACATTCATTAGGTGAACAAAATCTACTCCTCTCTTCAGCCTTGTTTTTTTCTAAATTCTACCCATGAAATCACGCTTTCAATCCAATGTCTAAATTTGTAACCACGCCGCACAGCGCCTGGAGGAGAATTCAGAGCAGAGTAATTGATATTTAATGTTTTCATCATGGTACACTAGATTAAATCCTGTGGTTTAATGTATTTTGACGAGCATCACAGAATCAGTTAGTCACACGGAGCTGAATTTGCTTGAATGGGAAGTGCTGGGAAAAAAAAAGATCTTACTTTTACGAGCAAGCTTCCAAAAAGCTAAGTGCAAACTGGAGATCATTTTTATGATTTCATTTTCAAAAGAGCCCGAAGGTGCAGAAACAGTGTGAGTCAGTTGACCGCTGGGCATGATGTTGTTGTGTTCAGCAGGAAGTGATAGAGGCGTGTGGCTTGACCTTGATTGGGCGCAGCTGAAAGCTTGATTGCTGATGATGCAGTGTGTGCTTCTGAATCTGATTGGCAGGCAGTTTGATCCAAATGTGTCTTAATTTAATCCTGTGTGATAACAAACAGTTTTGGTGACCTTTCCTGCTTCCTACGAGATTCTTTATAATTCTGAAAGGCATCGCATCCCTCATGTGTCACCCTGTTAGGCAGTATCTGTGAAGCACTCAGAGGGAAACAAGTGACCTCCTCCTGTGTGACACACACCTCAATAATTAACTTCCCCCTTACAGTTTCATGCAGCTGAAATCGTCGGCGAGCGTTACATGTGACAGTAATCCTCGCCGCTTCATTTGCAGGGGTCTAATCCACGACAACTTGCTCACATGGATGGAGGATTTGCTGGAAAACATGCATGACTGCAGCAGCGCTTGCCATATTCAGGGGAACCTGGTTAAATCCAACCGTATGTAATCAGACTACACACAGGAGAAACCTCTGGCCCTTTTCAGAGAACCGGCTTCTTTTGGACTCAATCAAAACCTGTAAAGCTCTGGCAGCTTACGTTAAGCTCACCTAGGGGAAGCTCTCCAAGAAATGGTGTTTTTTCGATCCACGCTGAAACATTACCTCCTAATCTCTTAGTGGCCACACTGTATCAGTCTTATTAAATCCCCACAGGAGATTAGACAAATTGCATCTTATAATCATGTCTTCTCCTGGGGGGGGAAAGAAGCTGTGAAAATATGGTTTTATCTTAATGTCTCGGTGCTGTATTCAAGAAAAAGAGAAACTGGTACATGCCTCTAATTTCATACAGAAGTGACGCCTGTGCTGCAGTTTGATTTGAGATGGATCAATAGCCAACATGAGCAAATGCAGTTAAATTATAGTTATAATTATAGTTATTAAATCACTGAGTAATCCTGGAAAGTGTTCCTTTTTTTGCCTTCTTCAGATGATTTAATCTTGCATTGACACTGCCCAAAAACACACCAGAAAATCAGGATAAAAGACAGATGGAAGTTTGGCAAATTAAAGTAAAGCACAGCGGACTGGGCCAGAGGAAAAATGCACAAAGAAAAAAATCCAGAGGATTCAGTGTCCTCCTCACAGAAGACTAAACTGCAGCTTATTACCCTTTGTCATGTTGTATGATTCCTCCCATGCTCACATGTTAAGGAAACCCTGCAGCTGCTGACCCAGAAATAAGCCCACAGAGCATGGCACGAACATGATCCCTGTCAGAGTGTGTGTGTGTGTGTGTGTGTGTGTGTGTGTGTGTGTGTGTGTGTGTGTTGGTATGCACAAGAGACCCAGTGTGTACCCAAAGACAGAGGGATTGTGGCCGGCAGCGCACACACACACACACACTCACACACAATCACACCCATGCAGAGGCTGATTCACAGCGCATGGATGAAGACAGCTGGGAGGCAGCCAGGCTCCTTACAGCTGTAGGTAAAACAGCTAACAGCAGATCAGTCACAGTGCAATCAGTGCAGAGGACAACATGCTGGAACTACAGCCCGGCGACTGTATATTCTCCACGATGAACTCACAACTTCTTCATAAGATTTAAGTCCTGTAGCATCTGAAAATATGAGTCAATTAGTTGACCTCTGTGAGTCCTTTGCACTGCCCTGCACATTCACTGAAGAAAAATTGCACAGCCCACCTACACACCGGGCCAATATGCACATATTTTAATACTAATATTCAGATTACATTAATATAATGTTTAACAGAGGAGGCTGAAAAGAGCAACAACACTACACCTGCACAGACATACAGTATCTGTAAGGCTAAAAAGTCTCCCGTGGACAGTTAGTTTATATTCGGGAAATATTGGATAATTTTACCTTATTTGGCCTCAGATGGTTAGTTTGAAAGACGTGAGAAGCTTGGAGAAGAAATATCGTTTTAGTAAAACTGATATCAACTCAGAGACGTGATGAGGGGCTCCAATCAGACGCTTGTTTTAGTTAAAGTGTGACAGATCAAAAGGTTGAAACACTGGTTCTGGTTTAATCTTTAATCAGTGTTTTATTTTATAAGCTGCTCATATGTTTTTATTATGTCAAATCTTGAACTCTAAAGTGATTCAGTAGTCCTTTTCATCACTGATTGCACTGATTGTATTTTGTGTATCTTTTTTACCCTTTCTATTTTTATTTTTTTTTAACTATCATTACTTATTGCTACTATTCTTTTAGCACAGCCTTGAGAGCACGCTACACTGTATGTCAAGTACACATATTGTTTGTGTATGTGACAAATAAAAGCTTTGAATGCCACTATTGGTAAATCTACAGAAAATTAAACTCTAACAATTGTGATAATCGATTGGATGTTTTTTTTTTAAAACATACTTTCTCTGATTACAGCTTTTCAAATGCGAAGACTTGCTGTTTTTCTCTTTTGTATATAACTGCAAACTAAATATCTTTGTTTCTTTTGACGGTCAGTTGACAAAAACAAGGATTTTGAAGACGTCTGGGTCTGGAAACATATTTCTCAACATTTTCTGCATTTTAAAAGCTAAACATTGTATTTCTTTATATAAAAAAAACAACAACATGAATATATGTGTCAGCTACAGCCCTAAATAATCTCTAATGTCCCTTGCTTTGTCTCAAACCATGTCTTCTTTCACTATACCTATTCTCTTATCTCTCTGTCGTCTTTTTCTGTCACCTCAGAGTGTTACCTGTGTCCTGCGGCCTGACAGCAAGTCTGCTCTGACTGGCCGGGAGAATCTCCAGTTTAACAACATCAGCAGTGCTGGCCAGCAGCTGTGTGGCCTCCATCAGCGAGCAGTGCTCTGTGCCGGTCCCGTCTATGGACAGGAGGATGTCGCCTACATGCAGCGCTCCACACCTGAGAGAGTGAGACGGAGGCAGATTGTGTCAGTAGAGCTTTTGTGTCTGTGGAGCTGAAGTATAATGATAGAGAGAAGATTCACCTTTCCACCACGCTGGCTGGCTTTATCTTGTCAATAATGATAACTTGTTTGCTCCTGTATATTGTTGTGGTAAGGCTGATCCCCAGGCTGGCTGAGGGACTTTTCACGATCTCCACCAGCAGAGGGCCTGAGGCTTGCTGCACTGCCTCTGAAACAGATAAGAGCAACAAGATCACTGGATGCATCTAAAGCTGGATGCTTTTTCTGTAGTTAATCTAGCTTTTCATAATGCCACAAGAACTGATAACAGGTGAGTCTTAAAGATTCAGCTAACATGTAACTTCAGGTTTTAGCGCAACATATCACATGTTGTAAAGATTACAGGTGCAACTCTTCAGCTTTCATTTCCATGTTTTTTACTCAGTATAGTCTTGACAAACATCAGAGTGACAACAGGAGTGGTTTATTCAGAGAAACAGACAGATGGAGGACATGCTGCCTTTAAGGATGCTAATTATTTTACAGTTGGTAAACTATCATGTGAAAAAAATGGTGTGACCAGATAGTACAGCAGGTTCACCTTACATAATTAATTTTAATTAATTATGTAGGGTGAACTGCAGAAAAGGTGATAATTGATGGTGAGAAACCTGTGAACACCGTTAAACTGTTTGCATGAATTTATACAGATGAGACATACAGTACGTAAAGAAACATTTCTGTTACCCTTCTATGTCGTTTGGACAAAGTTCCTTTGACATTTTACTCTCCTGACTTAATAAAAAGGGACAGGCCTTTTTGGATGCAGTTATGAGCCACTTTTGACTCACTGCACCACTACAGAGTCTCCACAGGGCGAGGCATTGCTAAAGCTATTAGCGAGCCAGTGGCACAGGCAAAATGTCCCAATACTAACACGCTAGTTTGAAAGAGTACCGACATGAAAGCATGTTCGTTGTTATCGTTCACTATGATGATGTGCAATGATTTTCTTCACATGAAGGTTGTTGGATACGGAAAGCAATGGCACAGATACCTTTGTTCGCTAACAGAACGCAGCAGCCTTTTGTTCAGCAGCTAACCAAGTTAGCACAAAGCAAACACCCACAGCTTTGTGTGCGTTTGTGATGGTTATTTGCTTGTGTTTATATGACTGTGGCATTTAACAGAGTTGTTTTTTTATGTATGTATTATAAGATTATAAAAGCGAAGATAGCGTGTTGAATGTAGCGAGCTAGCCGCTAACATGTCTCCCAGCTAGCCAGCGAAAGAGCTACGAGGCGGTCTGTATTCAGGTGGTGCGTGTTAGCGTGTTATGGAGGAGTGGCTCTGGAGGGACAACTGGAGGGATGGGGAGAGATTTTTTCAGTTGGACACTTTCAAAAGTTTATCAACTTTACCTGCAGGACAAATTGAGTGTTGTGCTGCTGTTTGTAACATGATTGCTCGTAATGTTTTGAGAATTGCAGCAGTGTTACAGACAATGAGTTTAAGCATTTGAGAAAAAACACGATCTTGAACTTCAAAATAATATCAGTATTTTGTCCAAATTTCAGTCCTAAAATAAATGTTTCTTCCGTCAGTGAACCCTCTGACTTGTTCAGTCGGGGATGCAGGAGGTCTTAATCCTAAACTCCCACATACAAAAAGATAATGTGTGTCAGCTGTCCTTAGTGACCTGCCCTACTTTGCTCAGAGCAGAGCAGAGTTTGTGATCTTATGGAGAATTAGTCACCGTGACCAAATGGAGGTTAGAGAGTTCCTGTCTTCAGCAGCATATTGTACTTCTTCTTGACACACTGGTGAGGGGCTCAAAATAGATTAGATTCGTCCTGTACAGTCAACAGTAGGACTGACCCATGATGTCAAAATGAACTGAAGAAACATACAAATCTGTGTGGCCAAATAATACTGCCTATAATATATAGGTTGTTGTTGTGTTTTTTTTGTGTACACCTGTGTTTCATTTGTTCACTACCCTTGTGTATTTCAGTCTGTCTTTTTCCCTCGCTCTTTGTCAGTTCGCCTGTTTAAATCCAGGTTCCTGGGTCTGTTCCCCGGTCCTTATGTTTTCCCTGTGCTCCCGATTTGCTCCCCATGGGTCCCCACCTTTTTGCAAACTATAAAACAATCAATGTCTATTGTCACTGTGTTTATTTTACCAGCTGTTCATTTGAAATGTCATTGGATGTTTTGATCATGGTTATTTAAAGTGACTGCGAGGAACTTTCAGTTTTTGTTGATTCTAGCGGCCATTTTTTACAAAAGCGGTACGACACCAGCGCCTGCTGTCGGAAAGCTCTTTGCTCGAGCGTGCCGGCAGAGCGTGCATTTGTTTTGGAAACGAGTGACAGAGAGACCGCAGGATGGACCACGATGAGGTAAGGTATTTATATGCGATATACATGATCAGACCCGAGCACAGGCATTAATAACTTAGTTTGCTGTTGGAGGAACGAGACTGTTTTATAAACACTTAAAAGTTCATCGTAGTCACTTTAATTTTTGCTAATTTCAGCACCAGGAGATAATCTAATTCAGGCATATTCCAAACTTTCAAGAATCCAGAATACTAAATCTTAAAGTGCCCCTTTAATACACTGACAAAATAAAGTCTAGTACTGCAATGACTATGGTAAAAAAAAAAATGTATATAATATAATAATATAATAATAAAATAAAAATTTGGACTGAACCTGCTATGTTTCAGAAGTGCAGAGAGATCCACACATTTAAATAAAACAGGTTACATTACCCATCCACCCTTCTCCTGTTGAAGTGTGCTCATGGGCCAGTGTGACTCCCCTGGTGGCGTCCGCAGCACCGACGCTCACTCACATCCACGCAGCCAAACGGCCACATTATTTACCCTCAGAGCAACGCTGCCCTACCATGCCTCCACATATTCCCCATGTGTGTGTGCTCACCCATGACAGAGACGTCATACTCAATCAGGAACAGGGCTTCCTGGCCACTCTGCATCAGCATGGTCAAAGCGTCAGCATGCTTCTCTCTGTTTAGAGGCATCCCGTCGATGCTCAATACTCTGTCTCCGGCCTTCAACGTGCCCTCTCTGAAGAAACACGGGAGGAGAAAGAGGGAAAAATTTAAACGCAGGCGGCCAGCACAACATGCTCAGAGAAGCGTTTAAGCACCAGTCACAGTAAATCATTAAACAGTTCCACATGAGCGTTCACTCCCAGGTGAGATGAAGGATAAACGAGATAAACGGCCGTTAAGTCTTTGATGGTGAATTACGTTTGCTCCAGTGTTTTGGTGCTCGCAGTTTTTTCATTGGGAAAAGTGCAATGTTGCCTTCGCCTCAGGATGAGCGGTGCCCTTTCTGCTTTGAAGATAACGTACACTATGTGTGTCACAGCCACAGTTTCATGCAGCAGCGTGATGCAAAAACAAGTAACATGGACATTAAAGTGCTGTGGATTTGAATCATTCTTTATGGGTGATAAATATTTTCATTGCAGACAAAAAATAAGGCGATTATTAAAACACATATCCTCGTGGCCATACATCTAAGGACACACACTGAAGACACACGCTCGCATGCATACGTACAATCGTTTGAATAGGCTCATTCATGCACGATCAAAACATAAAATGCATACATGACACATAAATAGCTACAGCAGTATACACACAAACACAAACACAAGCTAACCATGCCCTCACCTGTCGGCAGGACCTCCGGGCCTCACGTATGTAACCACGAGAGGACGAGACCTCCGCCAGTCCTCGTGGAAACCTCCTTAAAAACAAAACACAGAGATAAATCACTGCAAAAAGCGTATTATTTTCTACTGAGGGATGTACACAGAAACATCCCCTTCCCTTACCTCTCATGACGAACCCGAAGCTGTTTCCCTCCTTGTGTAAACACACCTCGATGGTTTTGGTGATGACTCCTGAGGGGTTCTGAACTAAAGAGTCGGGAGGAGAGGAAGGACAGTTATTACTATAATCCTCTAAAGTATTATATTATATTATGTTGAGGTACTTGTAATAAGCAATAGTTGATAGATAAGAAGGCCCTTATAAGTACTTATAAGATGGTTATTGACAATAATAAGATTATCCAACTATAAAGGAAGGAATCTGTCTATCTGCATGTAATTCGCGTATTTGTCCAATCTACCTCACACTTGGCACCTTTGTTGCCGAGGGCTCAAGGAAGTGGAGCGCCGAATTTGGTGCGATTTGGACGCACGACACGTTCAATATTAATACATTTTAAATAAACTGCGAACAATGCTTTGTGTCCGGTAGGGCCGTGGCCTCAGCGCTTTGGCTTCGTGGCTCTGCAGACTGAAGCTGGGCTCACATGTGATCTCATGGGGAAGCAGACGTAAACAAAATGGAGATCAGCGTGGCGTGTTCAGCGACAGCTGGACGTGAGATTTTAAGTGTCTGTCAACATTAGTATGCTAGCAAATGTATCCTCAAGGGCTAACGTCAGCTAGCTGCTTATCGTTGCTTGGCAGCACTGTCGGCTGCTCCTGGATGCCTCTCTCATTTGTTGGTGTGGTCGGGGTCTGAAAGATTTTAAATCGTAGATATCAAATATGAGCCTGTGAGCAGTTCAGGTATCAGTTCAAATGTTAATAGCTTAACAATACAAAAAATGTTAATAATTAACAATATTACTGAAGCCTTGAGCCCTTGCTCCATGTCTTAAATTTAAAATAAAACTGTTGAATAATAAAGGATTTATCAACCCTAACCAGTCATTGTTCTCGCTTTAGCTCCAGTAGCTGCAAAAGTATAATTAATTGTTAATAAATGCACAGTAAAGTATGTATTAATGTTAATATAAAACAATTATCAGAAACTCATAAGGCTTTGACTAATGTTCTTAAGCAGTATATAAAGTGTCAAAAAGTTTTTTATAAATGCCTGTAAATCTAACAATAAACATGTTTATAGTGCTCTTATTAACACTTATATCATGTGTTAATAATACATTACCTGTTACCTAAAGCTCATTACAAGGATCTTAATATAAAGCGTTCACCCAAGTTTAATTATTGTGTCATCTGAGTGTTGACCCACGAGAATAAACATTGTGGAAATATGTTAAATGAATCTCAGTGGGGGATTAATTCTCTGTCCATAATACATAATATTCTTTATCCATAATAAAGATTTAAGAGCAGTGAGCAGCCACGGTGCAGCGCCCGGGGACCAACACTGTTTCTGAGGCTGCTGCCTTGACGGAGGAAACCCGATGAGTATCGATCTGCAGGTCGAAACACGTCTAGATGTTGCGGTTAATTCAGGGCTAAATTTGGCTGACGAGTTTTAAGACTTCTAGGTTATAACTGTTGTGTCAACACAGATTTAATGACTATAATTCATTGTGGATAAAAATAGCATGCTTAGATGAAGTCTGGCTTTGACAGGTGGTCATTATAATTTGGACTGCATTCTGTCAATGCTAGTGTGGTATGAACTCTGTTTAGGACTAACAGCAACTTTTATACACAAATCCAGATAAAGTACGGACTATCAGACAGAATATTGAACTTCACCCACCGAATTGAGGCAGCTCATACTCCACCTCCAGCACCACTCGCTCCCCAATGTTCTTCAGCAGGCTGATAATCTCATCGTGGCGAAGCTTTGACAGGTTGATGCCGTTCACTGACTTGATGTAGTCTCCTACATTCAGCTGGTCACTCCTGCAGAGAGTCATGGACAGATCATCAAGATCAAGGCTGGATTACTAACCGGGTAAAGCAGGTTCAACACCACCAGGGGCTCAAAAGCTCCAGATTAGAGGCAGAACAAGTGCTGTCTAATGTGAACAGCACATTTAGCCCCAAACAAGATGTCTGATTATGATCAAAATGAGATGCAACTGTCTAATCTGATTGTTCTGTCTGTTCTGGCAGATTTCTACAGAACGATCCCACTGATTCATAAAGGCAGAACAAGTGCTGTCTAATGTGAACATTAACACAAGTAATGATGGGTAGTTGTACTAATATGTGTCCGGACACTAATGATAATCTGATTATAAACCTCTCTGCAGCTGTAGACAGCTGTGTAGCACAGTGCTGGGGGTGGGATGGCCGAGAGCGTCTCCTCCTCATACCCTGACAGAGATGATTGTACATGGTGTCTCACATATGACAATCTGAGTCAACACACTGCTCATGGGAGGAGCAAATTAATTAAAAACATGCTCCGGCCAGCTCGCCCTCATCTCACCTTTGGGCTACACGCCAGTCAGCACTGACAGCGGACAGAGAGAGACGTCTTAAACAGCAGAGCCGGCCGGACCGGACGTCATCACACAATGTCACTGCCGGTCTCTCTCCTGTCAGCCCGAGTGTCTCTCCACCCAGTAAATTAGCCAGCACTTCCACACAAGCATCAAGTCAGCTGTGGAAAGACAAGCTGCTTGGAAGAATTAGCACAGTGTCTGTCTTTGAACCTCCTCGGACTTGACAAGCGCTGGCATTATTTGGCCAAGACATTTTCAGAGGGGCTGTGTCACTCGAAACTGTGTGTGTGTGTGAGTGTAACAGTTGAGTCACACGCTGCTTAATCATCATGAAACGTGAGTCCTCCACATTTTCCTTTCATGTGGTCGATGTTGGAGAAAATTGGTTTTAATGTTGGCGACGGTGGGGAAAATTTGTTTGATAGAATAAAGACAACAAGCTGAAAAAAGATTTATATCAAGTCATTACCACCATAAAGTAAATTAAGAAACATTGTATCCATGGGCACATCTTTTATGGTTTCTTGGGCACTTTTATATACAGATAAGTGGAGTGTTACACCAAGCTGATCTAACACAATGCCTGCAGACTTGCAGTTGTAGCGTGCTGGTGTAACTTTGCAACACGTGCACGTTTGTGGGAGCAGAATAACGAGTCCGGACAGCTCGGTGTGGTTGCCAGGTTTTAACCGCATCGCAGAGCAGAGATCTCACCTGGCAGCTAGCCCACCTGGCCGTAGGTTTGACACTCTGGGCTTGCCGTCCTTATCGGAGCCTCCGGAGATGGTGAGGCCAAGGCTGCTGCCTTCCCTTTTCATCAGGTCCACCGTGGTCACTCCTCGGTACTCCTCTGCTGACAGATTCGGACACAGGCACAGATCCACAGTCAGCATTAGCCTCTGCTTGACAGAATCACCCCGTCTGAGAGGCAACGAAAATACTTTTTTCTTCCAACTTTCTCTCCTGAATCTCTCACAGAAAATGCTCCCTGACACATAACCACATACTTTATTTTCCCACTGTCCTGTCCTTTTCTTGTTCCTTCACATCTCTCAATCTGACTGAATTCTTGTGACGGGTTCAGGAGGAGGAGGAGGAGGAGGAGGAGGAGGATGCAGTCAGTTTTTTTTCAATGATGGAAAGAAATTTAATGCATTATTACAGAAAAAGACAGTCATTGAAAATTATTGCTAGCTCATCAGCTCATAAATTGAAATCCAATTGTTCCTCTTATGTGAAAGAAAATGAGTTTGGCCTTAACTCTGATGGATATGTGGCTTCACAGTGTCATCAGAGGACTCATTCTGTCTTGTGCTCCACATTGTGCTGCGCTGTTAAATCGCTGAAGTAGCTACCGAGTGTGGTTTAGTGCATATGACAGGTATGTCACACAAGCATTTTTTTTCGCCTTATCTAAGCATTCAAAACAGTGCAACATCAAGCAAAACACAGCAGACACACAGACAGAAACCTCAGTGAAACACGACATGACTCTTCTTTACGAGGGCGTAGGTGAATCAGGCGCATGAGCATGAATCAGATAACAGAATAGAAAACGAAGCTACATGACGTCAGGTTTGACTGTATTGTACCTGAGAAGCTGCGCCTCTGGGACAGATGTGATTGGTCAGCTGTCCCGGACTCCTTGCTCCCCTTCGAGTATGGTCCCTCATCTGAAGAGACAGCAGGGAGGCATGGAGGTGGTGTTATGAGCAGTGTGGTGACATGTAGGGAAACTCTGCAGCAGAAGGCTAAATGAACACGATCATTCATCGCACATCACGACAGCTGCACACGTTGATGCTCTGAACTGCACCCTGGGTGATGTTGGGGGCCTCGGGAGGGAAGCAGCACTTAGCCAACAGCCACATCCATCAGCAGGCATTAGCCGAGTGAAACCGAGTGATCAGCCTGACCTCAGGACCCCGGAAGGTCACTCTCTTTGTTTCCACGACAATCCTATAAAAGGGTCAAGGGTTGAAAATATGTCCTCTCTTTCCTGCAGCCTTAAAAACTGCTCGTTTTACACAAGAATACATTTGCAGCGAGCTTGATGTATGCGACCACTAAAGCATGGGATTTTTCCTGAAGGAACAGCATGCGGTTAATGGACTGTTCGGGCATGGAGAGGAAATCATCATTTTCATGTCATTTACAACAGCTGCTACAGAAAGCCGGGAAATGTTCAATCTGCTCTGCAGGGAAACTGATTTCTGCATTTTTTTTTCCTTTTTACCCACAGCGGGACCCATTTCTGACACAGCACAGGGCTGCCCTCAGATTAGCGGAGCCACTGCTCGGCCATCCGAACCTGGATGCAGCTTTACGAGCATGTCAGCAGTCACTGTGATGAGGAAACTTGACTGGGCACTTCTCTAATCCTGTCCACTGCGGATTACCTTTTCAGCTGTCCGGCACAGTGATTGAACATCATTTTACTAACTTAAAGAGGAGCTGTGCCGAGAGTGGAGGGGGCCATGTTTTACACTACAGGCATCAAACTTAAAGGGCTCAAGTGGCTAAATGGCTCAAGCCTCCAGTGACTGCTTTGATACAGAGACTGGGTAAAAAACGCATTTCTCTCACAACCTATATTAAGAAACAGTCATTTATAAAGCAGAGAATAGATAGTGTGAGGTGAACGAGACAGGTGCATGCTGGGGGTTTAGATGGAGCCAATTAAGGTACTTTAGAAACTTGAGCACCCGATTACAGCAATTTGCATCAAATATTGCAAGCCTTCTCTGAGTAATGACTCAGTCAAATCTGAAACACAGACATGACACACATATTTCTAGATTCAGTTTGATCCACACTTTCAGAGGATATCTTTACATATATTACACAACTGAATAAACGTCCATAGATCTGCTTAGAAAGCATTGCAAAACACGCTCCTTATAACTGCAGAACTTGTCAAAGTGTCAAACGAATCCAGTGATAGTAGTCTGTACATCCATGGGCACATTGCAAAAAGGAACAACTAATAGCTAATTCAGCATACTTTTAATGGTGCCAATTTTGTTACAATGTGAATACAAATATTAGCTAAATAAATGGGGCTCATTTTGTCTGCATGGCAACTTCCTGTTTACATCCCCCTTAAATTAGGTTATGATCATCTACCAAATAGAAGTCAGACAAAGAATAATAGCCAATACAGTGGCTAAATCTAGTTATCTTAACTTCAGTCATGTTTCAACCTACATATATTGTATATAATATAACCAACATTCACCCTAATGCAAGAACTAAGATCAGAAATCAGCTGATTAATTAACAGCCCCAACAATACAACACCTTTTGTTGACAACTCTGTTCTGTTGTCTTATCATTACAAGTGTACACAGTGGAATAAACGTTCATAAATCTGCTCAGAAAGCTTTGTAAAAGAAGCGTCTTATAATTGCAGAACTTGCTTGAGAATCTTCACATTTTTAGGTTCTC
Organism: Pagrus pagrus; assembly: GCF_965226575.1. Taxonomy (NCBI): domain Eukaryota; kingdom Metazoa; phylum Chordata; class Actinopteri; order Spariformes; family Sparidae; genus Pagrus; species Pagrus pagrus. The sequence continues at coordinate 13,582,125 of NC_140195.1, read as the reverse complement.
TTTGGTGTTAAACTAATCCAGTCATAGTAGTCTGTACATCCTGGGATACATTGCAAACAGGAGCTGCTCATAGTTAATTCGGCATAATTTAAATGGTGCCAAAATGTCAAAATGTGAAATCCACGGCAACTTGCTGTTTACATACCCCTTAAATTAAATTTTGATTATCCACCAAATAGAAGTAAGACAAAGAATGATAATAGGTGAATTGGTGACAAAATCTATTCATCTCCACTTCAGTCATGTTGCATCTTACATTTATTGTATATAACGTAATATTCGGGAATATGAGGGTTGCCAGTTGTCTCGTTTTGTCTGCAGGCCTCACAGTAAATCAATTTTTATCTGTGTTGATTCGTATAGACTGAACTGGGGGAAGCAAGTGCTCGGAGGGCATCAAGCCCACTGCCTTCTCTCCGTCCACATCAAGTTTCCACATCTTCCCGACTGAAGATGAGGCCTTTAGACAGCTGAGAGGCATGGATCCTTTGTCAAACCTTCTCTGACCTGAAACCTTTGGGCAGGCCTGCAGTGAGGAAGCTGCATGAGTCAGACTTCAACAACAGAAATATCTTAACTGGACTTTGCATATTATAAGCAATGTATAGAACATACATATGCATGATGTGGTATTTCACACTAATTTACACACATCCTTGCACAAATATCCTTTCCAACAGCTGTGAGGCACAAACAAACAAACACACACACACACACAAAGTGAATGACACATCACAAACACATTAAGCTGGACAAAAGCCTCGTAACCACGCAGGCTCCTGAGGGCCCCTAACAGTCCGGCAGATGTCATTGCAGTCAAAAGGCAACATTAGCTGTGGGTAAGGCAGACCCCAACGCTCTGCACGTGACTGAATGCTACTGTAGCATCGAGCCATCCCCCAGCCATCCTCCTCCAGCTTAAAATAACCATCATTCACCCTGATGGCAAGAATTAAGATCAGGAACGAGCTGATTAATAAACAGCCACAACAATGCAACAACTTTTTGCAAGAAAAAAGAGGAGTGCGAGGTTGAAGGAGATTTGCATCTAAAGGACCTCGGAGCGTCACGCTGATTAAAATAAAATTCTACTGCATAAAAATGTGGTGAGTTAATTAACTCCTGATTTAATTCAGGGCACTTGGAGCTATCCCTCTCATAGCCAATCAGAATGTAGGTTAAATATGGGGGCAGTACTGACAATGACAATGAAATCATAACGCTATTTTCAGATGTTAAACTTTTTTTATAAACTGGGCCCTGCCAGACCCAGTTTACGTCGCTATATCTGCCCCAATTACACATGGCAGGGTGGTATGCAGAGCTGGTGGTCCAGTCCGGTCGCATTTAAATCTCTTTCAGCCCATCACATAATACTTGTAATGATACACTCAAATTAATCAGCACTCAGGGCTTTTTTTTTTATAAATAGAAAGGAATATTTTCAGTAGCAGTGGCTGCCTGTCAGATCAGATTTAAGACATAAGCTTCTCTTCGATCCACTTGACCCTCCACCACAACACAAGCTGACCCCCTTCTCTCTGCAAAGATCAAACTGTGCGTCTCTTACCAATGCTGTTCTTGGTGTCTCTCCTCAGACCACACAGCATGGCTGTAGTTCAGTCAGAGCAGCCAGCCTCGGGAAGTAACCTTGCTGATCTGTAGTAGTGGCCAGAGAGCTGAGGTTTCACCCGAGGTGAAGAAAGTAGGCGAACCGAGAGAGTCTCAGCCACTTAGGTGAAACACCATCGTCGTTTCTTCATTCCTTTGCCTTAAGTCCAGCATTTCCTTAACCCTTGTCACTGTTGAGCTCCAGAGGGCAAAGTCTGATCCTCAAATAGCCTCTTGTTCACTTCTCTATTTAAACTTGTTGACAAATGATGTCTTTCCTCCTCAATCCTCAAAAATATGAATCTACAAAGATGTGTTTTTCTATAAAAATCCAAGGCAGGCAGAGCAACGGGTCATGTCCTATGCTGGCCATCTTGCCGTGGCTCCATTTTTGAGCTATTCTTACTAATCATTCGTCCTTTTCCAGAGGGTCTTTCATCCCCCTGTTCACACACTCACATGAGCTCACACACAGCCCGCCTCTCTCTCTCTCATACAGAGCTGGAGTGAGTGTGTCTGCTCTCTCTCTCTCTCTCCCTCTGCCAGAGGGGTTCAGTGAGGCAGGCACACACGATAGTCACTCCCTCCCCCTGCGCACTCACACACTCACACACACACACACACACACACACACACACTTTATCCATTTCCCACCAAGACAAACACCCCTCATCTGCACATCCTCAAACCCACCCACACACATATACACACACACATGCTGAGATTAGACACGACAAAACTGCACACACTCAACTCTCTGCACAATTAACACCACCTGCACATCCATTGTCAGACTGAGCCTTGCACACGGTCACGTTTTTCTCACATACAGACTGCACCCATTTTAAAGAGCCTGAATCTGCTAGTCTATCTCGCAGTGACACACACGCAATGGAAAATGCATATGCAAAATTCCTGCGCAGAACAGCTGCCTGCTTGTGAACACATCACGGTGTTATTCATAAAAGTGCGGTTGTAGAGCACGAGGCTGTGACAGATTGTAGGACTCGTCACACTGAAGCAAAATATTAAAAAAAAAAGAATCTGAGTGATCGTGTGAAAATGAAAACTCACTTCCTCTGAAGCGTCTCACCCTCGGGAGGGTAAAAGGGGCCTCCAACCAAACACAGAGGGACTAACGGGTCTGCTGACTGACCCGTCGCCACACCTGTCTGACCATTTGTCTTGCACACAAGCCTCGACGCCTGCCACTTCCTGACCCCCACCAACAACAAACACCCTCCTCCAGCCTCACTGGCAGCCCACTCTGAACCTCTTCTGCTTCATTTGCTCTGGTCACTGCAGACAAATTGTTGTCTTCGCTGAGGCTTTGTAGGCAGAGACAACAACCGCATAACCACACAGCACAAGTTCAGAAACTCACTGTGTGAAATCAAACCCTCTGTTCCACAACTGCTTATTTTACAGATGCGTAAAGTGATTACAAACAAACATTTTTTTTTTTACATGTTTCTACTCGCTGTTGCACAGAGCCTAATTAGTCAGCTATTCCAGTGGACACAATACTCCTCGGTGTAGATAATTTCCTTTGAGACTTCTGTCCTTAATACCCCATTTACAATGTGCATAGTCTTTCAGAGCGAGACTAATTAATTTCCAACAGAATAAAGGGAAGCGGGAGGCGGAGCAGTGTGTTGGACTGATAAAAACCTCTGGGAACGGGGCGGCAAACGGTGGGTTATAATAAAAATTGACTCTTTTGCTCTTCCTCTAGACCAGATATCAACATTATTGATGTAGAGTGAGAGATAATGCAGGTAGTAGATTAAGAAAGCAGCGTTTTTGCAGTGACCTTGCCACAAAAACAGAGCTCAGGAGAGCTAAACCAGAAAAGTAAGGCTAAATATTTAAAGGTGCAATATGTAAGAATCGTACATGTTTTTAATTCATACCCACAACAAAAAAAAGGGGGAGGGGAGGTCATGTCTCACTAGTTAGCTAATTAGCTCTGTTAGCCGTGTAGCTAACAGTCCAGACTGGGACCTCTGGGGATTAGCTGGTTAGCATACTAACTTCAGTAGACATCTCTGCAACACAGCACACAGGTGTCATAATGTTAAACTGTTATTTATTCAGTCTGTTGATAGTTTTAGTCCATTTTTGAACATTTTCAACTCAAATTCTCACATATTACACCTTTAAGACTCTCTAAAATATAATGACCTGTGACTGTTTTCACCCTTTAGTCCTTGTTTGTACATTTTTTCCAATGTTTCTTGACATTATTCTAGAAAAATAATCCTTTTGCAAGTAACCCACATTTTCATTACACTTAGACAAAGCGGTTATTCCAGGCTGAAGGGCCTGAATCTTAACCCGCGCCCTCCTCAATCGAATTGACCACACTGCCATCTTATGGCGATCCGATCCAGTTGCATGTGAGGGTCTGAAAAGCAAAATGACTAATTCATTTGTCAGCCAGCACGGATCAGTGTGTGACAAAAAAAAAAGAGCCGGAGGATAAGGATGTGTCACAGGCACTCATGCTGGAGTGTTCACCTTTAAGGTCTGTCACAAAAACAGATTTTAGTCAGGCGAATGCTCAGTTTAACAGGCCTGCTGCACACACACCAACACTTCAACTCTTTTTGAATTAATTCAGGTAATACATGCAATTTGGTGACATTTTGGGAGGAATTAATTAGAGATAAACAACAAAACTCTGCTCCTCTAATACTGCATGAATTAAGAAATAACCAAAACTTTGAAATCTCACGTTTTGTTCTACTATTTCACCCAAAACACAATAAGACACGTCTGCTTTACCTTTGGTTCTCCCTCTAATGATGCCCAGTCGACATCTGAGAGAAAAAGAGAACATCCTCCTCTTTCCTCCCGCTGACCGGCTGCCTTTCCTCAGGGAATCTGTCTGAGGGAAAGCGAAGGAGAGCTGCTTGGGAGCGAGGCGCCCCTTTCCAAACACTACCCTTGCTGACATGTTCATTTTTCTGACCAGTGACAAGGAAAAAACAGGATCTGTCCCCTTCCTGACGCTCTCACCATCTCGTAGACATTGCACTCTCTGCCTGTCCTGCTGTTTTCATGTTCTCCTCCCTCTCTGGAGAACTTCCAGTCCTTTCAGGTGAGTCCTTTCCAAGAAACCAGGTGTTGGTTTTTATTAAACGAGGAGAGATTCAGATCCAACACTCTGCCCGTTTCTTCCCCAAACATCATTTGTAATTTACTTCCTTTAGTTTCAAACAGCCACAAGCTGACTGGCTAAATGAATGTTATGTTTTTGCATCCCTGGCAATGTCAGTTTTACAGGAACAGATGGCAGAGGGCTCAGGGCTGTGGGGCACAGCTTGCCTGCCAGAACGGAATGGAAACTTTCTCTGCAGGGAGCCGCCTCTGAACATCCTTTACAATGTGAACTGGCCCTTACAAGCCAACAACTTTTGTTAACATTTTATATTATATATTGGTGTTACACATCAGACTGCCAGCTGTGGATTTGTCTAAACATGCTGGTACATAATACCAAAGTGACTCCTTTATCTATTAGTCCAAAACCCGGGAGGAGACTGTGAGCTGGCTTCTTTCTGGTCTTTTAATACAAGTCTGTGAGTCCAATCTTAGCCCATCTTATTATAACCTTTTACAGTGTTTATATAAAAGAGCTCTCAACCAATATAACACATCAAGATCAGATTACAGGTCCAGTGCACAGTATTTAAGGGCGTTTAGAGGGATCGTGTGGCAGAAATGAAGTATAATACTACAATCCTACACACTGGACCTTTAAAGGGGCATTATGTAGTTTTTGGAGAAGAAATTAAAACTTTATCAAACATTATTAATGAGGTAATAATACAAGCTCAGAAATATTGATCTTTTCTATAACTGAATAAACAAGCTGTTCTCAGAGGAAAATAAGGTCCCCAGAACACTGTTTGAAGCTAGAAAGGTGGCAGGGTCCGCCACATATAAACAAAGTGAAACAGTCTGAAACTGTGTCGTCCTTTGAGGTCAGTTTGTTTATTCAGTCATGAAAACAAAGAGTTTGTTTATTTAGTTTGTTTAGGTCAATGAAGATCTTCCTCTTCTGATTAAAATGTCTTCCCCAACACTACATAGTGCATCTTTAAGTAAAAGTCATTTACTCAGTAAGTTCTACTCTGTTGCTAGTCCTACACACGAGGTTTTACTTCAGCAAAAGTACAAACATATTATCAACCAGGGCAACACCAGCGGCTCAGTTGGTAGAGTGTCTGCCCCACGTACAGAGGCTGTGTCCTCCCCACAGGGGCCGGGTCTGATGTTGACCTGTGACCCTTTGCTGCATGTGGTTCCCTCGTTTCCTTTTGTTTGTCCTGTCAAATAAAATCATACTTTATAACTCTATGCGCATTTTTTAATTAATTTATATTGTTGTATCATATTGAAGAAGATGATCATGTTTTGTATGTAGGATCTTAATCTGCAAAGTAATGATGTCTGTCAGTCCAGGTATACAACTAACGTAACATAAAATGAAAATACTACAAGTAAAGGACAAGTACCTCCAAACTGTATGTGAATACAGTACCTGAGTAAATGTACTTTATTTTCACCATTGAAAATTGTGGGGTTTTTTTAATAGTTAAAGGGAACATGATGATGTTCACCAGGTGTGATATCGTTGTCTTCATATCAGAGATATTAAGACAAAGTATTATAGGAAATACAGGATCCAGAGCTTTAGGAATCTGATCCGTACCAGTTAGTTAATTTCAGCTTTTTCTACACCAATTGATAGGTTAAAAATGACATAAGAGTTCATATTGTCTTTTTTAAATGTCCAGACTGATATTATGAACTCATGACAGACATACTCAAAGCTTACGAAATCTGACGACCTGGAATCATTTTGGTAAAAGTGAAATAAAAAACCAAAACATGAATGGAGCCCAGACTACTCTTTGACAGTGACATGCTCTCATACAAAAGCTACCCCAGATCACATCTTGGAAAGAAAACAGTGTTTAAATAAAGTTATGTCCTCCTCCATTTACAATGTGGGTCAACACTCTTCTTCGGGCGTCTTGCCCCTTTTGTTCTGCTGCAGCACCCAGTCATCTGGAAGGAGGTAAGGAATAACCCCATCTACCCATGGGTGAATACAGCTGGCTCTGCAGAGTCGTATGAGAGTATTTCTGTACTGTTTTGACGCCTACGCACCCATGTGAAAACTGCTTTAGTCTCTGAAGTATCACGCCCTCAATGAAATACCCATTTATAACTCCCTGGTCACTCTGACACCTGGTCATACACTCTGGACTTGGTTTAGTTATAAAAACTAAATATTTCTGTCACTGGGTCCTGAGTTGCAGCTGTATACTGTGGTATGACACCAGAGTTATCACTCCATGCACATTTACTTACTGAAGGTATTAACTGTACTGTTGAAGTCTTACTACAAATATCTATACTCGATTCTATATTAAGTTTATGTTATCAGGACATTATATGGCAGTGATAAGTATTTAAGTATTTACTCATGTACTGTACTCAAATATTTCCATTTTCCTCTTCTTTATACTTCCACTCCACCACATTTTGTACATTTTCTCCACTACATTTGATGACTTTAGTTAATTTGCATTTAACATGCTACAGAGTTAAAGTAGTGGCTTTTTAAATTAATTCATTGGCAAACCGATTAAATAGAAACAAACATTTCAGAAAAATGCTTTACATCAAATCTGGTAATTAGTCAGGTCAAACCACAGTATGATTTACTTTTACTTTTGATACTTGAGTGGATTTAATATCATTACTATTTTGGGGGACTTTTACCATGTTAATACTTTAACATAATATCTTAATCTTCACTCAAAAATGATTTTAGGATACTTTTTACAGCAGGTATTTTTTTAAATTGTAAAGGGCTTGTTCTTGTTCTTTTAAGGGTCATTTTACAGGCTAATTATAAAATAGTAATATAATACTGTATACTGCATACCGTTGAACCATATTTTCTGAGTTTCACATTTAAAATAGTTGCCAGACCTGTGCAACAACCCTGTTAACAAGCAATGAAGTGCAGAAAAAGGATCCACAAGCCAGTTTCTATTTTCAAACATTTATTGTGAATAAACAGTTTATTCGTTCTCCTCGCTCCTGAGCCTGGCGTTGGGGTTGGTGATCTTGATGGCCAGCTGAGCTGCCCTCTCCACGATCAGCTTCCTGTTTTTGGAGGACACGTTGTGGGCGATCTCAGCGCAGTGAGTCCTAGAGACAGAGGAGAAACATTAGTACAAAAATATTCTTTGTTTGCAGAAACAACTCAAGAATGTTTTGCTGTATAGTACAGATTCAAATATATAGTTAATCAACAATCGTGTTGTAAACATTCTTCTAAATAGGGCCCACACAGCCACAACGACAATTACTTGCCAAAACATGCTAGTAAGGCGAGTCATGACAGTGTGACAAACAAAAGTGACACTACACAATGTGACAATGGTCAAGCACCCAACCTACTCATTATGCAACCAATGATTAATACTGAGGATGATGATTACAAAAGGAGTCACTACATGTGACTGAAAACTACAGAAAGGAAAACCTTGAGATGGTTTCTCAAGTTTCCCACTCGTCCAAACAAGCAATTATAAAAAAGGTGGAGGAACAGACTACCATCAATACTGCACGTTATCTGAACTACTGATAGGACAACATCAGTTAAACTCAAAATCAATACCACCAAATCTGAAATCAACTGGATTAGGTTTGGCTTTTCTTTGACTTGAGACGATTAGATTTAGCTTATTGTATTGTGGCTAAACAGTAAGATGTGATTAACCACACCAGCATATCTAAGCTATTTATGTGCTCAATAACAGTGACTGGCTGCTCAAATTGCGACTAGAAAAGTCCAAAATATGTCCCTTGAAAGACATATCTGGTTTTAGATTAACAGGTGGGAGCGTGTTAGAACAACCAGCTGGATGAGTTTTATCTAGCGGGCACACCTTGCACATGTTTAAACTTAAACCTTTTGAATCATTTATCCATCCTTTACCTTGTAGCAAACTACTTCAAACAATCTGAAAAACAAATCATTTCAACCCAGTCTAACATTTGCTCGACTTTGATGAATTGCTATTTTGTAAATCTAAAGTCAGTCAGACTAAACTCTTTCAAATTAAGGAGGAAGCATCGGGGACCAAAATAGTCCCAACTCTTCCTTTTTTTAAATTAGCAGGATGCAACTGCAGCATTAAAGAAAGGTGTGCTTTAAGCTGTGCTTGGCTCTAGCTTATTTAACAGGTGTACAATGATCGCATGCTCGCCCCACCACTGTTCCACTGTGTTATTCAAACTTTTATTTTCTGGTTAAATTAAACTGAAAATGAAAACATCCCAACATTAAGCCTCCATCTATTCACAAACCTTTGAATTAAGTGATCAACACCAGATTATTAGTTTTCTACAGTTCACAGAAAGAATGACTGACAATCTGAAGTGAGACTCCTTAACATAAATTCTTTAAAAGTGATTTGTGCAACAGATTGCATCAGTGTCACCCAAATGATGATGGCTGTTATGAACTGCACTCTAACACTGAGCGCTACAGTCTCTGGATGGACAAATTGATTTGAAGTCGCAGCTTGGAGGGAAGCCAGCCTTTCAAATAGATCCAACTGACGTTGAACTTCCTCATACAAGTTCCTACTTTTATTGTACAAGCCAATTATCTGTCACACGAGACTCAGCAAGCATCCCCAATTCTGACTGTTCCCATCAAATATCAGTGCTGGACATTTACAGATACATTGTCAGAGTCGATTTTAAACTTCTGCACATGGGGCTTTTGATATGTGGTTTGAGAATTAAATTAAATGCTTTTTAAAAGACAATGTAAGCAAATGTAAGTAGAAAGTTATGGGGTATATATGTGTGGTCCCATGCAAAGGCACGATTATTAGAGCGAGTTAGTTAATCTTCATGTTGCCAACAGGTACGTGCAAGTATAGAGTAAAGAGACAGTATTGGGTTCAATAGTAAGTTTAAAGATTTGTAAGATCATAAATATGGACTGTCATGCAGAGGGACTCATTTTCATAAAAAGAAATTACAGGATAGATAAATTAAAATGGATAAAATGTGTCAAGACGCACAACTTCCAAGATTATTCATTGACTTTTAATACTTAGTATATATATTTAATATAAAATTCAAGACATTTAAGAATTAAACGGACATGCAAACTACATGTAATGAATCCTAAATGGACTTATGTCACACAGTTATGACAGAAAACACCAGTTGAAGCTTTGATGTCTGTCAGTTCACCCTGAGGGTGTACAGAGATGTTGGTGCTCTTATTTGCTGAAGTTTTTGAGAACTGGGACTTCTGTCGCCACCTCAATACTAGACTAGAGGTAAATGGACTCTTATGGTGCCATGGCACTGATAGACTGCATCTGAAAACTCCAAAACAGTAACATCACCTAACTGTAACAATGTCTCCTTTAGTCAGGAAAGGCAGTCAATCCATACATTTGAAATGTATGAAATATTAAATGGATATCTTCTAAGAAAGCTTTAGTCAAACATATTTGCTCTTCAATTCCATTCAGTAGCCACAAAAGTCTCAGCAGGCATCTCAAAATCTCTGCAAAAATAGCACACCTTGCACAAGTCTGACACCATTAAGTTTGATATGTAGTGTAAAGTAATCTACATAAACAACTTACTTGTTGCTCATCATCAGGACCTCGAGCTCCTTGACATTGTGGACCAGGAACTTCTTGAAGCCAGTGGGCAGCATGTACTTGGTCTTCTTGTTGCTACCATAACCAATGTTTGGCATCAGCATCTGCCCCTTGAACCTCCTGCGCACCCTGTTGTCAATACCTCTGGGCTTACGCCAGTTTTTCTGTTGGAGATATGAAAACATTCAAGGATTAGTTCAACCTTTTAGATAAAAGCAGGGTACTGAACCTGCTGAAGATGTAGCATGTCATACTGCCTCTTACCGCAATCTTGACATATCGGTCAGACTGGTGGCGGATGAACTTCTTTGTCCGCTTCTTGACAATCTTGGGTTTTGTGAGGGGCCTGATGGCTGCCATGGTGACTGAGGACAGAAAAATAAAAGCTCAGTTACAACCAAATAGGCATGATTGTGTCAGCTTCAAGGTTGCAGCTTTACACCACAACGTGCTACATGCTAATAGCAAATTAATAGCAAACTACTATCCACAGGTGAGCAAACAACTGTTTCTGTACCTGCACCTAGTTAAAGGCCGCATTTATTGACAGCACATGCTTTAAATGACTGAACTATTACCAAGCCTGCGACTAACAAGTATACACGGTTTGTGTTGAGTGAGCCTCCAGGTAAGCGTGTTAGCCAACGTCAGCTAGCTAGCTAGCGATGCAGTCAATGTTTAGCTAGCTTGATAGCCATGCTACTCTACCAGAAACACTCAGCTCCAACAGTATGATATGTACAAATACATAATTTCTACATGTCTAAAGTTGGCAACTGCTGGTTGTTATTTCACATCGTCTGTCTGCCCGCCACGCTGTACAGCGGGCCTTTACTCAATACTGCAACTCCATTTCACGGGGAGAGCGCTAGCAAGCAGTGAATCACTTTCAGAGCAGCACCTCGTTTCAGAAAGAGTCATTAAAGAGGGTTTTATATGATAAAATGGTCAATTTCATCTAACATCTATAGAGTGGACGTCTATGATTGATAAACCATAACAAGATGGTCAAATAACGCCATAAATTGCGCGGATGAACATAGATTGTATGGACTCACCCGCCGATGTAAATCCAAAAGGGACTTCGGCAACGGCGGAAGGAAAGAAAAGGACTTCCGTGAGGGTCGCAAAGGCTTATGGGTAGTGTATTTCATCAGAGTACGATCAGACAACAGTACTTTAAGGTACTTCTTGTGCACCGGAATTTCCAGTTGTTTCTCAAAACATGTTTGATAAAACAAGACGAACCTCGTAGTGTTTGTTGTCGACTGACAGTTAATGTTTTATTATGATGTTTTAAGCCGTGTGCAAAGCTGAACCCCTCCCGTCCTCATTTGTTTTCTGTTCATGAAAGATTTGTGCGCACTTCCTTTATGAGGAGGGGGTCCGGACTTAGCAGCACTGTACAGTATCTCTCAGTGCAACAACAAAATAAGAAAAAACACCATAAATTTATATTGTGTTCCTTTTTTTTTTAAGAAGAGGAGGCGGGAGCTGACTGACTGACATGCTGCCCAGCGGGGTGGGGAGTGATATAAGGTAAATGATTTGTTTTGAGTCACATGATGGTTTGGTTATCGTATAAAGACTCGGACGGGTTGTATTTCCTTGTTTGGTACTTTTGACATGGAGCACCGGCCTTTATTGAGGTGAGCTTCGCCTCTTATGTGGATTTTACTCCAAACTTGGCGTTTTGTTTTCCACTAAACTTTCCTTAACTTTCGTTTTCCGTTACTTTCAGCCCCCAGAACACGTATGGAGTCGCAAATCCCGGTTATGTCCCAGCAGCGGCGGGGGTACCAGGTAAGACCCATGAAGGTTTTTTAATTTTTTAAACCTTTCATTCTGAGCCGTGTTGTTTTTTCGTGGATTTAATGAAAAAAACCCACTAACAGTGCTTTCAACACGCTTCCGTTGAGCCGCAAGTACGCACTTTTGAGTGACGTCATCTTGACGTGCGGTTATCTGAGGCTGCTGACACCGCGGTGAGCGCTGGCTGTGGAGGGATGTGTGTGTACGGTTCCCCCTTTTTTTAGTTATAGTGATCGTTTAGTGGACTAAACGCGTGTGAGTGTGTGTGTGAGTGTGTGTGTGTGTGTGTGTGAGTGTGTAGTGTATCTATAAAACGTCTCAAAATGGATAACACGGAGGGACAAGGTAAGTCACACCCGATACGATATGTATGTTCAGGTGTTGTCATGTAGGAACATGTTGGGGACCCAAGAATTCATCTGGATTTATTGTAAAGATGACAGGATGCTCATGAGAGCCACCAGCTGTTGCTGTTTGTTTGTGTAACGCAGTAAAACTTGACAAGATTTAAGCTGTAAAAGTCTTCATCCACACACACATGACTGAACTGGTTCTTCTGGTTTCTTCTAGCAATGTTCGCCCCACCCGCTGCAGATTCCCTGGGCCCCAGCGCTCCTCCGGCCAGCATGTTTGACAACATGCCTGGCTATGAGGGAACGGTGGCAGGAGGAGGAGGTACAGTATGTAGTAGGCTGTGGTTGCGTGGATAAATGTTTCCTCCTGAATGAAATCATTTTGATTGACATTATTTTCACTGTCACACTAGCAATTCACAACAACACACAAGAATGGTACAAATAACACTATTTACAAATATATGTATTCATATTCATTCCTTCGCTCCACCTGTTAACAACATTTTCAAGATGGACCCACATCAAGTCCTGGGAACAATATTTGGGTGCCTGGTTCTTTTCAAACAACTCGTTGTTCCATCGAAGAGTTCAACAATCCTTAATTGTTTTAAGATCCTCAAGACAAAAGCTGAATCAGCCACAGACCACGTCTGTTTTGCTACTGCTGTGTTTCTGTCCTCAATATTTTGCGGTCTAGTACAATACCACTGCAAACTACAACCTCAGCATTAAACATACAATTAGATAAATGCCTCTCCAACATCGTCATTAAAACTTTATATTAAATGTAGTGTAAATTCAGAATCTTTGGCTGAGCTGTTGCGTTTGATTTAACAGGTTTACCTTTAATAAAGTGGCCACTGAGTGGACATACATTAGGAATGATTGCTCTTTGCATAAAGAAATAAATCAGTACAGATAACTTCCAAATCTTCTGTAGGTGGATATCTTCCCCCTCCGATGCCTGCATACCCGGCTCCTCAGCCTACACCGGGACCTGAGCAGCCACATTGGAAGTGAGGCTCGATCTCTGTTTCCTTGTACTTTCACCCAACTGCTAAGGATATTACAAAACATTTCCTGTAATGCAATTTAGGGTTAATGCAATCCAAGCACTTCATGCACTGAGTAAACTCACACTTCCTCTTAAAAGATTTCCTTGCATGACTTTTCTTTATCCCACTCCCTCACCGCTGACAGTATCCCATCTATAAGTGAAGACACTGCCCGGGACGCTTTTGCCCTGTTTGCCTCCAGCAAGTGCTGCTACAGCTCAGCACCAGCAAAGGATGGTGTGATCACCGGCATGGAGGCCTTCAATACCTACAGGGTAAGAGGCGCTCTATTCATGTGTGCATGTTTGGGAAGCCTCTGAGTTCACCTCCACGTTTACTGGAGGATTAACCAAAGTAAATGACTATAGATCATTTAATATCACCAGATAGAAGAAGAACATGAATCTTGTTTGTTTTCTCCCCGCCTGCTTTGTTTTAGTACCGCCTGGAAACCTTCACCGAATCAAGATCTACAGAGTGGAGTCACGAGCCATACCATGGTACTGTGTTGTTACTCTGTGCATCAGTTTATAAGTTCTTTGTCTTACTGATAATCTAACATGTTGATTTATCTGGATCAGGCCAGCCAGTGGATGCCTACGCCCAGACACCTCCGGGACCTTGGGATATTCCTGCTCAAGCTCCCAGTTTTTTTATGGATGGCAAACAGACTATGAAGGTTCCCTACACATCATCCATGAAGGTAAAATATAAAACATGTGTTTGGAAGAGAAAAAGCTCTCATAAATGCTTTTACAGATTTTTACAGATGATATATTTTATACACAGCCCTGCCACGTTTGTGTAGGAATGGGGAGAAAACCTTGCAAAGACTGTGCCGGTGCTGGTAATGTAAGTCATCTCCACAGACTTTATGGAAAAGATTTCTTTAAATCTTAAGCGAGATCATCTGATCATCTGATTTATTTTCTTGCTCCATTCAGAAAGTTTGTTGGGTGTGCAATGGATCTGGTTACCGCCACGGAGAGGATCGATGCAACCACTGCAGTGGCAGAGGGAGGGAAAAGTAAGTGTTACCCGTTCTACTTCAGTACAGTTGACAAGGTCAGTACAGTTTGTGCTTCTCCTAAAAGATACAGATAGTTATTAAACATTATTCTGTTTGTAGTTGCAGCCACTGTCACGGACAAGGATCGAAGCAATGTGACACGTGTCGTGGAAAACAGCAGCTTCTGGTCTACATCAACCTCAGTGTGAAATGGTGCTACTTCCTTAATATTGTTCATCTTTCAACAATGTCTTATGGTCTTTCTTTATCTGAAGGTCATCGACATTTATTGTTATTTTATACTTTTAATTAGCGTGTAACAGTTGTAAAATTAAAGCGCATAAACTTTTTTATGCATGTTTTCAGGACCAACCACTCTGAAGACTATGTCGTGGAGCAGTCGAGCGGACTGCAGGTTGACAATCTCAGCAAGGTGTCTGGAAAGGAGCTTTTCAGAGACTCTCAGTACATGGTAAGTTTCTCACTTTCTCAGGGGGCACAACATAACAGGAATGGGTAAATTCATACATAGAACATGCAGATTGCTTAGATTTGGTGACTTATTAGACTACGTTAATCCTGCATGCTTTTCACTGGTGCATTTGTTCCTTCACCTGAATATCTATACAACAGGCTTACAGACGGTGAATACAGGCTGCATTTCAGTCAAGTTGCAATAAAGTCAACGGTCTTCACAGCTCACATAACACCTTTGCTTGTGCTTTGCCATGTAAACTGTGATCTGAAGCAACATGTGGTTGACCACATAGGAACATCATGGTTGATCGCTCTCTGTGATGGGTGACTGCAACTTCTGCTACTGACACGCTTTTTCCACTATGCAGCACGTGTACTGTGTCGACGCTGTGTTAGGCCTAATTACATTGACTTTATATTCAGAGGTCAAAACTGTTAGTATAAAAATCCTTATTTGCATCCCTCACCCAACACAACTTTTGTTGTCTTGCTTGTAGGGTTGTAGCAATATACCAGTTTCAAGGTATATCGTGGTACGAACGTTTACGATTATCATACCATGTATATTTTCTTATCTACGGTATTAAATTCTTCCTTTCATTCCATTAAGGGTCATTGTTATTGATCACCACAATTATAATAATTGTATAATGCTGTGAAACTGTGAGATGGTTATCGTACCGTGAAAATCTCTTGCTTGCACAACCCTTCCTGCTTGATCACTCAACCAGTAAATGAGCTTCATCAACAGTGATGGTAATTCAGCACCGATTCATATTTTCCTGATAACCCTGTGCAGGTGTACCCAGTGATGGGCTTCCCGGACCCCGTAGTGGTGAATGCTTCACAGCGCCTTGTCAATGAACACCAGGGAAAATACTCCCAGACATCACGCATTCTACAACAGGTACTATTTAGATATACAATGATAACATTTTGTTGATGTTTGTTGATAAGCTGTCAAATAAATGCAGTGGAGTAAAAAGTAGTAGTTTGCCTACAACATGAAATAGAGTTTCAGTATAAAGTAAAGACACAAGTTTGGTACAAGTACGACAAAATTGGACAGTAGAGTACCTGAGTAAATGTAGTTTATCCACCACTGGTTAATGGATAAGAAAGCTTAGTTTTGTGTTTGTGTATCATGCTCACATCTGCTCTGTTTGTCTGCAGCGTCAAACCATAGAGCTGATCCCCGTCACCAAGGTGACCTACACATGGAAAGGGAAATCACACCTTTACTTCGTTTACGGCAATGAGTTCAAAGTTAATGCAGATAATTATCCCGCTACCTGCTGCTGTACTGTAATGTAATTGCAGTGTCTGTGTATGAAGGTTTTTACTTTCCAGACCATCAGATGGCTAAATCACTGGGAGTTTTTTCTGACATATGGGAGATTTTGACCTTATTAAAGTGTAATGTTCAGAAGTTAAACGAGGCATTTCACCTATGAACTTAAAGAACACAAAAAAGTATGTTTACCTTTGACTAACTGCTAAAAGATTATTAATGCTTATAAAGGCATTTTTATTGTCACGTGCCGTTTGTATACTGCACCACAGAAAATAATTGCTTACTGAAATTATATAAACCATAATCATACTCTAGTCCCTGAATTCTGAACCTTTCTCTTTCTACATGACAGCAGTAAGTTTTTGTCATCTGTAAAAAAACAACAACTAAAAACTAAACTGTATTTTTTTGCACCATGATACTTTTTATATTACTAATGTATATTTGAACCTATCCATTTGCTCTCACGGCTACAGTAATTGTTTTATGTAAATGTAAATCTTTTATGAAATGTGTATTATCTTGAAAGACCAAAATGTGGAACACGTGCTTTGCAATGACTCAGTTATTAAAATAAAAATGGTATTTCGCAATGTTTTGCTGTTGAGTCGTTACGTCATTAAAAGTGGACCGTCGCTTGCATGATGACGTGTGGAACGTGTTCGCCATAATGATAATAAACCGTGAACACAAAGCTACAATAAAGCAAATTCAGCTTTGGCTGTGAAACGGTGATCGATACGTAGACACTCAGCTGGAAGTGATCGAGTTTGGACTGAGAGCGGTGGATACGAGTCTCGGTCAATCTGCTTAAACGGGAGAAGAACTGAGCGGAACAACGAGGTAAAGTTAGCATGCTAGCTAAGTAGCCAGGTTTACCTGTGAGGCTGCAAGCTAGTACCTCAGTGCTGGGCTTACATGTACAGGCAGGTTTGAGTATGCATTGCATCTGAAGCAATATCCCACACGTGTCTGGACAGCTCAGGCTTAATGTGAACTAAAGCACTGGGCATTCAGAATACGTTTATCGCTAGCAAGCTAAATATACCAGCTTCCTTGTTTAGCCACAGGCTAGCTAACGTTAGCCAAATATCGCAACAGGCAGTGTCTCGAGTTTGTTACAGTGAGTATCAGCAGTGAGTGAATATAGGGAAACACACAGTGTTGGAGCAGACATTGCGGTCCCCAATAAAATCAGAAAAGATGCTAAGATATGTTACTCTGAATGCTAACTTGTAAAGTCATAGTCTGCGTGTTTGACAGTTGTTGTCCCTGGAGGGGCTGCTGCACCTGCACACACAAACAAACACACGCACGCACGCACTCAGACGTTTGAGAAGCGACAGAGCGAAACTGCTGCTTCGCTCTTTGTTCAGCCGACCTTAGCGATATATATATATATATATATTTATATCTACACAGACAAACTAAATGAAAAAGCAACATAAATGATTTATATCATATCCTCTCATGTTGTGTTTTGATGATGTTGGAGAAGAGGACCATCTAACACAAACTACCATAGATGTTTAGTTGGGTTGAGATTTGGTGACTGTTAAAGCCAAAGGAATGCAATCAATGTATTTTCTCACTAAACTATTCAGTGAGCTCTCATGTCCAGTGGGTGGAGGCATATTCATCCTGCAAGAAAGCACCTCCATCAGGATAGAAAGGTTTTATCACAGGGTAAAGGTGATCACTCAAAACAACTTTGTATTGATTTGCAGTGAGCCTTCCCTCTAAATGCACCCAGTGGACCCAGACCATAAACAGAGCCATCAGATTCCATCACTGTAGGCGGCATTAAGTCCTGTACTGATCTCTTATCGAGAATATGATGAAGGATCTGACTCCATATCATGTTTCGCCACGTCTCCGCAGAAGAATTAACTCTCAAATGTGCATTCACCTTTGTAACGAGTGGTTTATGCACTGCAACCCTATTATAATATCTCTCTCTATGTAATTGCTGACTGACCGTTCTGGCTGACTCAGTCTGATCACATCCTGCGTTGGCATAAGATATCGCACAAACATCGAAGTCATCAAATGTGCACTGTCAACCACAATTTCTGACCCTTTTTATCGAAGTCTTTTCCACGGATCTAAATGCAGATGTCACTTTGCTAATTGTTCCTATTGAAACAGTAGCCTGTTAAGCTGTCTTTGTGGCTGAAACCAAAATAAGATCTTTTCCTCGTGCCATCTTGATACAAAATCAGAATCAAACAGAATCAAAGCTATGTGAAAGCATCTGCGTTGGTTTATGTTTCTGCACTCATTCATTCATTCAAGTTTTTCCTTTGAATTTGTCACCTGTCTGTACATGTTACAGTCATGCCTGGCTGTGTTTCCTGTGGTTTCGTGTAACAGTGAGTCACAACATCCAGCAGCATACTTTGCTACAGCCCTCTGGAGCTGCAGATACATTTGGGCTGAATTGTAAAGAATGTATTAAATGGCGAAACGAATGAATATTAAGCACGTGCCATCTTGACAGGCTGCGCTATGGCGTCGGCATCTGCCAGTGTGGACTCCAAGGCAGAGCTGACTGCTCTACTGGAACAGTGGGAGAGGGAGCAACAAGGCAGCACACAAGAGCTGGTTAACATCCTCACCAAGTCAGTGGTCACGCCTCTTGTTTTGATGAGAAGTTAGCTTCACATGTTGTGGTCTGCTGGGCGTGACTTAAAGATGGTAAATGTGTTGTTGTGCTTTAACTTTGAAGGATCTCCGAGCTTGTTGAGAAGGAGACGGAGGAGTACCACAAAGCGGACCCAGACCCTTTCGACGATCGACATCCTGGTATGAAAAGAAAACATAGAAAAACAGAAGAAATAGTGGCAAGATTAATGGGGATTTTAAATGTTGTGTTTGTTTTTGACATTTCCCTCTCGGCCACTAGGGAGAGCTGATCCTGAATGTGTGTTGGGGCACCTGCTCAAGATCCTCTTCAAGAATGATGACTTCATGAACACGGTGAGAGTGGAGACTGTTTTCAGACAAAATAAAGGGCAACTTTTAATGTGAGTCACAAGGTGATTTATGTTTTTTTTCTGTTTACTTTGCAGCTGGTGAATAGCTATGTGATGACCAGCAGAGAATTTTCCCTCAATGCAGCAGCTTGCCGCCTGCTTCAGAATATCATGCCTGGATTGGAGACAGCTGTTGTCTTTCAGGAGAAGGTGGGTTATTTCAGACTTTATGATAACGGCAAAACCCCGATTCCAAAAAAAAAGACAACATTCCTGCTGAGCTGTTAACAAGGCTAATGAAAATATATATCCCTCTGATATTCCCATTTACATGCAGCTGTGCCTACTCCGATTAACCTCCCCGTTGTGAAATTTGTGCATATTCTACAACCTGTTGATATCCTCCTTCTGACCAGAAATGTGGGATTCTCTTTTGCGCATGCATCCCTCCCCTAGCCGCGCATATTGTTGTCAAGGCAACGCACAGAGCTGACTGTTAATGGACAAAGATAGTAAAAACCACTAATCAGAGGCATGATCTGAATGTGCCGTTTACATGGCCAAAGAATGCTCCTAAAACCGGAATGATATCCAACATATCTTTATCCGAAAATGCTTCATATTGGAATACAGCCTATTTTAAAATATCAAAACAGATCAAGCCATTTCCATGACCCATGTCATATTCTGAATAAAAGTGGAATATGGTCACAGCTTCGGCTGGCAACATTATACTTTTGTGTTTAACATTCTGACGTACATTATCAAGTCAACCATCACAACAACAAAGAGAAAAGCTGCATTAGAGGAATCACTGCTGACTTTGGTATCAAAGCAGTTGAAATCGGAGTAGGAACAGAAAGTAAAGACAGGATACTCGGATAGGTTTTGTGGAAAAACAGGTCCTGAAGAAAGATTTGGAATCCGCGTTATCAGTGAATCAATGTTGCTGATTAACAACCCCATCTGATTCAGTTAACCGGACACACCATCAGTATCTAAAAATGTCATTTTTGTTTGTTGAGTCATAGTCCAGCCCGCGAGTTTGTTACACTTTGACCACAGCTCTGTGACAGTTGACGTGAGGACATAGATAAACTGTTACCTGCCTCTTTTTTTAAAGTCACAAAGTCTTTTAAAGGTTCATGTGAAAAAGTGAATCATGACTAAAAAAATCTACAGTATCAAATCTTTTCTTTAAACTGCGCATGTGATCTTGTGATGGAAGCCATCATATACGATTTGTCCAAAAAGTGAGAATAGGTCCGGGTAACTACACTATTCAATGTTTTTCTGATTAAGAATATCGCCACAGACCTGTCAAGGTAACTACTTTTGTTGGATGATATGTTGTCCCAGAAATAATTGATATACTGATATAATGCTAATATTAAAGCATACAATGCATGTATACCCTTTCAAAGAGCAATAAACTTTATTTATTTAAATAAAACCATACAACAATATATCAATAAATTGAAAGATACGTACAATAAGTCAGGAACGTGATCATCATGACTGATCTGTCTTTCCATATTTTTGTTTCTACACTTATATTCACCATTTCCATGTGTTTGTCCTCCTCAGGAGGGCATAGTTGAAAGGCTGTTTAAGTGGGCTCAGGAGGCAGAGCAGCCCCTCAGAATCTATGCCACAGGCTTGTTGGCCGGCGCTATGGAGAACCAGGACATCGCAGCCAACTACAGGGAGGAGAACTCTGTTTTGGTCAGTTGTGGATTTCTGCTGTCTCAAATGTCAGTTTTATTTCAATGAAGATAGTGATCTACAAGGTAGCATAACAGCTAATAAAACTGTGCTATCCCACAAAGCATCAGGGCAATTTGCTCCTCGTCAGTGATTGGTGTGAAGGAGCAACTTTCCGTCAACTTGTTTTTTCATCTCAATCTGACAGGTGCCTTTGATGCTTCATCGGCTGCGTGAGCTTCAGGATAAGGATGCTGAGAACAAAAGGGAAATCAAACGGCCAAGCCCCAGGAAGACTCTGAGTGAGCCTCTGCTACCTTTGGACGAGGAGACCATTGACGGAGGCTTTGAAGAGACGCCCTTCGCACCGGGCAGAAACGGAGGTGAAAGAGAGGGGGCGGGGCCGGAAGAGGACGGCGGAATACCTCTCTCGACCATCGAGCCTGAAAACGAGCTTTCGTTCCGTCTCAGCTCTCCTCATAAGACGAGCAGCCGCGCCAACTCGGCTGTAAAGACCATGATGAAGCCCATGTCTGCCCCGGGTTTGCTAACACACCAAAGCATATCTGATGGCAGCAGTTACCTAAGGAGGAAGGCAGAGAGGGAGAGTGGCAGGACCTCGAAACACAAGCTGAATTTCTCTTTGCCAGAGCCAGAGAGGAACTTCAGTGAGCTTTCCAACAGCAGCTGGTCTGAGATGAGCCCCTGGGTGATTGGCAACAACTATCATCTGTACCCTTTGACCCCAGAGATCGAGCAGAGGCTCATCCTGCAGTATCTCACACCTCTGGGAGAGTATCAGGAGGTGTGTCTGTGCTTTGTTTATCATTTTCTGAAATATGTATTCCTCTTGTCTTGTCACAGAGTCTCCAGCAGATGTCAGTCTCCCTTAATTATGATTAATGAAATTATTCTATTCTCAGTCTATGAAAAAGCTGTTTTGAAGGCACAAACAGGATTTTTATGTTATGTTCTAGCAACTAGTCATTAAAAAGGGTCCATAGTAAAGCCAATTTACGTGTTCTTGATGCTTTTACTCGCAGCTGCTGGCGGTGTTCATGCAGATGGGCGCTCGTGAGCTGCTCATGCATTATATGGATCTAAAGCAGACCAATGACGTGCAGCTCACCTTTGAGGCTCTTAAGGTAAACGCGTGTCCTCTGTAGTCGACCGTACATGTTGCCGTAACATGAGGTCAAGCCTTTTAGTCTTATTTCTCTACTTTTTCTCTCTTCTCACAGTACCTGGCATCACTGCTGCTACATAAAAAGTTTGCTGCCGAGTTTGTGGCTCACGGAGGAGTTCAGAAGCTGCTGGAAATCCCCAGGCCGTCTATGTCTGCCACTGGAGTGTCTCTGTGCCTCTACTACCTTGCCTATAATCAGGACGCCATGGAAAGGGTACAGAACTGACACACGTCATGCAAATGCACAATGAATGAATGAATGAATGCTGGAGAATTGTCAGAATTGTGCCAGCGAAACGTTTCTTGCAGCTTTACGTGTAGTGTATGTGGCAAAGAAAAGATGATGGTATATTAGCAATGTGTCATTATATTGCATTGTGCTATGTGAGATATTATCTGAGATGGTAATATTGTGATATATCTCAAAAGTTGTCTTTAACTGAACCTAACAACGATTTATAATTTAGTGAGTGAAAGGAGAGATATTAAGCTCATTTTCATCATAATTTTATTTTGGGTTACTACTAGAATAAGTTTACATGTCTTAGGGTGTCTGTCTGAAGTGCTCTGTTTTAGCTCCTGTCTCTTTAAAGCCCCTCCCCCCGAATACCCAGTCTCCTCTGATTGGTCAGCGCACACATGCCTCAGCCCTCACCGCTAACAACAACAGAGCAGCTGTGCTAAATCGATTCTTACGTGCAGAACTGAGCTGCCAGCATAAATTATTCAAATGTGTGACATAGTGACGTAGTGTGATGTCACAAAGTCACAGAAATAACAGCAGGACTACTGGCGAGGCATTTCAGGAGTGGTGTTTTCTGTGGGAGAGAGTAACTTCTGTTGGTGCGGATTAAATTTATCTAAAACTATCAACAGAATGTGAAGGAATAACAGTGTTGATGTGCATGCTAACCAGCTAGCCCCTACCAGTCCCCTTCCAAATCTTTGGTGCTAGCATTGTAAACACCAACAGTCCTCACTGCTCCGAGCTCCCAGTCCAAACTGCTAGCTGCACGACAAACTGAGCTTACTAGCTAACAACAGCTACAGTTAGCAGTTATTCTTTTGATATACTGCCCCCTATTTGTTTTGAGTATGAGCATTTTTGGTCATCTTTCTCACTTTATAGACTGTCTTTCCAAAGCAATCCTTCATCATCATACTGTATACAACAGAAATGTTATCACTTTGGGCTTCATCTCTGTATGAAAAGTGCTATATAGATAATTATATAACTTCACAAAATCATCTTTACATTAATATTTAGGTATACTTTCTCAGTATTACATGGCTCCAGTCGCAGTGCTCATTTGCATTCACTGGTGTGTCCTCTTCTCTCAAGGTGTGCATGCTGCCCCACTCCATCCTGTCAGATGTGGTTGGTTACACGCTGTGGCTGCTGGAGTGCTCACATGCGTCCGGCTGCTGCCACGCCACCATGTTCTTCTCCATCTCCTTCTCTTTCCGTGCCGTCCTGGAGCTCTTCGACAAGCAGGACGGGCTCCGACGCCTCGTCAATCTGGTAGGACAAACCACATGCGATCCTGACCGTAACCATGGAAACTCAACCATGAAAATACAATTTATTTCAAGAACTGATAAATTGAGCAGTCGGTACAGCATCACAACACAACAGACGTAGTTTGTGCTAATATGTGAAATGATCTGACTGTTTCCAGATTAGCACACTGGAGATCCTGAACCCGGAGGACCAGGGAGCACGGCTGAGTGATGATGAGATTTTCTCCAGCAGGCAGACAGCCAAGCACACCTGCATGGCCCTGCGCAGGTACTTCGAGGCCCATCTGGCAATCAAGGTGGAGCAGGTGAAGCAGTCCCTGCAGCGCACAGAGGGGGGCGCCCCCATTCACTCTCAGCCATACTATAAGGTACGCAGAGGACAAAGGATGAGGGACATTTGTGTTATATAGATGTCATATTTCATTGCGCTGTTTATGCTTTAGTTGTTAATAGAGTTTCCATTCTTTTTCGCCAGGCGGTCAGCTACAGTCGCGAGCAGGTGGTGGAAATGATGGAGTTTCTTATAGAGTACGGTCCACTACGACTTTACTGGGAACCAGCAGAGGTCTTTCACAAGCTATCTTGTGTCCAGCTCCTCCTGCAGCTCATTTCCATCGCCTGTGACTGGAGGACCTACTATGGCAGGTATAGTAGGGGTCATTCTGATCGATTACCTTTCCCTGTTTTACATTTTGTTAAGACCAGCTCCCCCTTCCATACATCAAATGACTTGTGATGTTGTGATTATTTTTCCCCTATTCCCTGCAGGAGCGATACCGTGCGTTACGCCCTTGACATCCTGAGTATCCTCACAGTTGTTCCAAAGACGCAGCTGTTGTTGTCTGAGGCTGTCGCTGTGCTCGATGAGGGAGGATCTACTGTTTCCACTGTTGGTAGGTCTTATCAGAACGTTAGTGTAAGTAGTTGTCAGGCACTCCTGAAAGGTGGTTTAGAAATATCTTTATCTCTTCCTTAAGTGTTGTTGTTGTTTTATATAAGATACAATGTAAAAATGCTTGTATACAACCAATTGTCAGTAATACATTCAAGCAAATGTGTCCATTGTGCACTGGTTCAGTGCTTTTTGTAAATGTAGTGCAATAAAAATTAAAATAAGTATTGATTTCCACAGAAAGTAATAACATGCGGTAGCTTTGTGTTTTGATCTTTGTTTATCTCATAACGACTGTGTTCCCGGCCCTGCTGAGAGATGGCGCAGCTCCAAGTGTTATTTTCCTGCAAGGTTTTTCATTTAATTGTTTGGGTTTTTTTTTTTTTCCTCTCAGGAATGAGTATAGTCCTGGCAGTGGCAGAGGGAGAGGTTTTCGTAAACGATGCCGAGATTCAGAAGTCCGCTCTGCAGGTCGCCATCAACTGCGTCTGTGCTCCCGACAAACGCATGTCCAGCATTGGCAAGTTCATCGCCGGCACCCCCCGCCGCCGCCTGCCTCAGCAGACCAAAGCCAGCGAGAGTGTGCTCACTAAGATGTGGAACGTGGTGCAGTCTAACAATGGCATCAAGGTACAGTTAAATTATACCAGCCACCAAAGCCTGAGTGATTGTTATTTATTCAAGGCTGTGCTAAAAACTCTTTTAAGTGCCGACAAAAGACAAGTTTATAGTCTTTTTTGTCAGTCTGTAAGAATGTTTAAAGATGTGGCGTAAGCTGAAATTTCTGGACGTATTTGGGCGTTGTGACAGGTGGCAAATGGACTTGATTTAATGTAGTCGCTTTATCTTGGGAACATTGCACACTTTTACACACACACGTCCTCTGTACACTGTATTCACTGGAGCTACCATGAAAGGTGCAGTAGAGATAGAGTTCAGTGTGTCACTTAAGGACTGTGGCAACAATTGAAGCTTTCATGCCCCAATAGAAGGATGCTGAGTCTCTAATTACTCTGGGTTTGGTGATGTGAAAATTGCATTTTCGGGGTCACATAATCTGTCCACGGACAAGCAAACATATTAACACCTGACAGAGTTCTCAAAGCTTCTTCTGTGGTAGTTCCTCTTAGAGTGTGGCTCGGGCCGCATTTTTCTGTCCGACTCCTGACCCCAAAACCTGACCTTAACTCGACAAGCAGTAGGTCTATCACTTACTATCCGTTATCCTTATTTTTACACTATTCATGAAAAGAACTTGAAAGCGACAAATCCATTGATGTGACCGAACCTCACCCAACCATAACCTGCACATCATTTTTCATTTTTCATTTCCTGCTATAGGACCACATTTGACATGATGACACACACACAGTTCTGTCAGCCAGTGTTTTTAACTTCCATTCTGCGTCTGTCGTCCAGGTGCTGCTGTCCCTGCTGACGGTGAAGATGCCCATTACAGATGCCGATCAGATCCGAGCTCTCGCCTGCAAAGCTCTGGTGGGTCTGTCTCGCTCCAGCTCCGTCAGACAGATCATCAGCAAGCTGCCGCTGTTCAGCAGCGGACACATCCAGCAGCTCATGAAGGAGCCGGTGCTCCAGGACAAACGCAGCGAACATGTCAAGTTTTGTAAGTTTGCGGCTGAGCTCATTGAAAGGATCTCTGGGAAACCGTTGCTGATCGGTACAGACGTGTCTCTGGCGTGGCTGCAGAGGGCCAGTGTGGTCGCTCAATCCAGGATCTCCTTCCCTGAGAAAGAGCTGCTGCTGCTCATTAGGAACCACCTTGTGGCCAAAGGCCTTCACGACACAGCCACCACACTCACCAAGGAGGCAGAGCTCCCGATGGCATGTCTGTCTCATTCAACACATTCGCCCTCTACTTTTCCTCCTGTCGCTCCCCCCCTACCTGCCCCCCCTGGTTCTACTATACCCCGCACTCCACGGCTGGCCAATGGTGTTGGGTCAAGACTCGGAAACCATCCCTCTCATTCATCCACCCCAGGATCCAGCAATCCACAAACACGTCCCTCGACATCACAACCTGCGGGGTCCTCTTCTGCTGCTTTCCCCTCAACGTCTGTCCCCCACTGTAGCAACGGTTCCCCACTGACTGGACGAATCGTTTTCTCTCGCGAACGGCAAATGGCTTGCGCTGCAGTGAGCTGCAAGAAACCTCGGGTGCTGAGACAGAAGTCTGACCACGGGGCCTTCAGCCAGAGTCCGGCCATGAAGAAGCAGTTCGACAGGCACCTGCCCTCCCCCCCTGCGTTAGACAGCATCATCACAGAGTACCTGAGGGAACAGCATTCACGCTGCAAGAACCCTGTGGCAACGTGCCCGCCTTTCTCTCTCTTCACC
This sequence comes from Pagrus pagrus, assembly GCF_965226575.1. Lineage (NCBI taxonomy): Eukaryota > Metazoa > Chordata > Actinopteri > Spariformes > Sparidae > Pagrus > Pagrus pagrus. The sequence continues at coordinate 13,555,152 of NC_140195.1, read as the reverse complement.
CCCCATCAATGCCCCGAGCCCAAACAGAGACGCCAAGCACCCATCAACTTTACATCCCGACACACACGGAGAGTCGTATATCCTAAATACGGAGGAGTGGACGGAGGCTGCTTTGACAGACATCTTATCTTCAGCAGGTAGGTAGCTTTCTTACATTCATGCCTCCTTGACCGAATGTCCTCCTTCCACAACCATTCCTCTACATTCTTTATTTCTCCCGTTCCCCAGGTTCCGTCCCATCTCGGTGTTCAGGGAGGCAGACGAGGACGAGAGCGGATTCATGTGTTGTGCCTTCTCAGCTCGCGAGCGGTTCCTGATGCTCGGGACGTGCACGGGGCAGCTCAAGCTATACAATGTGTTTACAGGCCAGGAGGAAGCTAGCTACAGCTGTCACAGCTCAGCCATCACTCACCTGGAGCCCTCACGGGTCTGTAGAGGAAACTACTTGAATATCAACAATTGCATGCCGTGTTTTGCTGTTGTTGCTGAATGTAGTCTTACTGGTCCTCTTACATGTAAGATACTTAAAGTCCCCCTATGTTGAAAATGTGTTTATGTGTTACTTTACATGAATATTTGATTTTTGCTTGGAAAACAAATCGTGTAACTTGTGGAGACGTGAAGCCTCCAGTGCTTTTCAGTGAAGTAGGAGACATTTTACCCCCTGCATTTAACTTTGTACATGACAAATATTTGCATATTCAGATTTCATTTTTTGTGATTTGAAGTCTAGAAAATCCACATCAGACACAAATTATTCCACACAGAGTATGTTTATACATCTTAAAACATGTATGGTGAGGATTTTTAACCGTCGTGTTTTATATTTTTAGGATGGTTCTTTGCTCTTAACGTCAGCCTCTTGGAATTACCCTCTGTCTGCTCTGTGGGGCATGAAATCAGTCTTCATCATGAAGTAAGTGATGTTTAACAAATACTCATCAAATGCATCGATTTGAAAAATGTGTAGTGCAGAATTACCAGAAAGCGCGTACGGCACGACTGCGATCTGACAACAGAGTTAGTATCGATCAACAGTTGAATTAAGCCACTCTGTGATCCCGCTGCCTCCATGTATGTGATTTTCTCTGCCGCTTTATGCTGTCGAAAGAGGGAGCTGCCGAAAGGAGATAGAGACATGCTGTTTAATTATGCACACTAACGGCCTTAGGGCTGAAGCTTCAGTTCATGGGACACAAGCACTTGGCTTCATTCATCTGCACACTTTAAGCCAAGGCAATACTGAGACTCTGCAGATGGATTCAGATTTGTTCTACAGTGTCTTAAAGCACCTTTTAAACTCGGCTTCTGTACTCGAACTGCCTCTGTGGTTTTGATTAAATGTTGAGACATTGCTCTTGTTGTCTTCAGGCATTCCTTTCCAGGCGACCATTATGTGGAGTTTAGTAAGCTTTCACAAGACCGAGTCATCGGGACTAAGGAACACATAGCACGAGTACGTATGTCTGCGTTTTTTTAACCTGATCATATGAAATTAAATGGGACGGCGAATGCTCACGTTCTGCTCTGCTCTTTGCCAGATTTATGACATCCAGACGGGTCAGTTAACTCAAACCCTCAACAACCCAGACCTGGCCAACAACTACAAGAGGAACTGTGCCACCTTCAACCCAACAGACGACCTGGTGCTGAATGACGGCGTGCTGTGGGATGTGCGCACGGCTCAGGCCATCCACAAGTTTGACAAGTTCAACATGAACATCAGCGGCGTGTTCCATCCAAATGGCATGGAGGTCATCGTCAACACGGAAATCGTATCCTTGAGACTTCAGCGTCTACAGCCATGTTAGCAGCTCTGAGAGGCTGTACTGAGCTAAATGCATCAGCATGCTAACATCCACACAATGACACAGCTATGAGTGTGGGTGTCACCGCTGATTTCCCGAATCAATTCCAATCTGGTTTTTAATATCCTGATTTGATTCAATTCCTGATGAATTGAATGGGATATATTATGTTGTCAGCATGTAATTGAAAAACAGGGTTTTTTTTAAGGGGCTCTGTGAAACTTCCTTGTCCTACTGGAAGCCAGGTCATTACTTTATGTTAGCGGACTCCATTTCTGAACGAATGTTAGCTGCTTTAGCTCTCTTTTAGCAGAGCGGTGAGAGGCTCTAAGATGAGCCACTCGAGAGCGTGTTTAAAGTCACATCAGTGTGATCTGAGGCTGGCCCGAGATGAAAAGTTAAGGGATCACCAAAGTTTAATTTACCTGGAAGGGGATATGAATGTTTGTCAAGACATTTCACTAAACACCACCTCCACCTGAGTCAGTAGGATTTATCTGCAATATCTCAGATTTAAATTTAAAGCCAGTGGTTGTTGAGATATTTTCGTTCTGGAGCGATGTCTGACAGATTTTTCCATCCTTTTAGAGCCATTAAGCTTGCAGAGCTAAAAATTTAATTTATGCCCTTTTTCCAGAGTTTTTGGCAGGACATTGAGTGCTTACATTCTTGTAGAATAAGTGGTTAAAATATATCTATACGTTTCAAAATCTATCTATACGTCTCTGGTCATGTAAACCTTACTGTGAAAAAAATGTTACAGCATTTAAGAGTCCTACAAACAATCTTTAACATTGCACCTAAGTAATGACTCCACATTAGAATGTTCCATTTATCTGAAAAATAAATATAGATCAGTGTTTAAATTAGTGGTCGCTCCAATGATGGGATGACTATTGAGCTTTTATTTCAGTGCTTAACATTAAATATTTATTGCACTGAAAATTGATTTTACCACCCTGGGGATGGTTTTAATAGCTCTGTAATTAAGTTTGAAGCAGATTTAGTTGATACAAATGAAAAAGACTGTAATGGTCCTTAGTTGGCATTTCAGTGGGATCTGCGGACCTTCCACCTCCTCCACACAGTTCCTGCTCTGGACCAGTGCAGGATAGTCTTCAACAACAACGGCACCGTCATCTACGGAGGTAAATAGAGAGGCTGCTGCATGATGGGTAATGTGCTGCGTCTGGCATCGTGCCCACAACTCGCTCCACAGTCGGTGCGAGTGTGTGAAAGGTGCGGTTGAGTGAAAGTCTGGTAATTATGAAGCAAAGTGAGCACTTGTGTATTTGAGGAGAGGTGTGAATAGAGCCTGTCAAGGTGTGTGTGCCACAGTCGCTCAGAGCCATATGGGCAGGAGGTTCAGTGTTGGAGCGGCAACAGAGAGAACCAGCTGGTTCACGCCACCCCACAGGAAGAGCCATGGGCGTGTCGTAATGGCTCTGCCCAGACAACGGCCAGTCGATCCTCTCAGGAGCCCAGGGCACGGCTTAGCAGCTCGCTGTGCACAGTTTTTATTTACTCTCTCACTCATACTGTGGCTCTTTGCTTTGTTGCAGCAATGTTGCAGGCTGATGACGAAGACGACATGATGGAGATGCAGATGAAAAGTCCATTCGGTTCATCGTTCAGGACATTTAATGCAACAGACTACAAACCAATTGGTACGGCATCCTGCCCGCACCGCCCTCTCACTGATCTTATCTCCTCGTCTTTGTGATACTTAAGATGTTTTGCCCGTTTTGTCCCACTTCATGTTAATTAGTTTAGTTTTTACCATGTTATTAACTTCCGACGCGTTCTTTGCTCTCTTCTCAGCCACGATTGATGTCAAGAGGAATATATTTGACCTTTGCACCGATACCAAAGACTGCTACTTGGCTGTGATCGAGGTAAATTCTTGTCTAATGAGGTTTTAGAATATTTTGTGCTCAAGGTTGTTATAATTCTGTTAATTCTACTTTTATATCGATAAAATATCAAAAGAATGCAACTTCTTTTTCCTCTTGCCTCTCCTGTAGAACCAAGACTCTGTTAACACTGACACAGTGTGCAGGCTGTATGAAGTTGGTCGGCAAAGACTTGCAGAGGAAGAGGAGGAGGATGAAGAGGATCAGGTTGTTAATTTGTTTCTTTTTATTAATTTGGATTTTGCAGTGCGTATTTGGTTCCTTTAGGCAGAGATTAAAAACTATTACTTACCTTTTTTTGTTAGGAGGATGATGATCAGGAAGAAGATGACGACGACGACGAGGATTCAGATGATGATGTTGATACAGATCCCCTTATCGCCGAGCTAGAGAACGAGAACGGCGGAGAGGATGAGGATGACGAAGAGGATGACGATGGCAATGATGAATTCTCTCCCTCCGATGAAGAGGTGGCACGGCTTCTCGGAGAGGACGTCGACGTCGTGGATGAAGACGACGACGATGACAACGATGACGATGACTCTGATAACGACGATGTTGATCTGGATGATGGCGACAATGGTGAGTTGTGCTTCTTATAAAATCTTACAATGTTGTTAAGTTAAAATGTCCTAAATATGTATTTTTGACTTCCATTATTATTTTGTAATTATTTGTTTGTATTATCTGGGCCTTTTTTAAAATTTCACTTCAGATGATTTGACACAAGTCAGGATTTTTCAGTTCTTAGAAGCTGGTTCAAGATTTATCAACAGGTACCATCAGAGCAACAAGTCCTGAAACCCAAACCGGCAAAAGTTCAAACTTATTCACAGTTAGTTTTTAAAAGGTAAACCCTATACAGACACAAATGACTCTTTTCCTTAAAAGGACGGTGATTTAAGATTAAAAAAAAAAAACAATGAAACCAAAAAACCTCCTGAAGTAGCTTGGGATCATGGGAGTCGTTGTCTTCATTGTTAAACAACATTGCCGATAAAAATCTGTTGGACATGATGGAGGCAGAAACCTTCACAGATGAGTGTATTGACGATTTATTTACTTTATTACGTTAAGTCACATTTGCCGACTTCGTTCCCCACACTGATGTGTCATCTGATGTTTCACCAAAAGTTGGAGCATGATGCGACTACATGAAACCTGCTGTTACCTTGACTAAAATGACCAATTTCTGTGGGTTTGAAACATTACTGGAAACATTTGGGATAAAGTCAGTGCACATCTCAACAAAATCTATGACGAAGCTCATTTTTACCTTTGTTACATTTTAGTGAGGAATTGTTAACATATTATATCTTTAATTAGTTCAATATGAGAATCAACCCAAAAACAGAAATATCTGAATTCAACTAAAACTTGAATGTTGACAACGGGACATTTTCTTGTGATGTTACGATGTCGTTTTGTCATTTGAGCGGTAAGATTCATGAAGTATACTTGATCATCAATACAGACTGTAATAGATAGATAGATAGATAGATAGATAGATAAAAAAGTCAGTCATGTCTAAATTGGAATAATCGTACAAACTAAAACTAAATTATTTTGTGCACACAGACATGATGTACTGACGCCTGTCCATGGAATTTAATCTGTTTAAGCTCAAACACAACATCAGTCATCATAACTGTATTGTGTGAACTGGAGAACACTTTGATGAGCCCGATGTACAGTAGAACAAAATAACAATGGCAGCGATAATGCTAGAACACATAAAATGAGACTTTTGTCCATGAATCTATTTCCCAATTGCATGCTGGGAGGCTTTCCAGCACACCTACCTCATGTAAGTGCAATTGTATAATAGCGCACAATTATGTATATGAATACTTAAAAAGGCTTTAACTCTCTACTCGAGAGTGGAGTGCACTGTTATTGAAAATCTATCAGGGTTTTAATAACCACCTAGCTGGATGAGGAATAACAGGATCTTTCAGCCTGATAACAGCATGTTAGCCTCAATAAGTTAAGCTGCATTTGAAGAATGGGGCCCTGATCTGAAGTCTCAGGTTAATGATGCAACGAGGCTGATGTTTGGTCTACTTTCCGTGCTTTCATGCTTGTCTGGTCACTGTGAAGAAATGTTGTCCTCCCAGTGGAATTTAAAAACTGCTGTCTTGCTTTTATTCCAGACGTTACAACAGAAATATGGACGTAGTGCTGTTTTACATTTTGCCAAAGCTGCTTTGTTTTTTGCTATTTTGGCAGTTTTACTGCTCACCCACTGACCTGTGAAGTCTCCCCTCATTTCTAAATCTGTACTTGTGTATCGCACACGCAGACAGCTCCGACAACTCTGACCTTGAGGATGACATCATCTTATCCCTGAATGAGTGAGGAGCCGTCGGCATCTGGGACCGAGGAAGCGGACAACATGTCAAGACTTCTGCCTCGTAGACATTCGAGCTGCAGAACAGGACGCAAGAAACCAGGATGATATCAGCAGATGAGGTGGGAGATAACTTGGAGCACTGCCAGCTTGAAACCGTAGGTGTCTGCACACCATTGAGACTCTGAGTGACAGGACCAAGAAAGAATAGTCTCATAGAGATGTAGGGGGGAAAAAACCATTGCACACAAATTGACTTAGTGGTGGGCAAAAATGATTGTATTTGATATAGTTTTATAAAACAAGTGGGTTTGATGATGAGCGAAATGGCGAGCATGTAGATGGAGTGAGGAAAAGTTTTATATTTTACCACATTTACGGCTCTTTAAATGAGCCTCTTCATTTGATATTGATTCAATCACTTTATAAGCCGCTGTTTGGTCACAGATTAGTGTTTGTAGGGGAAAAGGCTTACATTGCAGGGCTGTGCGTCTGTATTTGTGTGGCAAAGGATACAACGCTCTCTCAAGCTTGTATTTTTGCCACACCGCTGAGAATAATCACCAAAAAGTACTGAAGTATTGAAATAGGCAGCTAATGTAATGCACAAACACGTTGCCGATAGTTCATTAAGCATCACACCCACCTTCAGGTTTTACTTTCATCATAAACCGATGACCAAAATGCCACACACAGCAGTGCCATTTGTGAACATCGCCTTCTGATTTCATGATGTAAATAGGAAAATTAAATCAGCTATGTGCTCTTGAAGAAACCGTAACTAGTGTGGACACTGTAACAAACCTATTCACACCTGCTCACTGTCAGCACACGACATATGGAGGCTTCTACGACTCTCCACCATTGTGTTATTTTACGCCCCTATATTGTGCCATGCAAGGATTTGGGTTGAGTGGATGTTTGTTGAAAAGATTACAGGGTTTTGTGTTGTTGAGAATGGCACAAGTCCAATCACACAGTGAAAATGTAACGTAATGTTAGAAAATTGAGAATTAATCACATTGACTCTTGTTATGAACTGATGATGTAGTAAACCTCATCGCCTTGGAATAACATCTGATCTTGCTAAAGAGAGAGAATTGAGAAACTTTGGAAATAGATGTTGCTAAAATTCAGCAAAATGAATTTAAATTCAAGTTAATGTTTCCTCTGATGGTGTGATGGGAAGTTTCAGACTCTCAACATTGTGAAAACAAATGCCTTGTACTTGCACACTTTTTGAAAGCAGTGCAAATATTCATGATCTTTTTCTCATGTTTCTGCCTTGTATCTTTTCATTTTGCCTGTTTTCTTTTCCATAAGGAAACTTTTATGTTGACTTTCTTGAGACAGTTTATGTACAGCTTGTATGTATCTAAAGTATTTTTACTATAAATAAAGCTGCAAAATTAGTTCTGTGTGCTTCCTGATTGATGTTTGTGGGCATTATACATTTAATAAAATGTTATAGCGGGGGTATCTTACCTTTTTAAGGCAGAAAACAAGAGATATAACGTTATAACCTAAAAGCAAACATAAACACCAGCAACCTAATAAACAAGGGGGTACCACAAGGCTTTGTGCTTGGTCCCTTATTATTTAAGATCTACAGATATTGTTATTCCAACACTTTGCTCCTACCAGTTAGCCCTACCCCTCAGTTTTGCACGTTCACATCGAGGGGTAGGGTGTCCCGACTCTTTGGGTTTTTCAGAGGCACACTTCAAACCAAGTGTTATGAGAACTCTCGTTTGAAAGTATTATGGTCCATTTCTTTATAACAAGCATGACACATTCGCTGCTAGTTTGCTGATGTCTCAGTAGCTAACTAATAAGCCAGCTTGCTAATGTTACATTGTTATTTTGACATATGACGCCAGAAATTCAATTCCAGCTGTGAAGTTGCTGCACTTGGTACACCTCTAACATGAGTGCAGACTGGCAGGGTAGGAGCGCGGGCTGTTGATGTTAGCCTATAAAGTACCGCTATCCTTAGCAGCTGGTAACAAAGCAGTGTTCCTTTTTATTGATGACTTGATGGACAGCGTGAAGTTGTGAAAGAATTGTGAGCGTCCATGCTATTCTGTCTCCATCAGATGAATTGCAAATGGCACTGTGATAATATTAGGATTGCCACAGTAACACAGAAACACAGAGAAATCACCACTGCAGACAACGCCATATTGGAAATGTCTGGTCGTAACGTAGACACCATCGTATGAGTGTCTTGAACGACTCTCCTCTGTCATAGGGGGAGATTTCAACTGGTTCTTGTGACTCTTCTGAGGGGCAATGGGTTCACCTTGAAAAAAAGCGTATGGGTACAACTTGAAAATTGGATTGGGGCTTAATATCCATCTTTATGCAGACAATACAATCTTATATATACACAGTTCCTCTCTAAATGAAGCCATGTCAAGACTTGTTAACGTTCTTCAGATATTTTCTGCATAAATTTGTACTGAATTGAAGTTGTTCAATCTTAGGTATCTAAGTATGTGGGAATGTGGTTAGATAACTTTTTTTTTTAAAACCTCATGAAGAACAGATGGCTAAAATCAGGATCAGAAAATAAAAATGGGCTTCTTCAATTGTAAAAGTGTTTTTTTTCTCCTTTGAGGTCAACATAACCGTTGAGTAATCATCATTTCTGTGCTTCACTCTGGAAGGATCCTGTACTCTCATGTTCGTTCCACCTCATAGCAACAAGAAGAAAACTACTCAGTACTACTGTTTTTTTATAAATGTATCCCACTAAAGCTGCCTCAGTATTTCACATCTCTTTTCAAATTGAAAACAGACCACATCTCGGGACTGGCTCACTCCTGATACGCCACAAGTAGATATTGAACTGGATCTGCCTTCTGGTACTTGGCACCATATGAACTGAATGAATTACAAAGGACTTTAACACCTGTTAGTTTGGTCCAAGTGGATGAATTTACAGCTATTATTTTTTAGGGATATCTGTGATTGTTTCTGATGCTGTTTGTGTGACTGGCTGTGTATGTTTTGTTGTGTGTCAGGGAAAGTGAACATTTTCCCTTGCATTACAGATTTTTTACACAGTTTCCTGAAACGAAGTGAAACTGCAACATTGTTGCCAAAATTGCACACATTTCATTAGAAATACTAGGTCGCCTTCCCCCTCATTTTGCTCTCAGTCTTCATCTTCCTCTCTGTTCTCAATGCTGCTCCATTTTTTTTCACCAGCACAGTAGAGGTCACCTGAGGCCTATGTTTTCAGGGTGAACATATTGTGCTTAATGATGTGATTTGTGCTCAGAGTTTTGCAAAAATGTTATTTGGACTTTCTATTTGAGTAAAAATAAAAGGATTTGTTCTAATAGCTTGACGGTCTTGAGTTTTGATTTGGATACATGAGCTCTGAGTTGTCAGACTTGTGTGCATAGCTCCAGTTTCTGTGTGGATACAATGAAGAAAAACTGTGAGAATGAGAGTCTAGATATATATATGTCATAAATTGGTTATGCTTTACAATTGTTGCATGTGAATAATCACATCTTTATTTCCCTGCAAGTATTTATATGCCTTAATACATGACTCAGGTCTCTTGACTGTTGAATTGTTCACGCAGGGATATGCCACCAAATTTTCCTTTGGCCTTCATCTCAGTTAATAATATAACACGCTAAAATAGTCGTAACCACATTAAGGCGATCAAATAAGTGCTAAATTGTGTTTGTCTGCACATGCATGCACATGCCCAATGTCAGCTAGGAGCCCAGAGTGCATGAAAGTATGATCCTGAGGAGTGTAAAGAAATAAAAGTGTGTGTGCTTGTCTGAAGGCAGGTGATGGATGAGTTTGTAGGACATGCTTCTTATTACCTCCTCGGCTGGCTCTTATTGTCTGCTGGCTTTGGGAATGTTGAAACAGATAGCAGCTCTCACTGTATTAGGCAATCCCTGTTTGCAGTGGACCTGTGTCTCATCCTCACAGTGCTGCTGCATCAGAGCTAAATTCAGCAGTGCTCTCCTCGAACTGAACAAGTAAAATTATCACTAAAATGCCCTTTGTTCTGGATTTTCACCATTTGCATGCTGCAGTGTTACTCAAGCGCATTTTCAGCAGGCTTTATGGAAGCTTATAATTTGTTATATTTTATTTTTTCTCCCATGCTTATTAGCGAGGATGCATATTTAGCTTGTAAAACGCCCCACACTCCTCCAGCTTTATGTATGTGATTGGAACACCGCCCACAGTGTTCCACTTGAAGTAATAGACAGATGGGAGTCAGTCACAGCGTCGCTATGATGGAGAGAAATTACCCTGCTGAATACTGCCCTCCCTCCCACACTACATCAAACTCACTGGACGCTCAATATTCACCAAATCACTCTATTTTTCTACTCATGATTGCCTTGTCTATAGGACAAGACAGCTTACTGCACTGAAATAACAAATGGGTGAGATACTGTATGACAGAGCTGTTTTGGGCAAGTCCTGTATATTCATCTGGTGTAAAACAGGACAAGTTGTTCTGTGACTTCAAGTCTTCCCTAAAATAATTTGTTTATATTGGTGGATTTGTGTTGACTGTTAACGTCAGAGGTTTGAAGCTTCACAGCAAAGTAATAGTATTCATTATTGACCCACGGACCATTTTAACAGCAGCGACTCACTTAAAGGGTAAGTTCACCCAAAAATTTTAATTCAGTCAGTATCTACTCACTGATGGAAAGTCGGGTGAGGTTTCATAGTTTTCAAAACATTTCTGGAGCTTCAAAGCAAAACAGCGTTGCAGCAATGTCCTAAAAAACAGAAGCAGATGGGAACTTAAAATGGCTCAATACAGCTCCTCCAACATAACGCCCTGAGACCCCATTTTGAATTGAAAGGACGTATTTACACCCTCAACGTGCAGTCAAGCTCATACACCCACCTCAGACAAGGTGTGTGCTAACCCTTTTAGCTTAGATGCTACAGAGAAGATTTTGGCTTAAAAAAGGTTGTAAATAACGTCTTTTCAAATCAATTCGGGATCACGTGGCTTCTGGAAACTTGGATTACCCTGGACGAGCTGTATGTAGCAAGTTTATGTTTTTAAAACAAATAGCCATCTGCTTCAGTTGTTCAGGAGAATGATGCAGCTCTGTCTGTGCGTGACTACGAAGGTATCCTGTACTCTCATGCTGCTCGTTCCACCTCATAGCCACAAGAAGAAATCGACTCACTGCTACTATTGTTTGTAAATGTATACTACTGAAGCTGCCTCAGTATTTCACATCACCTCTCAAATTCAAGAAAGACCAGATCCCTGGACTGGCTCACTCTTTGATACCCCATGAGTAAATACTGAACTGGGACTGCCTTCTGGTACTTGGCACCATATCAACTGAATGAATTACAAAGGACTTAAACACCTGTTAAATTTGTCCAGTTGGATGGATGTAAACCTACTCATTTTTTTAGGGATGTCTGTGATCGTTTCTGATGCAAAGAAATCCACGGCCCAGCAGCATTAAACGACTTTTCATCCACCAGCTCGTGTCGGCAACATAGAGAGATGGGGAAGGTCTCATTTTTCACATCATGTAACAATCTGCTAACATACGGCCAGTTAAAACGGATTAATGTGTGTAAATTCCTTCAAGTTGTTACATAGAGTCCCTTTAAGCCAAAATCTTCAACGTAGCTGCTAAACTAAAAGTGTTAGCACACCCCCTCGTCTGAAGTCATCAAGAGTGTAAATATTGTCTTTACAAATCAGTTTGGGATCTCAGGGCTTCTGGGGAATTGGATTACGATTAACAAGCTGTTTTATGTTTGTTTGTTTTTTACGTTATGTAAAAAAAACTTGTGTGTTTGTTCCTTGGTCGGTCGGTCGGTTGGTTTGTAACCAGAATTGCACAAAAACTACTGAATGGATTTCCACGAAATTCAGACAGAGGGTGTGTCTCAACCTTGAATAGACCCCACTGACTTTTGGTGTTGATCCGATTAAAGAAACAGATTTTTTTTTCTCGCTTTCTGTTTTCTGTTGTTTAGGAGAACACTGCTCTGCTGTGAAGCTCCAGAAATGTTTTGTGGAGGTCAAAACTTCACCTGACTTTCCATCTGCAAGTGGGTGAGTGAATAATGACTGAATTTTCCGTTTTTTTGTGAACTTATCCGGTGACATAGACATACAGCTGTGAAATCACAGGTGAATAGGTAAATAACAACACTAAACTTCAGATCTGTCATTGTTTTTATGTGAGCAGAGTCTATAAATCAGCCTGTGCTTGCCTGATATCGGCCTGGTTGGGAAATCCACAGTTTAACAGGAGTTAGTTGCGTCTCATCTGTGTGGGAGCATGACTGCACTATGACAAAGCATTGCCGGTAGTGGGTCTGTTTCTTTGAAAATGACTCAACCCTGTGAGGTGCTTCCCCCACATGGCCTGGCCTGATCTGTAACACCGGGAGCTACTTTATGGCCAACAGCCCCCTAAAGCGACACATTCAATCAGAAAAAAAAAGGCCGACTGCCAGCCAGCCAGCCAGTCAGCCCAGAAAATGCAGTTTGTGTTTGTGATGGATGCAACTGCCAAGCAGAGAGAGAGGAGGGAGAGAGAGAGAGAGGAGAGAGAGAGGGCGCATATATTTGCAATTGCTTGACACATCAGTGTTGACAAAAACGAGTCATGTGACGACCGTGAAGAAGGCGCAGCTTATAGTATATTGCAGCTTTCTCAGTATTTTCTCGCACCGGCTCGACAGCTCGGACCGCTGAACAACCATCGCGACCTATTGCCTCCTAATTACCGACGGATCCCGCTCGTTCAGGCGGGCCGAGCAGCCTATTGTGTGTCAGCTGGACTCGGATTGGCTTTGAAGAGAGAAAAAAAAGAAAAAAGAAAAAGAGACAAACAAAGAAATTAAATAAATAAGCTTCGAGGGGAAAAGGAGAAATCTCTCGGTTCCCACTTGAAATGCGGCTGCAGTAACACCTTTTTTGTGGAGAGCTGAGAAAAACCGCTCACCGTGCGTGCGTGCGTGCGTGCGTGCCTCCCCCCCTCCTTCCCTCCCCTCCTTGCGTGTGTTTTGCGTGTGTGTGCGCGTTACATTAGGTGGACACGGAGACTGCATCAGACTGGAGACACAAGCCGGGGACATAATAAGAGCGGAGATATCGAGGCTTTCATGGTCCCTTTTGCGCACGTTTTGAGCGTCAGGAGACATGTAGTCCTCGCGGAGCAGCAGCCAGGACCGCTCGCAGCCTTTCAGCTCTCGTGTTTCAGCAGCATCATCTCACGATATCGACATAATGTGGCTTGCTCTACCGGAGGGAAAATAACCAATTATGTGGATACCTACAGAAGAGGAGAAGATCGGAGTTGGTGAGTGTATAACCTGTTTTTTTTATTCTGTTTCTTTCTTTCTTGCTTTTTTTTTTTTTTTTTTGCTTTTTTTTTTTTTAACACGACGTTTGGTTTGCAGCTTTTTAATCGACTTTAATGAGACGAGCCTCGCGCTGACACCCAGTGTGTCCGTCGGCACCTCTCGCACGCTATCCAAGCCGTCTTTTCCCCTGCTGTTAATGCCCATTACACCCAATGAAAAACACATAATGGCTGATATACAAGGCCAGTGACTGCATAGAAAGGGAAATTGCGTGGGCTGCTGATACAGCCTACAACCCACCACCACCAACACCACCTTTTAAAACAGATGCGGTGCTTCGCTTTCGCACCGTCTTCGGTTTTTGTGGCTTTGCAAGAAAAGAAATGCGTCAGAGAGAGGAGAAGCATTTTAGCCTTTTCTTCTTATGAGCGTTATCTGGACGGGGGGGAGAGAGAAGGGAGAGGGAGAAAAAAAGGGGGCGATTCGTGTTGAATCCACGAGGGGGCATCGTGACTGCGTCCCTCCAACAGGTGTAGGCTGGAAAAACTGAGGACGGAGTCTACCTGTAGACACACAACTACAGCCTGCAGCCTGCTGTCTCTGCTGCAGACACCCACCGCACCGCACCGCATCGCACCGTGGCTCTCATTGCGTGTTTCCTCCCTGCTTGTGTGCACTCTGACCCCCCTCCCACCACCAACACCACCTGAGTTGGAGCCAGATCAGCTCCTTTCAGATGCAAAAAAAGAAAAAAAAAGAAAAAGAAAGGTAGAAACGCTGTAATAACACCTCGAGGTGCCGCACGGCCCCTTCTGAACCCTACAGCCACGACTGACGCGTCTATAGCGTGTGATTATACTATAGAGGGTTTCATTAGGGGGGAATGAGTCATGTCCAGATGCTCCACAGCTTCTTCCTTGCAGGGCTACTCATGCTGCCTCGCACATGATGATACTCCCCCCCTCCTCACATACACACGCCCACACATATACACTTTGTTTCGAGGCATCACATTGGTCATGATCGTTTCGTAAAGACCGCAGGATGAGAGCCCCGATGGCAGATCCGCCGTTATATCAGCTGTACAGTCATCTTATCGCGTTTAATCGCTCTGTAATCAGTCCAGTTTATCCATCGTGCAATCACTGCAGGTGGTTTTTTTTTATTTTGTTTTCAGCAGAGAGGGAGGTGTGTGTGTGTGTGTGTGTGTGTGTGTGTGTGTGTGTGTGTGTGTAGGGGGGGTGGTGGTGGGGGAGCAACAGTTTCCAGCCTCCGCAGCATCAGTCGGTGCGGACTGACCTGGCGCTGTCCACGGTGCTGAAATGCGGGGAAGCAGAGCCGATGTGTACCTACACAGTACCTACACAGTACCTACACAGTACATACTGTACCATGATAAGGAAGCCTCAATTACTCTGGTCTCCCCCCTACCTCCATCCCTCCCTCCCCTATTCCCCTCATGTAACGTGTTGACATGCGAGGTTCAGTATTTCTGACATCCTTGTAGATGAAGCTGCTGGCCTGTCAGTGCAGCTCCACACACACACACACACACACACACACACACACACACACACACACACACACACACACACACACACACAGGGCCTGTTATCATCTCTCCTCCTGCCTCATCTGTCGTATTAGTGGCACCATTTTGCATATTTTCCTATCTTCTTTGCTTATTTCCTTTTTGCCATACGCTGATATGAAGCCGAGCGAGGCGCGGGACGGTACGATTATCCTGTCAGACATAATTGCGATTCACGATATAATCCTGATAATCATCGAAATACAAAAAAAAATACGTACTGATGTCACTTTAATTCTTATACATTGTGTCTGGATAACTTATATTTAATTGCATCACAGAGAGGACACACATGAACATGAATCTTAAAGGTGCACTCTAAGATCTTCATTGGCTGATTTGTTTATGCCTAAATAAACGAAATAAACAAATTATTTTTGTTTTCATGACCGAATAAACTGAATAAACAAACTGACCTTAAAAGACAACGCAATTTCATACTGTTTAACTTTGTTTATATGTGGCGGACCCTGCCACCTTTCTTCAAACAGCGTTCTGGGGACCTTATTTTCCTCTGAGAGCAGGTTGTTTATTCAGTTTTGGAAAAAATACATATTTCTGAGTTTGTATTATCACCTCATTAAAGTTGTAAATATTCTGAATTTGAATGTATTCTCCAGAACTACGTAGCGCCCCTTTAACTGTACATTCTGTTAGGAAAACACACATTTTAACTGCATCACAGAGAGGACGCATCATTTTTTCTAGTAGAAAAACAATCAAAGAAACTTAATACATAACAATAAATCATAAAGATCTTCCTGCACAAATGGAGGATAAATACATGGTGGTAATCTCATCTCCCCTGTCGGTTTGAAATCTGAAGTTTATACACACATCCGATTTAAATGTGCAATATGTAAGAATATGTAAGAATCTTAGGGGAAAATATTCATGATAAACAAAATGTGAATAAATATCAATGGTTAATGTTTTGTATTGCAGAGATATCTACTAAAGTTTGCATGCTAACCAGCTGGCATTGTAAACAGCAACACTCCCACGATGCTATGAGCTCCCAGCTACAGTACCTGTACCTGGAGCTAGCTGAGTTAACCGGTTAGCAGTTAGCAGTGATATGCTGTCCCCTACTTGTTTGGAGTTTAAATTAAACAGGTGGCCAATTCTTACATATTGCACCTTTTAAACAGGACTTAAATAAATCAGGAACCAATGTTAGACTGTACGTCAGCGAGCTAGACCGCTTTTTCAAGTCATTCATGTGAGGATATTCACGATTATCCCGATAATGAAAATCCACCACGATCACCATATTGTGAGTGTTTCTTTATCGCGTTCTGCGCTAAACTCTTGCGTCGTCACATCCCCAAACCGAGCAAGCCTTTCTTTAGTCTTGTGTGCGCTTAATGGGCTCCATCTGAACAGGAAACAGTTGGAGACCAGCTCATGAAATGTTAATGCCTTTCTTAGAAACGCTGCCTTTTCATTATGTTGTTCTTGGTTGTGTTTATGCAGAAAATAACACGAGTTTGTAAATCACTTGTAGGTCGGCCATATAGGCCTGGATTTGAACGCACCGTGCTGCTGCTGCCCAGCTCTTTTCCACGCTGGAGCAGCAACTGATGTTTATTTTAATCACCAATTAATCTGTAATTACTTGTTTTGCTCCTAAATTAATAATTAGTCTGTAAAATGTCAAAAGCACCCCAACGTAAATACTCATTACTCAGTCAAAACAGAATATAAGCTGTTTTTAAGGTTGTAAGTTGTAGATATTTGCAATTTTATGACTAATAGATAATCAAAAAATATGAATTCACTCAACAATCCTCAGTTGAGTCTTCCTTGAATGGTTCTGCGAGTTGAACTTTGTTTTTGAATCTCTTATTTGGAAATGAGTCACTGATGAATTTCTCTCACATAAGCAGCGATATTAAGAGAATTTATTTACACTTCTGTTGGAAAGAGCTCTGACTGTAAGTCAGTACCTGCCCACATGAGACACAGTGAAGTGAATCAGCTGCCTTTATCTGCGGCCACATGGACGCGGGGAAGACAAAAACTACTGTAGCACTACATGAAATAATCAGGCGGGCCGGGGCCACCATTATCTGAAATGGACAGCTCGAGGATCAAACGTGTTCATGACAGAACAAAAGATAGAGCTAATGTTCAGCCGAGAGTGGGATTAGAGAGATTAATGTAGTCCAAAGTAGCATTTCTTCCTGGTTTTATCCGTGATTTTAACCTTTAATCTCAGCCGCAGTGGAGAGTCGCTCAGCCTCATTTTGGTGAGCGTCACCGGCTCTGGATCACAAAGTTCATCAGTGCTGTAGTTTACTGACGTGCACATTAAATATG
The DNA here is from genome assembly GCF_965226575.1 of Pagrus pagrus. Lineage (NCBI taxonomy): Eukaryota > Metazoa > Chordata > Actinopteri > Spariformes > Sparidae > Pagrus > Pagrus pagrus. The sequence continues at coordinate 13,537,818 of NC_140195.1, read as the reverse complement.
GTGTGATAGTCGTGTATACAGTCATTTAAAAGTGCCCTGTAATAAAGTCCTCATCTCCCTCCGACACAGACCCCTGCAGCAGTAAGCCCAGATCCCTCTGACGCCGATTCGGGATCAGTTATGGTAAAATGCTCTGCGTCCGTGGCAGAAATCCCTCGGTTAGCAAGACTCCAGTGCAGTAATGTCTCTGAGTAAGTGAGTGTGCATTCAAGTCGTGCTGAGCAACATGACTCAGTGGGCGAAGCCCAAAGAGCGTTGTGTAATTTTTAACTTTAGCCAGATCTGGGACAAGCCAGAAAAGCAGGACCTTCATGGTCCGTGTGCTCACATTGCATTACTGAAATGGTTTAAGCAGTTCACTCTCAGTCGTACGAGTCCTGATTGAGACCGGAGCTCCAAGAAAGTGCTGCAGTTAAGATGAACACAGCGTCCTCTTTAATACATTGCCTCTCAGTACACTGGTGCCATTAGCACTCAGTTGTTTTGAGGAAAAAAAATAACAGATAATTTATGAGCCATAATAGTGTTTACTGTTGTACTGGCAGGTTTTTGATGACAGCTCTGCGCTCTCTGCTGAATATTTCTTCCCCCCGGGGGGCTGCCGCACGGTTCAGTGCCGTATGTGTCTCTCACTGATTCGAAAGCGAGGTCGTCATCGGGTCACGCGTGTTGTGTTTTAAGCTTACATGTTGAGGAAAATCATTTTTAAAGACGTGACAGCGTGTGATGTTATTCACACCGGATAATGAACCTTCTGCTGACATGTTACAACAGAACAACATGATGAAAATGCACAACATGAACGTAAAGAGTAGGCGAGGGAAATAGGTCAAAGGTCACCCTCAAACACACACCGGCTTTCTATGTAGTACGTTGTGAACGAGTCTCTCTGGAGAAATCTGCAGGTGAAAAAGACGTAGAAAGACATTTTAAAACTCTGGTTTTACAGTTAATAGACACAATGTTTGTGGTGCTACAACTTTCTCTCTTCTAACACCGTGGAGAGCTTTGCATTGCCACGTTTTTTTTTTGGTCATCATCAGCTGTTATAGAAAATCAACTCGAGCTTCTGTTCTCACTTCACGCCAACACAGAAACAAAAACTGGATTCTTCAGAGACCGTTTAAAATAAAACTTTTGGTAGTTTTGTGAGGAATAAAATGGACGCAGGAAACAGTGAGCTTTGAGTTGAAGAGTAAATCTCTACAGTGTGAATCTGGTCTGAGTCTCTCAGTCTAAAGCATTAAATATCCACGTATTTTGATTTGTATTGACACCTACCTGGCTATAGGTTGTCGCTGATTGTTACATCGTCCAATATTATCGCTGTATAATTCACTGTTCAGTGATTTCAGTCATTTTAGACAACATCAACTGAGAAGTATCCTGCCTCTGTTACGTATCTTTGTGTTTGATTACGACATTTGAGGGACAGTTGGTGAAATCATGTGTATGTCGGCTGATATATCAGAATTTTTTACTTTTATACGCACTTTAACACACTGTACTGCTCACCTGTGGTACCGTTCTTAGATATTTATTGGTGCTTTCTATGTAGGCAAGCACACCAAGAAATGACAATAAATAAATGTAATCGTTCATTTTTTACTTACTAACATCGATATCGGCACCGACCCCAAAAATCGAGTAAAGGTCTGGCTGTAGTAGCCATCAGGCCATCCTCAGAGGAGGTGGATTCAACAGTATTTTATGTACTAATTAATCTTTACCACAGTGTTCTTGTACAACTGGAGTGACAATAAACATCTTGAACCTTGAATCTTGAAGTTTAGAGCCAAAAAGAAACAATGATTGTCTGAAATGCTGTTTGTCTTCAGATCTGCATTAACACAGATGTGTATTTCAGTGTGTGCAGCCAAACTGTGGGAGTCATTTAAAATGATTCTCAGCTATTACTCAGTTTAATAAATTACATAGTACAGACCAAATAATTGAATGACATGACCTTGATGAGTAACAAGTCTGATTAGTCTTTTGTCATTGTCTCCCGGCCGCTTTTTCATTAAGGAACGTGTATTGTGTTGTGAGGTATCTGCTCCATCCTCACCGTTTCTGTAGTTTTTGACCTTTATTCATTTGCTAACTTTGACGATCATCCTTGCTGCCACCAACATCGTCGCTTTTGCTTTAACCACATCTGAATGTCACGACTAGATCGCTCACAAGGATCCGGTCCCTGTCACGTTGTTGTAAAGTTGCCACCTTGGGGGAACTTTCTTATCTGTAACTGTAAGAGCTTCTCAGACCTTTGATGAATTCAGGTCTTGTGCTCTGTAGTTTCATAGTTGTGGGGGGGGATTTAAATTCTGACGACGCCGAGCCCCCCTGCTGAGTCTGGACCACTTCATAATGAAATGCTCCCAAACAAGGATTGGATGAAGCCTAAAAAAACCCCCAAACAAATAAACAATCTTTAAAAATAGACGTCTTTTATTATGTGAGAGCAGCTGGAAGATTAAAATATGTTGGTTTTTTTTATACATTGCAGGCAAAACTTTCCCTCGTGGACGAGTAGGAGACGTATGACTGCCTTTTAAAAAGCAGGACAGAAAAGAGGGGGATGGAGGTGTGGTGAGTCGAGGGGACAGCAGGAGTCTTCTCCGACGCTAAAGCAACATAATTCCCTCCCAGAAAGTTACTGGTTACACAATAGCAGCCACAAGATGCCGTGTGGACTTTGAATGCAACTAAATCGAGGGACAGTCTGGCCTGATATGCCTGTTGCCGAGTAGAAATGTTTGCTTTTGCCAACATTTTCCTCCTGCCCGTCCCGTCGGTCCTTCCAACATCCTACGTTCAACATGTCGAAGTCTAGAAGACGAATTTGGTTAGTTGTGCTTTGAGGATATGCTAATGCTCTGCAGCTTTTAGGCACAATGAAAGAGTGTTTACACAGCTTGGAGGTTTTGTGAGGGAGGACTATGAAAATATGAGCCTTTGTGACGCTCTCTCTCTCTCTCTCTCTCTCTCTCTCTCTCTCTCTCTCGAAACATGACAATCTCATCTGACATGGCCCTGCGCTAAAGACTTTTCAAACGGTGTGAGTGCAGGTTTTTGCAATTCAAATGAAATAGAGGCCATTAAGGAATAGGACACTCAAATAGTAAATACTTAGCCCCGGCTGAAAAAAAGGGGCCTCGAGGCAGACTGGAGAAAAAAAAGGTGACAAAGAGGATCTTTAAGTCGATCCATCTCTCTACCTCTAATACGTGCCCGAATACGCTTTGACTTGAACTCCGGCGCCGTGCAGCATCCGTAGGCTTGCCATTTTAAAAAATGCCCCCGATCCCCGCAGCAGCTACAGCGAAGACGAGAAAGCCCTCCAGTTTGTAGATGATCTGTTGCCATAGCTACCCGAGCACAGGAACCGAGCTGAGTTGAGGCAAACGGAGCCGAGCCCCTCCTCCTCCTCCTCCTCCTCTTCTTCCTCCCCCTCACCGGGTCCCCTGGCTAGTTCATTAACATAATGATTCACACCAAACTCTCCTTGAAGGGGCCACCGTTTGTAGGTTTTTAAAATCGTCAGCGGAGCCTCTGTCATTATTAAACAAGTTTGCCTTTTACCGAGGCTGGCGCACTTGCTCGTTTGTGGTTGCAGCCGGCTGCAGACGACTGGATCGCTTCTGCGTACGGTCAGAGTCCGCGTGATGCTGCAAAAGCAAGGAGACGTGGAAGATTTATGCTAATAGTGACTCATGACAAAGCAGCGTTTTCGTCGTATCGCCGAGCGGTTTGCGTGGGCTCTATTTTTGGATACAGTTCAATTAACTTAACGTTGCACAAAAATCAGGCCGCTTAAGAATTAATTGCCTATTAAAATGACTACCTTTCTTCAGGGCGGGAGCTTGTTTACAGTGTGTGCTAAAGCAGCAGTTCCTGCGTGACACTTTGTGTTTAGATGTTTGCAATAAACAGCTTAATAAAAGCGCTGCTACAACCCCAACACACTTGTAAGGGAGGGGGGGGGGGACGCACCTTCGCTTAATCAGAGGCCACAAAGATAAAACTAAGCAGAGATGTTTATATGATGTAATCATTCCCTCGACAGTCAGCACGATGCTGAACTACTATTATGTCAGATATGTTTTCAGCACTGTTGGCTCATTGTTGTTTTTATCTTGTTTTCCCACAGTGATCTGCAACTTCCGGTCACCAATATGTCAGGCCCTGGTCCTGGAGATTGGGGAAACTGTACAGATTCTGGAGAAGAGTGAAGGTAATCAATCAGATCTTATCATAATGTCTTTTGTTGAAATAAAAGAGCAGTTCTGGACTGTGGAGAGATATATAACTTAACGTGGACACTACAGTTGTCCTCGGGTTTGGGCGTTTTTAGCAACTAAGGGGATCTACATCCTACATTTTCCCTCTAGTAGCATGGCGAGAGCTTTGAAGCAGCGTTTATGTTGAGAAATAACACTTTAACACTTCATCTTACGAGACGGTGTTTTGAGTTTGTAGGAAGGTTCCTGTGAGCAGCTTTACATGCTGGTACTAATTATGGGGAAAATGCTCTGAAGCACTTCGAAGTTTAGAGTTATGTGAGATAAGCAGCTGTCGATTTCCAGCACCATTAAAACAAAACTATAAAAATATGGCCGACGCTGAAAAACCAAATGATTAAAGACTTTCTTTTTGGTGGTTACTAAAATCCTGGTTACAGCCCTACAGAAAGTAAAAGAGGTCTTGAAACCCTGTAAACGTAATAAATACCAGTACCAACACAAACCCAAACACAAAGGTCTTTTTATGTTTGTGTAATGTAATCACATAACTTCTAGTCATGTCTAAAAAGCCACTAACCTCATTTTAATCCATCAAACACGTTGCATGATGTAGCCTAGCTAACTGCTAGCTAACAGAACCCCAGCTAATGTAACAGCTGCCGCAGATTATTTCGTAGTCGTTAAATAAACTGACTAAAATATATTCACAGAATCAGTTAAAATAGCATTTATTTGCTTCAAACTGTCAAGAAGAAAACATTGATCATTTTGTTTGCTGTTAGCTGCTAGCCTACCGATAGCCACTCTGCCACAGACAGACCTGCTGCAGCAGTAGCTAGGACAAGCTACTCAAGCTAACAAAGCAACGCTAAGTATTCACAGCAAAAAGTTGAAACCGCATTTTTTTGCTTAGATTGTCAAGAATCATTGTGTTGAAGCGGATTTGTAGAGATTATACTGATACCCCCCATAGACAGAGCTGCACTAGTGGTTAACTCGACCAGGCTACTCGAAGCTAATGCAATATTGTTGAGTAAGCTAATTAGCTGTACACGATATGTGAGAAAACATTGTTTACGGTCATAGCTAACATGTTAACATGGCTAAAATGTGATTTTAAAAATGTGTTAGCTATTGGGATAAAAGCATAATGATAAAAAATACCACAGCCAAATCGTGGTGATGTTTTCTGATGTGCACTTTGCTCTTCCTTCAGGTTGGTACAGAGGCTTTTCCACCAAGAAGCCTTCTATCAAGGTAATTACACCAACATACACAGATCACTGGTTTGACACTGTGTGATTCAGTGTCGTCCATTTAAATGAACCCTGAGTGAATTAAACATATGTTTTTACTCATAGGTGAAGCAAAAGATTTTGTTTTATTCAAATAAATGAACATTCACCCAAACATCTGTAAAACTGGTTGCCTTGTAACACAAAGTAGTCTCCACATGATGTTTTTATTTTTGTTTTTTATGAACGATTGTATTTGTGAATGATGCTGTGATGTGAGAGATCCCAGAAATAACTTCAAGACATTATTGAGTGATTAACTCGTTGAATAGAGCTTTGATTTGACCAAAATAGAAATCTCCTGACCTGTATTTCCAGAGGTGCTTTCATAAAGACGCTATTTTAACTAAGTTCTGCATGTGTATCACGTGATTAATGAACACCTTACTGCAAGCCAGCTCTATAATTTTTTAAAATTGTAGTATGGCACTTTACAGATCATCAGAGCACCAGGGACCCACCGCTCTGCTCTGAGTGCATGCTGTTGTGCGACTGTGCTGTTTTCTCTCACTGGATAAGCCACATTTGTTTACCTTTCAGCCAGCAGATGGTGCAGTTAGTGATCAGAAATCCAGACGTTATACAAAAAAAAATGACAATTTAGTTGTAATGCATTAAACTAAACAATGTTTAATCTGGTAATTTCTGCAGGACGGATGCACCAAACACTCGTTATACTGTACAGTATCTTTAATCAATGCAGAGAGAACGGAGCGATTTAATCCAGAGCTCTCAGCGCTCACTTCAGTCTATTCATGCAGCACTGTTTTGAAAAAAATCCTCTGCACACCGCTCTGTAAGAAGAGATCATAGCTGCGGAATAATACAACACCATCACTGCTGACAGAGATCAATACTTTGCAGTAAGTGGTTGTTATATACGACTGGTACATCTGCTTCCCGTGATTGTTAGTAAAGGATGTTTATGACATCCTTGATAACCTGTAGCAGAGCTGGGAGAGTCTTTATACAAGGTTGGAGAACAAGGATGTAAAAAATTGCACATCCACAAATACAAACGCCGGATATATTATTAGAAACATGAGAGCTAGCAGGTAATTTTTTCCATTTCGCGTGTCCACTCTGCTTTAAAACTGAGATGTCAGAAGCTGAGGTATTATGTGATGCTGCTGGGATGTTTTAAAGAAAGCACAAAAGCCGTCCAGTCCTGGTAAATGTAGGTGTTAGTGGCTACATGCTGTCCTTCTCTACTCTCATCAGCTATTTACAGTCCTTACTAACACCCCTCCATTTTGTTATGTACTCCGCTGCCCACATTCATTCGCCCCCATACTCTCTCTGTGCTGAGAGAATTAGTTGTGCTCGCTGTGGCCAATTCTTCACATCTGGCAGATTAGAAAAAGAAAGATGAACTGCAAGGGTGGCAGTTGGCACCGCTCGGTCTCGCATCGCCCTTCCCCTGCTAAGCCCGGCCACAATAGGGCTATGCACGTTGCTCTGTCTCTCATGATATGGGCTTCACACGAAAAATGTTCGCACACAGCAAAGCAGAAGCGATCAGAAGACATATGAGGGAAGTGTGATCTTGCAGAGTTGTAAAACCTATTTTTTTCCCCCCGATCGTAGCGCTCAACACAGTTTAGGTTATTCTACCTAATAACACAAACACAACACAGTACTGTACATTTTAGTTACGTGTTGCAGGAGAATTAAGAACCTAATCCTGTCACACTGTGTAACGTCTCTGCTCCTTCCTCTGTCCACAGGGTATTTTCCCAGTCAGCTATGTCCACTTGAAGAAATCCACAGTGACCAATAGAGGGTAAGTTGGAGGATAAAGTGCTGCTACTTGAGCATCTTAATTAAAAATGCAAGCAGCCAACTTTTTAAAGATGTTTGAACTTTCAGAACGTGTATGCATCACATATGAGAAAGAAAGAAGGTAATAGACACAAAAGAGGTTGCCAGATTGGTGAATAATTGTCCACTCATGACCAGGCGGGCTGGAATTATCTGTTCCTTACAGTAATAAGTCAATTAATCATTTCATTATTTAGTCTTTAAAATGTAAAACAAATGTGTAAAAACACACGTCATTAAATTGTGTCTTGTCACCCCTGCAACAAATCTCAGTGAGTCAGGGCGACGCTCGCTACAATAAATGTAATTAAAGAAACAAAGTTGACCAGAGCAACACGTCGAATAAGAGGAAACGCCTGGTCAAACATCAAATATAGGTATATATCTAGAAGCCGAAGAGTGCACCGTGTTTGAGAGCCTGGAAGCTAGGTGCCCTGCAGCAGCCGCAGCTAATGTTAGCCTGCAACCAGTGCTAACATCAGCTAGCTTTATGTAATTAATCAGCTAGTTGGAGAAGTTGTTGTTGGAGATAACCAGGTTTAGCCAACTTTCCAGCTTTCCAACATGCTGTCTGGTACGCTAAAACAGTATATAACGGGTTGTAAAAAGCGGAGTAAAAACAGTTTCCTCAGCCGCTTCCAGCATTTTTAACAGCTTCCACCTTTAAAGGTTTAATTTTGGTTTCATACATCCAGTAATAAACTGAACCTTAACAACAGAATGGGAATAAATAACAGGTTTGATATCATGTCAGACATCTATTTATTGTGTTGCAGAGACATCTACTGCAGTTAGCATGCTAACCAGCTCCGAGGTCTCAGCCTGGACCGCTAGCTGCACGGCTAGCTAGCTGATGGCAGCAGCAGCTAACAGCATTAAGCGGCTGCTCTGCTGATATGCTTCTCCCCATTTGTTTGGCGTGACCCCCAACAAGTGGCTTCAATTCTTACATACTGCATCTTTAAAGCAAAGTCAGTTGTATTTGGTGACTTTACAGACTTTTTTCTATTACCACCTAAATATCACAATAAGCTACGATTAAAGTGAAGGAAACATTGAATCATCTGTTTAAATGTGTATTATGAAGCAGAAACAAACAGATTGACGCTTACACAGTCGTTTGTCTTCACTGATTCATCACTACAAGGCCTTTATTGAGACATACTGGAAGATAATTCGAGCAATGATGATAAAAAAACAATTGTGTTTATCTGTACTCGTCAGGACCGTCTCATTACACAGGCTCTGTGATACAGATTTTGAGAGAATTTCAGAGCATGACGAGTCGTAACGGTCCGATCTTTAAGACGAACGTTAAGAACATCAGAAAGCTGCTGACTTGCATGCACAAACTCTCTCGCACAGACGGTACATCCAGCGGTCATCTTCAGTTCCCGTCACAATAGCCGGTCACGGCTGTGGAGGCCAGAATAAAGGCGAAAACAAAAGCAGGCAGCAGAGCTCTTTATCAGCCTGAACTCATGGATGTTAAATCTGCGTGCTGGGATCTGTGGCTCAGCGTGGACTGGGAGTTTGCTGTTATATCACCACCCTCCAGTTGAGCTACCACATAGCAGGAGGACTCGCATTTGCACTCAAACAATTAAAAGTGCAGACTTTAAATTGACATTATTATACTGCCTCGCTCCAGGAGTTGCACTTTGGGAAATCTGCTTTGCTGTCTCATGGAGTTAATGAGGTGACACACCTACTGCATATCTGTCGTTCTCCCAAAGCATCTCTGCCGCAGACAATCACCCTGACTCATTGTGTAATGCTTCCCTTGTTGCAAAAACTATGATACAGTATTAAAGATAATTCTCTGCAGCACAGGGCAGAGCTCAGTGAGCAAAGTGCAAAGAGTCACAAGAGATCTAACCTTTGGTTTAATGTTTCCCAACGAATGTGGTCGCACAGGAAGGATGTGTGCTGCTGGTTTTTACTGGAGTATCTCCACCTCAGATAAATCTCATTAGGCTGCATGATATCACCTCTCACCGTCATTTCATAGCTGTTACCTTACTTTTGTCCTCACCCGATATCTTCGGTATTAAGCCGATGTAGACACGATATGTAGGAATGATATGTTGTGGTTTGGAGGTATTCACTGACCTCCGATGGACAGCTTTGTGTCAAACCTGATGACACCAACAGTGAACTAAATCAGGTGGTTTCCAAATGAGGCGTAACGTTATTGGTCAGCTACCCACGTCTCCACACCCCCATTCCCTGCACCAAGCTAGCATGTAGCTAACTACCAGTGTAAGTTTGTCCACTAGTTAATTGCGGATAGGCTCTGAATTCATCCAAATTTGCACGTACGTTTCACTGCACCGCTACCGGACACTGTAGTAATAACGTCGAGCAGCGTGAGCGTTCAAGGAGTTTTGTTTATTGTGTGTTGTATTTATGAGTCTTTATTTAGCACTATATAACGTAATGTCACTGTCGGCAAATATAGTGGCACATTTACGCGACAAAACTAAAATCGTAGTTGTAAACTTGACAGGACAAAGGAAACAGAATCAAGATTGATTTAAACTTCTGATATAAATGTTTTTTGACAGCTCTGATGGAGCTCAGCATCTCTCTTAATGGCGAATGTTTCTTCCTGTTTAACCCACCATCCACTGATAGTTTTAATTTGTATGATCCAGCCCACCTGATCTGGGATTAAACACAGTGCTCGCGGATTTAACTGTGATCCACACACCACTATTGTCCACATTGGGCTCGGTTTTATTTTAAGTCCTTTTAGGCGAGTCTTGCCACTCTGCAGCCATCTTGGCAGCGCCCCCCAGGCAGTTATTTTGGGCTAACAAGACCAGGGCCCTATCTAAATAAATGTGGAGAGAGCCTCAACCTCACTTTCAAAGGTCACCAGGACATAATTGCATGTATGGAACGACCATCAGATCATCAAATCAGATAAAAAACGCTTAAAAAGTAAAAAAGGTAAGGTTTAAAATTATTTTTCCCCTACAGGTTTACTTGGTTTCATGACACTAACTTCTTTTACGACTCAATCCAGAGTGCCATGACATGATGCTGTCAGCTTGTCCCACCAGAGCACTCGAACAGATGCGAGTTTAATGTCTGATCTTTGTATGACCTCGCCTTTCTTGGTGGTCCTGTGCATTAGTGTGATTGATATCCTCCTCCTCCGTGCCTGTTAGAAGTCTGTTTGCAACAGCACCAAACTGGTTGAAATTGTCATGAATCTCAACTGTGTCAGTGCAACAACACGACTGGCTGATATGTTTCCGGGTTCGGCTGTGATAAAGCAGAAAGGGGTAAGGGTGGGACGTGTCATACAACTGGGCTTTTCTATTCAAAATGCTTTAAGACATTTTTCTATCAACGGTTTTTAATAAAGATAAAGATATATGAAGTTCCTGACAATGTTAAAATGTTGCATATTGCTTTGTTTTGGTCTGATTGCCTGTGTCAGAAATGTTAACCCTCATTCAAAAGCTCTTCTGCTGAGCTGTACATGCTTCACCCAATAATTATCAGGTACTTGGCATTTCTCTCATCTTCTTTAAACAGTAATACTGGGCTCTCTTTCACTCATTTTAAAGACTGCATAACATTAATAGCAAAAACCATTTATACAACATTGTAACATCCATACAACAGCGCCCCCTATGGTCACACTTGATGAGGATCAAAGAATATGTTGTAGCAGGTATCAGAGCAAACTGAATGTTTGTGTGTGTTTCTTCCTTTAGCCTGTGCGAGACGGTGGTGCCCCTCGAGGACCCGATTATCACAGAGACCACCTCCACACTGCAGGAATGGGGCGTCTTGTGGAAGCAGCTCTATGTGGTCAGTAGCACTATATTACAGTACATCGCACTCATATTAAAAACAAAACACTTAGCAATAAATGTGAGACTGGATCTAACACAACCAGAATTTCCAAGGGAATTGGGAGAAAGAAATTGCATCCGTCGTTGTTTTCTTTCGCGTCCTCCTGAGGGGGTTCGATGGCTTTTCCAGTCTGTTTTTCTTAACTGCGCCTAATTCAACACCTGGTTTAACGAGGTCTGCCGGCAAGAGTGCTGAATAGCCAGAGACGAGCCCGAACATACAGTGACAGCTCCTTTAAATATTTCCCCATAGCATGTCATTCTGACTGTCACCCTACATTTACATATAGTATGTATGTAGGAACAGAAGCGGTGGTGGGGGCTCAGATAATGGCCTACAGACCTGTCGTATGCAATTTCATGCTGTGTCATTCAGCCATTGATTGATCTTGGCCTGCCCCTCACAGTTTCTGCATCATCTTAAGAGCCGGCTCTGCTTACCACCTTCAGTCAGCCTTTACTTGCAGGGCAAAAGTGATTACTGGAAAAACCCAAAGCATCCTTAATCCCGCTGCACGTTGGTTGGGCAGGCAGAAGTGGTTGGTAGGGTTTTGAGTTTGGAGCTGAGTGGATACGCTGCGGAGCTGGCTGCGAGTCTTTACATAACTCTCACTGAGGACTGCTCACGCTCTGAGCAACTAAGGAGCCCTAGGCATTGGTGTGATGATGTAACTTCCTCTCAAGCTCGACTAATGTGAAGCGCTGATTTAACAGTGCTCGTTTTGGTGCTCACCCCCTGTGTGATATGGGCCATGTTGCCACAGTCGCATCCATAATAATAGGATGCAGTTTTGGCTTGATGTTGATGCATTTCACCTTATTGTCGCCAATTACAATTCATTGTGTTACCTCGGGGAGCAATGGCCTAAGCATAACTGTGTGTCTGTTATAATGTACGTAATTAGCCCCGCAGAATAGACGTCTGAAAGGGCTCATCAACCCTGACAAAAATCTTTGTTTTCAGCAGCTACCAGCCTTTGAAAACACGCAGTGTTTATCCTCATTAAATTAACATGGGCATTGTGGCAGCACTTAATCTTTGCATTTATGTAAACAAACCTGGGTGGTAATGTGGGCTTGTCATACCATTAGGGAAAACAGAAAATACCTGGATTAAAAGTGTTGTCCTTGATCCAGGAGAAACGGTGATGAAATTAATGACTGTGAGGAGGTCATGGCAAACTTGATTTTTTTTTAAATTTCATTAAATAAAGCAGTGGACTTTAAATCTCAGTAGCAACCAGTGTTGTCAAAATATTTATATATCACTACATATCGATTCTGGATATGTGAAACAGTTTTATTACTCATTTAATGTAACGGACCATATTCACATGGCGGCCATTTTCTTCTGGCATCACACTCAGGGTGGGAAGCTCGAATATTGTACAGCTGTGCTCCAGGTTGTATAAATGTCGGGAATAATCTGACAAATTGTTTCCTGAATGATCAGCAGCTGAGTAGACAATGAATAATGAAAATCTGGAGGGAAATTGGGCTTCTTTCAAGGTAAAACAACATATTGGATCAAATTTGATTGGTGACATAACAGCTGACGTTAGCATTCAACCATTATCTAGCTAATATTACTGTAGGATAATGCTAGGAAGTGGTTGTTAATGTTAGCTAATATATGTTGTTTAACCTTGAAATATGTCCCTTTCACTATCCATCATCTTTTCAGTCACTGATCAATCAGGAAGCGGTGAAATTATAACAGTTCCTCAGATTTCCTACGTTTATATGACTTTGCAATGTGGAGCATAGCAGCACATTATCCCACCCTGAGTGTGACATCTGAGTAAAACGCCACTGTGTGATCACGACCTATAGCTGCGCTTTCTCAATTTCTCTTCTCTCCGACAGCGAGCTTATTTTTTAAAGCCCTTAAGAGAAAAAAAAGTGTGATATTTAATGTTTATGTTTTTCTGCTGTTCTCAGCTGCTAGCAAAGAATAGTTCAATCATTGTCTTTTTACAGCCTCGTTAATGTGTTGTTTAATAAAAAAATCTCAAATTTGATGCATTTTTGGCATCAGTCAATGGTATCAAATATCAATATTTATATCAAAGGTAGAAATTCCAGTATCGTGACAACACTGGTAGCAACACAGAAATGGTTAGCATGTGATTAATGTCTTCATCGTACTAACTGAATGTAAAATACATTGGAAGATATTCTCAACCAGCTGCATGTTTTTCTCAGTTATCAGCTTTGTAGCTTCAGAGCATTATACAATTAATAAAAGAGAAGATATCAGCTAATTATGGAGTTTAATTAATAGTCTTTACATAGTGGGAGGAGATAAATATCCTAACTAAGTCTTTTTGGCTTCCTTCAATAGAAACACAAGGTGGATCTGTTCCACAAGCTGCGCCATGTGATGAATGAGCTCATCGACCTGCGTCGGCAGCTGATCCAAGGCCACCTCGCCCAGGACCAGACCCGTGAGATCAAGCGGCACATCACCGTCCGGCTCGACTGGGGCAATGAGTGAGTGGTGCACGCTCAAAAAAACAAAACAAAACCGAAACATTTGTTTTTAACTGTTGGCTACCGGAGAAGATCATATTTCTTTGGCACTGGAGAGATCTCCAACACTGGATGAGTGGGTGCGTAATAGCATCCTCTCTGATGTAATTTCATGGTCATTTAGCAGATGAGTGAATCTCAAGCGGCTTAAAGTCAATGCACATCTCCCTGGAGGAACTGTAAAGCCATAGTCTTACTGTTGCCAGTTTCAAACTCTCATCCAGCTGAGCTGTGACAGGCATCCATAACCGAGATAAAGACGCGAGGGCTCCAGCTCGGCTGAGGAGGGGGCCATCTGTCAGTTTAATATAAGATCACTGCACATAAAAACACACGGATATTCACTTTGAACTACATCACCTGATTGGTCATAAATAGAGTGTGTTCATATAGAAAACTCTCAGAGGTGGAGCCTGAAACACACTGTATTTTACACCATTCACGCTGAGATCAGTGCTCTGTAGTGCACACTGACCTGAGCGCTGTAGTGATCTAATTTCATGGTCAAAGGATCACAGCAACACTGACAGCTCCCCGTGATTTGAGGCTACACAATTGTGCTTAAGTGAAGGGTTACAGTGTGATATAGGACGTCATGAAGCAGAGGTGTAAGGCAACAAATTACATTCACTTCAGTGCTGTACTTAGCGTCTTTAATCCCATAGACCCTTTGGCAGGTCTTCTTTAATGCAAACTCATGTTGAGTGGTTAAGTACTGTTAAAGCCATAAATCCTCATCCCACTACAAGATCCTAATGTTTCCAAAGACGCCAAAAATGTCCTCCAGTGTTGGAATAACATAACGCACAAGACTAATCTGAAAGTGTCTGTTGGAGTCATGGAAAATGTAGTTTTCTGTGTCATTATGACCAAAGAGAAGTTTTAGGTGTTTAAGTTAATACACTTTTCTTGTGTATTTCCGTTTGTAACGCACTATATTCATTTATTTAAATGCCTTTATTACAGTGGCGTCCGAAAAGACCAGTTATGTAAGGAACCGACGTGTTTAGCCACTTATATTATAACAACAGTCGACAGGAGGCAATCACATTATCCAGATGAATGAAAAATAGTGAAATAACAAGAGATGAGATGACATACTGTACGTTTCCATGCCAACAACATACAGAAAATAGACACCCATGTATATAATATGATACCACAAGAGGCAAAGTTTATCTGTCTGTCATCTTCTTGAATCTGTGCTTTTTATTAAATCTTATAAAGCAAATGTTCGACCAACATTAACCACCGTTGTTTCTTGGCCTTTACCAGCTGAGACTCCAGGAAGTAACTGTGCTTAGCCAAGAGGTAGTCTAGCACATAACCGCCCCCAGTAACACAGCAAACTGTCGTTCTTACACCTAGGGTTTCATAACGGATTAAAACGCAAGATATAACGTGTCAGTTATTAAAGATTTAGAGGATTTTTCTACCTTTGGACGGAGCCAGGCTACCTGTTTTCTCCGAAGAATCAGAATCAGAACATCAGAACACATACAAGGAATCTGAAACTGGGTCGACACTGCTGTCAGTATAATCACACAGTAATTAGTAAGTAAGTATTAGTTACTTCCACCCCTGCAGATTCAAAAAGTGGAGTAAAAAAAACAATATTTTCCTGTGAAATTCAGCTCGCAACAGAAATACGGCGCTGTTATTATACGTAAGCACATTACTGGAGTAAATGTTTATGAAGGGATGTTTAAAGATAACAAAGATATTAGAAAGTGTAATGAGATATGTTTAGACGGCCCATTATCCGTAAAAAAGACCAAGACTGCGCAAAGCTCAACATTTAATATACTTTAACTAATATGATAAATGTGATATTGTTTGAGTCAGAGCCTTTTCCTTTCTTCACTGCTGTTTTCTTTGTCTTTCCTTCCCCAGGCACCTTGGCTTGGACCTTGTTCCCAGAAAAGAGTTTGAAATGGTGGAACCAGATCAGATCAGCATATCAGAGCTATACAAACTGGTACGTTGGGTGGGATTGTTCTTGCTGAACAAATGCGCCCTTTGAATTATGAAACACAATGAATAATGAAGTAAATGTATATTCTTTGTAGGATAAAAATGCATTTAAGTCGAATGCTGCTGTTGGTTTATCTGTTGACTCAAATGATCATGATGTCTTTACACACTGTGAGCTCTTTTTGAGCTCGCCGAGTGCCTTTTGTTTTCACCGCGCCGCCCGGTTTTTGCATATAAGAACGTGTTGTTGGATGTGAAGGGATGTGTGAATGTACCGATTATCAAACCATCCATAAGAAGGTGACTCACAAGAGAGAGAGAGCACGATTCAGCTGTTGGAGCTGCCTCATGTGACCTGTTCTTTATGCTTATCGTACCGCCATATTGAGCGCGTCCCTTTCCTTTGCATCCATGTGACTCTCGCAAGCGTGATTGCCAGCTAGCAATGCAGACGTAATGCAAAGCGACAGGCCTCAGGTGAAGCTATGGGAAAATGCATGCAAATGAATTTTTTATTGTTATTTTTTTAAATAAATTACATATTTTAGTCCCGGTTGCTGTAAACCACCAACCACACTAGAGACGTATTCCCATAAATAAGCAATGCCTCAAATGTATTTTGGTGATATGGGACTTGTAAATCTAAACACACAAACACTCACACACACAACGCACACACACACCGAGGAGACTTACTGAAGCAGATCCAATTTTAGAAATATGCGATTACAGCACAGATGTTATGAAATCTACTGTTGGAGATGGTTATCTAGGAAGGGAGATCCTTTCTGGTCAGAAGCTGAAGCTCCGTATGCTGATGAAAACACTCTCCAACTGCCCTGCAGCCTCCCATTATCCCATTGCCATGTTTCTCAGCTTTGCACGCAGAATGTTTGTGCACTAAATGCTCTGTCCAGAAACAACAGCGTAGCTCTTCCTTGCCAAAAAGCCTCCTGACTCTGTCGATGAAAGCGAGCTTGTTTTTGGCAGGGCACAAGGCCTTGGCACCTCTTCAGGTTGGGGAGTAGAGGAGTCCTTTTAGGCTGCTGAGCAGAGAGGTGTGTGTGGGCGATACTGGCTTTGTCCTCTCCTCTCCCACACACTCACGTTTTGCCTCATGTGGGCTTCTATTAGCGCTGCAGGAGAAGTAGTAGAGCTATGAAGCATCGACCGAGGCATTGTTCAGGTGGTGTTTGTCTGAAGCTGCTGTAAGGTAAATAAGTTCAATGCTGTGTGGGAAGAGTAGAGAATGGACCGACTGATCTGACATCTTTCTTTTGAACTTCACTCTTTTTTAGCATGTATCCAGCAGACACTGTGGTCAGCAAAGCACAAACCAGGTACAGTGTTTTTCAAAGTTGCTTGTTTACAAAGCCATCAAAAACCATACTGTCACTTTAACTCTCATTTCATTTGCTTTCCAAACACTCTGCAGCCACTCAGGTGTGACACTGTGACTGTCACATTTAGACTCTTTACTATAAGTGGCCATTAATCCTGGTGATCTAAGGATGTATCTAGTTCCTGTAGAGGAGGATACGAGCATGTAGGGATAAAAAGCCTTGATATAAAATGTGGATTACAAGGTGTCACCACCATGCTCCGTAAAAACCTCACACCAGCGCTGCCAGAGTGGGTCGAATCCCACTGGGTCCACATATGCCCCAAGATGTGTGCACAGATAGTGCAGTAATATACTATAGATGTCGACTGAAATTCATGTGTGAAAACACCAGCTTAAAGACTTGTTGCATTTTGACTCCATTAAGGGATGAAGTATTTTTAGTATTTGAAGTATGTACTGTTGGCGTAGTTTTAAAAGAATAGTTTGACATTTAAAAAAGAAAACTATGAAGCCACCACCGGTAGCAAGTTAGCTTAGCTTAGCAAAAAGACTGGAAACAGGGTGAACAGTTAGCCTGGCTCTGTTTTTAGGTAACAAAATGAAAAGCATACAAATTAGCCCCCTTTAAAACCACAACACATTGTTTGTACACTTGTACAGTAAATTAACAAAATATATATTTATTAGTGAGCTTTAAAGGTGCAATACGTAAGGAATCAGCCACCTTGAATTTATACTCCCAACAAATATGGGCAGCATACCACCAGAATAACTACTGATTGCTGCTAACTGTATCGTTTAACCAACCTTTAGCCTATTAGCTCAGTTAGCCGTGCAGCTAGCCCGTCTACCAAGGGGGCGCTGGTGTTTACACCACAAGCACAGGACCGCTGGGAGAAAGAGGTTTTCAGGCTAGCTGGTTAGCATGCTAACTTCAGTAGATATCTCTTGAACACAATACATACTGTAGTTGTCCTTGACACAACGTCAAAACTGCTATTTCTTTGCATCCTGTTGATCATTTTAGTTAATATTTCGAGTGTAAAAGTACTGGTACATAGATTTAAATATATGTGGACAGAGCAGGGCTAGCTGCTTTCTCCCATCTCCAGTCTTTGTGCTAAGCTAAGCTAACTGGCTGTTGGCTGCAGCTTCATGTTTAACAGGCAGATATAGAGCTGCGTATTGCCACTGATTTCCCAACTCAGTTCAATTAATGATCACATTTGATTTGTTCAATATTAAATAGGTTAGGGTAATGTTCAGAGACTGTCAGAAATAATGCTGATTTTTCTAAGAACCTTCTTACCTGATGCTTTATTAAAAATATTAATGTTGACATTAAGTAGTAAATTAAATGGTTTTAGAGATTTGTGGTTAAAGTCTGACTATAGAGAATTAAAATGGATATTGTTGTATTTTTAGCATTTAATTATAAAAAACGTCAAAGAACAAGAAAGTAATGACAGATTTAGGTCTATGTATTTCAAGAAAGGAAAATAAGGTAAAAAATAAACGTTACCATTTTAAACAACCTCAGTGTATTCAAGTATAGATTTCAGAATATACGAGGTGCACACGAATGCACCATGAAGTCCCTGTCCTGGTGTGCATTGTCAAACTCAGGCACAGACAGCGGAGGACAGAAGCATGTCCATATTACACCAAAACGCACTCGTGACTCTCGAAAGATTTATTCGCAAAACAGAAACTCTACCTGCATTTGACCCTTGGCCGGTGTTATAAAGGCATAATAAAAGATCCATTTCAGGATTTCGTGAATTGATACCGAATTATTAAAATCAGGATCAATTTCAATCAGTAAATTATTTTTTTAAACTCTTTGCAGACATAGATATTGTCTTTTAACTCTCTGCAAGAATATATCTATCAATTCCCTCAATAAGGACCCTGACAGAGTCCTTTGCAACTGAGACAAACATGTATGATGAGATGGGACATAATTTTCTTCGTACATCAAAGAAACACAGAATCTCATCATCACAGGACTGCACTCTCCTCGCAGCCCCTATCAACAAACACAGACCCACCAGAGCTGCACTTTCTCATCCTTCATTCATCATTTCTTTATTTAGATGGCAGCCTGTGTGTCTACTGAGTTTACTGTAAATAGCATGTACTTGTGACAGGGTGAAATACACGGTGGAGCATATATCAATACATTATTCACCCCTTACAGTAACCCTCATTGATCTAATAAATAAGCTGTCTGTGCACAGAGTGGCAGTGAGGACCCGTCTCGTTAACGGTCACTTTCTTCTTCGCATCCCAGGGTGACAGCACGAGGCAGCGCCATGGTGACGGTTGCCGTGTCCCCGTGTCGCACCACCTCTTCATCAATCTGAAGAGCTTTACTTACAACAGCATCAGTGAGGACGCCGACGTCTTCTTCTTTCTGTACGACACTCGTGAGGCCAAACAGATCAGGTACACGGAGGCCTCTCAGTGAGCACACAAAAGACCTGAGTGATCCGACAAGGGCAAAGAGACACAACGACACACACGCACACACACACACACACACACACACATATGTCTACACACTACCTCTGTTCAGCAGATTGACTGAGGCTTTCTGTGGTTGACAGACACTGGTTGACAGTGAACTGGCTTCTTTTGCAGTGAGAAGTTCATGGTGAAACTGAACAAAAATGGCGGACCAAAGAATCCAGAGAAGGTGGATCGTCTCTGCGCTCTCTTCACGGTAACACATTCTCCCTTCTAGACATGAATGCAAATACTAGCAATCATTTCATTATAGATTAATTTGCTGATTATTTTCAAGAGTAATCTGTTAAAACATTTGAAAAATGAAAGTGGCATTTGTAAATTGCTTCTTTTAGTCCAAAACCCAAAGACTCTTCATTTTATTATCATAAATAACAAAGAGAAGCAGCAAACATTTCTTACATTTAAGAAGCTAGAACCAACAAATGTCATGACAGGACATTTTTGCTTGAAAAACTGACTGAAACAATTAATCAATTGTCAAGATAGTTGGCTATTCATTTCTTTTTCAAATGACTGATCTTTGCATCTCTGACAAATATTTCACCTTTTCATCTCGTTTCTCTTCAGGACCTGAGCAGTAAAGACTTGAAGAGAGACCTGTACATTGTTGCACACGTCGTAAGAACCGGTAAATAAAATACAGCGTGCGAAACTTGTCATTTGTGTTCAATGACAGAGATTTCTGATGTTCTGAGTGTCCCTCTGGTTTTTTCCAGGTCGCATGCTGCTGAACGACTCAAAGAAAGGCCCGCCTCATGTGCAGTACAGACGACCTTATGGCTGCGCTGTGCTCGCCATGAGCGACGTTTTCCACACCATCACTGACCTCAAAGAGGAGAAGGACTTTGTGCTGAAAGTTTATACGTGAGTCAACATGAGACGCTTCTTCTTCTTGATTCCAACTACAGTAGCAGAAAAGGGGGATTTTAAAGGGGCAGTTCACCCAGAAATCAAAAATACACGTGTTATTTATCCATCTAGACTGTTTGAGTTGCAGAGTTTTGTAGATGTCCGCCTTCGCTTCAATATAATTGAACTGAACATTTGATAAACTTGTCAAGATAATCCATGGACCTTGTTGTGAGCAGTTTCATTTGTTTTTACTAAACTGCACCTGCCAACATGACACCGCTCAGAAGGAAGCGTCCATCTACTCATGGACGAAAAGCTAGCCGGCCACGCTAGCTTACAGCTCAGCCGAGGAGGACGCGCAAGAGCAAGAGCAAGAGCAAGAGCAAGAGCAAGAGCCTCTCTTCCGGGAGTAGATGCACGTTTCCTTCTGATGCTGTTGGTGGGTGAAGTTCAGTAGAAAGAAAATAGCTCCTTAATGAAACTGCTCACAACAAAGTCCGTGGGTTGTCCTGAGTAACCGGGTCATGATTTCTGAAAAGAGTCATTGATGTCAGAAAGCCAAGTGCCATGTAGTAACATTACGGTCAAGCGAAGGCGGACATCTCTATGGCCGATATCTCCAAAACACAGCGGCTTGCATCCAAACAACCTTGATGGATAAAAAGCACGCGAGGTAAGAGGAAAGAAATATGTACTTGTGATTTGGGGTTGAACTTTTGAAGAGTATAGTGACTATTTTTGTAAAAAACAGTGTGTACACACTTCAGTTTTTCCGTAATAATCAGTGTAATTGCTCGGTAGCTGCATGGCCTCTGATAAAGACTCTATTCAACGAGGTGGGAACGTGTGAATGTTCTGCGAATGTCTTGCATGACAACCTAGTGCTTCAGCGTTGATGCCTGGTGCGTTTTGACCAGAATGATAATGAAGTGTCCTCTGGAAAATCAATAGCTTCTCACCCCGGGCCTGAGATAGGGCACTTGGCGTGTTGTGAATCTGGCTCCTTCTGTTAGGCTTCGCCACAGAGAGCCACTCCTGTATGCCGGCCAACCCAGCAACAGAGGAGGAGGAGAGACACGGAGAAGGAGAAGGGAAGAGAGCGGGAGAGATGACACTTAGATAATTGAGCAAAGTTAGAGGACAAAGACAAAAAACACAAAGCTCAGCGTTTCTCTTGTCCGTCAAAAGCTCGAACGTCTCCCCTGTCCTCCTCAGCGTCCGCTCTGGGTCAGAGGTCATTCATACACTTTGCGATGCTGTTACGACATTTTTCTTGTGTAGTATTTTCAGGATAAGTACACAGCGCGGTGTGAAATAAAGATTTCTAGAATAGAAAGCTGTCGTTTTTATCGGATTCCTTTGCCGGGGCGAAGAGCTCTTCCTTTAAAAAGCAAGCAGTGATTCAGTGCTGAGCTGCCTCCAAACTGTCGGCTCCTATAACGCTCCAGTCTGTGCATTTCCCCATGCCATCCCAGGGGCCTACGGGCCCACAGTAATGAAAAAGGCTGGTAGAGAGCTGGCTGTCAGGTTTGCTTAGTGAGCTGTGCATTTGGGCTAATGTGCTGCTTGATAGCACCTCCCCCTGCTGCTACCTTTTCTCCAGGAGGAAATCGTCTCTGGGACACATGCTGATGATGAAGTCCCCATGCGCACAGTCCTGATCCCTCCATCTGGACTCACTAATGGGTGCTTTGTTAACAGCCCTACCCAACTGTCTTTCCCCACAGATGCAACAATGAGAACGAGTGGTACCAGATACATGAGAACATCATCCGCAAGTCCAACACCAAGTACTCCGCTCCCAGCACCAACTATGGTAAATATGTTGTCTCTACAGATCTGGTACCTGTATGAGCTCCCCGCGGTTTGAATTATACATTTATTTTTATTTTGGTTAGAATTGAAAGAGAAGAAATTCAAAGGCATTCAACAGTTGTTGCTAATGTTTTTGTCTAAGTGAGTAAGACAGCTGCCAACAGGTCACGTGACTGCTGATATCTAGACATACATTGAGTTGTGGTTGTATTGTTGTATTTTATTTCGCAGAGTTTTGAGATTTCTGCCTTCAACTCAGTACTATGGAGATTAATTGAATTTCAGGTGCCGAAAGCATTAAAAACTTACATTTAAGCAACATGTTTTTCTAAACACAGTCTGCTTAACATGCTGTGTACATTTTTTAGAAGGAAACAGGACATCGTTCCTGGAAAAACATGCTGTTTTTGACCTGAAATGCAATCAGTAAAATGAAAACAGTTTATTGTAATATATATACAGTATAATAACCTTTTAGGATCTCATGAATGAGACATTCTTGATGATTAAGTGTTGATCACAGTGAATCGTGTGTCAACAAATACGTACAAGACAATATAAACACAAGACTGTCGACAATAAATACAAGAAATTACAGACAGAACTATGTAAAACTCAAATCATTCATGACCCCATGAGTGATCCCTCTTCAAAAACTGTTACAGTTTATTAGTCCACATATTGCTCCCTGTATGGAAAAAGCTGTTTGTCTAAATGAGGATTCACATAGAGGCACCATACAGTTCCTGTTCCTGTAAATCAATGAGCAGGTTTCAAGTTGTTTAAGATTTACAGGATTTTTACACCAATGTGATTAAGTACCTTTTTTTTTTCTTCAGATATTAAATTCAATAGTTTGTCATTTGGTATTTTTGCTTTATTGCCGAAAGTTTGAATGAGAGATTGATGCCACTCTCGTGTCTGCGTGCTAAATAAGAAGCTACAGATGGCAGCTAATGAGTTCAGATTAGAAACAGTGAGAAACAGCTAGCTTGACGCTACCAGCGCCTTTTAACAAACAGTGTTTCATCCGTTTTTTTTTTTTAGTCTGAACAAAAAAGACGTGTAAAAATGACACCTTGTGGTTTTGTGGGGACTTTTTCTCAGTCTGGAAAAATGACTTCTGCTCCGAGCCAAGACGTAGAAACTGGCCTGAACTGAGCTGAGTGACTGCTGGCTGTAGGATCATATAACAGATAAGAGAGTTGCATCAATACTCTCATCTCAAATCTCGGCAAGAAAGCGAGCATGGCTACATAGTTCCCAGAACAGTTGATGCCTCCAAATATTCTTGTTTCTTTCTGACCAGCTGTTCAAAAACCAAAGATATCCAGTTTCATATCACTGAAGACTAGTAGATGTTTACATCTGAGAGGCTTGAGCCATGTTGCATGTTCAGGGTTTTAGATTCTGCCGTCAAAGTGAGGAGACGTGTTTCCCAAAATGTTGAACTATTCCTTTAATTCTTTTACTTCATGAGATGAACCAAAAACACACGTTGTATTTCTATAGGTATTTTAAAAATGTATCACTACACCCTGATATTTATCAAGTACAATTAAATTGACCTGACTTTACAACAGACTGTTCTGTATTTATCAGATATCTAACTGTCAGTATGATAATAATCATCTGTGGGAGACGACACGTTGTAATCTCAGGTCACTTTGTGTCTTTGGTAACAATTTAACAATCTTTCTGTGTGGGATTTTCAAAATGGCTTCACTGTATAAGCGTGACTGCTGCTCATTCACTATTACTTCTCACAGTTTGATTTATGACTCATGCCTCACAAAAATCTGTCACTAGCCAAATTTTTCCTTTCTTCTTTGCGTAATTTCACACAACACTGTTTCTCCCTCCTCCCTCTGCTTTCCCTGACTCTGATCATGTCTCTCCATCCACTCCTCTGTCTGTCTTCTCCTCCCCCACATTCTGACTAATGTCCTTTAAATACCCCCATGTCCCTCCCTTCTTCTGCGTCCCTTACTCTTCTTCAATACCACTTTCCTCCCACAACCCGACACCTCTTCATTTGCCCTTTCCCCCCCCTATTTACGCACACATATGCCCACCACCCCCTCCTCCTGCCCCCCAGGCCTCATCATTTCCCTGCAGCTGCTGCGAGGTGAGCTGGAGCAGATCAGACGGGAGAACCAGGCTGTGTTCAACAGGGCCCTGGCACTCACACGCAAACTGGGTTTCCCAGATGTCATCCTGCCAGGTAAGAAGGCAAAGAGCAGTGGGCGGTAATGGGGACAGAGAGGTTCAGATAGGAGGAGTGCACCTGAGGCCAGATGGCTTGGAGGAATGGGAAGAGGAGAAGGTCACAGATGAGGGAACAGAGGATGCAGGTGAAGGATCAGAGAGACGGGGCATGGATGATGTCAGAAAAGCAAGGATGTGGGATAACAGCAGGAAAAAGCAAGAGCAGAGTGGGCTGTTGTGACGGGCACACACTGTATCTTTATTTAGCGGTCATGGAAGATTAGTACACTTACACAAGTAGTGTGCTTCAGTCGTATTTTAAGATACTTTACATGAGTATTTCCGTTAGATACTACTGTGTACCTTACCTTATACATTACTAGACTTCAGAGGAAATCCAAAATCCAAAAATGGGCAAAGAGGTGGAGCTGAAGTGGGAAATAAAGCGTGGTTACTCCTGTCACTCAAGTGCGGATGCCCTAAATTAAGCATAACTTAAAGCATTAATATAATTTAAATGAGTCATCCTCCGTACAGTTGTCAAGAGCGGATAAAATTAGCTACGCAGTCTGAAAACGTTTTTTTTTTGTACCAGACTGTTAACTTGTTTATTTTTGCTTTATAGTCGGGCATTTTAATATCGGCTCTGTGGGGATCGACTCGCTTTTGGAGCCGGCCTCAAGCGGCCTTTTCGAGGAACTAGAGGAAGGTGCAAAACCTGAAATCAAATTTTTGTAGCAGCATTGAGTTTTTTCTTCTTTCCTACCTCATTAATCACCTCACAACCCATCCAGGGGACTTCTCCCCTCGATCGGGAACACTAACGTACCTCAGCATTAGTACGTCTGTACTTCTGCTTAAGTACGGCTTGAATGCAGGACTTTTACTGAAGTGAAAGTACTTCTATCACCGCTGGTATTTTGGAGACTCTCAGTCCCTGTTGGTGTAAGATCAACATTTAGGTCAGGTGCTGTGCAAATTATGAAGAGCACAGGTCTTCAAAGAAAACTTAAAGAGAAAGAGAAAGAGAGAGGTGTGTGTTTATTTCGGTATATTTCATCAGATAACACCGCTCTGCTCTGTGTCCTCTGAGAAAGCATAATCCTCTCCTCTCCTCTCCTCTCCTCCTCTGCTCCTCTCCTCTCCTCTCCTCTCCTCTCCTCTCCTCTCCTCCCCTCTCCTCTCCTCCTCTCCTCTCCTCTCCTCTCCTCTCCTCTCCTCCTCTCCTCTCCTCTCCTCTCCTCTCCAGCTTCTTTTCCAGTTAGCCTGAAATACCTCCCAATATCAACCCTTGTGACTCATCCGTCCCCAAGGAAATGACTCGGATATAAATAACTGTAATCTGATTTTATAAATAACTGCAATATCTTCCTCCACTGTTGCCTCTGATATTTATTCCATTAAACACTGACCTCACAAAAGGTGCTGAGGCAGTCATGAGCTACAGTGTGTTACAACTCAGCGGGGTCATTTCTCATTGACAAGAACAATGACGTGTGGTGCACATCTTAGTCCGCACAGCTGCTTAATTTATGTTGACCGCTCGCGGTTCATCGGCGGAGCAGAGGCTGACGCGTACATTATAACTTATTAACATCGCCGAGGCAGGAGACATGCTTGTTATCATCATCTGGGACTTTCTGAGATGTCTTTGTCCTGTTGTTGAGGGTTACATTGAACCTCAAGCTAGCAAGGCTGTGACAGGGCTTTAGGGAAATGATTTTGCCCATGACGTCGTGGTGTGTCAAGCTTAAAGGAGGGCTCCGCTGACTTAGCAGTGTACTCGTTCAACTTCGTTACAAGAAAGAAAAGTCAAAATGAATGCAGCAGCTCCAGATTTTGTCTTTTTTACGCATTCTTGTCAAAAACATTGCCCACAATGCAACAGTCCCCATGGAAATTTGTGTTTGTTATGCTAGTAGCTACTAATGAGGAGGCTATAGAGGTCTTGTAACCTCACTTCTTTCTCCATACCAGGGATGTATTAAAGGTGCAGTGTGCAGGATTTAGTGGCATCTAGTGGCGAGGCTGCAGGTTGCAACCAACTGAACACCCCTCGCCTAACCCTCCCCTACAGTCAGTGTTAGTGTTACATTTGAAATGAACTTGTTATATTAAAAGATTATTGCCATTTAAATAACGACGTTACCTGCTGATGAAAGTAATTCGTTAGAGTACTTTTGCGTTACCTAAGATGGAAACCCCTTCAGAGGATGAATGCCTGCCTTTAAATGTTTACCGACATTGACTAGCATACTCTACTCTATATCACAACCTGTAACTCAGCCGACATGTACAGTTTTAGCAGCTGCCTCTGTGAGAACAAGAACAAACAGGCTCCGACAGCCTACAGTATGTCATTTTCTCATTCTCTAACTTGTTGTTCCCAACCAAATGTTTCTATGTAGCAGCTCTTCCCAAGACCAATATACAGACTTTGGTATGTAAAATACGCAGATTTCCCCTTTAATTAAAGTTTCTTCTTTGTAATTGTCCTAGGTGACACACGCAATGACCTGTATCTGACCCTGGAGCGAGGGGAGTTCGAGAGAGGAGGCAAGAGTGTTCAGAAGAACATTGAAGTCACGCTCTATGTGCTCTACGCCGACGGGGACACACTCAAAGTATGACACATATGTACATGACTTATTATGCACCATATCATTATTAATATATGAGTCATGATAAGTGCAACCCTTCCTCCCATATGCCCACACGCTAAATTCGATATGTCATTAAATGTACATGTCGCTAAAAAAGTAATCTAATCCGCGCTCGTTTTTCTTTCTCAGGACTGCATCAGTTTGGGCAGCGGGGAGCCCAACACCACCGAGTATCGCTCTTTTGTCCTGTACCACAACAACGGGCCTCGCTGGAGCGAGATGGTCAAGCTACCAATTCCCATAGATCGTTTCAGGGGGTCCCACCTACGCTTTGAGTTCAGACACTGCTCCAGTGAGTCAGTAATGCAGCTCAGTGGCAATCATCCGTCTCTCCATGGGTTTATTAGAACGGATGGGATCACGCATTGAGTTATACAAGTGTGGTTTGTGCTGTGTAGATGCCGCATGATGATGATGATGATGATGATGATGTGTGTTATTATGATGCGCTTCCTTTCAGCTAAAGACAAAGGAGAGAAAAAGCTGTTCGGATTTGCCTTCACTCCTCTGATGAGAGAAGACGGGACCACACTGTCAGATGAGAGCCACGAGCTGTATGTGTACAAGGTATGTGCAGGTTTAACGCACACTTCAGATGTGTGGTGTTTCTTTATCAACTGTAGAAACACAGTACACACTTCAGGATCCCTTTAACTTTGACCCTTTGTGTCCTTAGCTTTCAAATTAAAAGTTGAGTGCATTAAATTGGCCTTCAGCTGTGGTGGTGTGTGTCTGTGTTGGTGGGGAGTCCACTGCTGGCAGCTCTCTGTATGTCTTTTATTGCAGTTTCTCAGCAGTGGGTCATGGTGTGCGCTGACAACACGTAATGAAATGCACCAATTCATTTTGTCTGCTCTACTTCACCAAAACATGTACAGTAGCTACTCTGTGATAGTTGAGCAGCCCTGAATGACTTGTTCAGCAGCACCAGCAACATTTTTTTTTGTCCGTAGGCTATTGTCAGCCTTTTCTGGCCTGTGACCCACATCTTTAAGCCCTAAAATTGAAGAATGACCACATCAGTTGCCTCGTGAAAATTGGTTTTCAGTGTGACATCATTCACCAAGGAGCTTGAGAATGATGTAAATAATATGTACATTAAGATTTCCAGTCTTCAAACCCTGTTGCCTTTGACTTTGTATGTATGATTGAAATGAAAATGTACCGTATTTTAAACCTGTTTTTTAATCCTAAACTCCTGTGACCCCTAAATCAAAGCTAGCTGTCAGACATGCTAACATTTTTAGCATGCTAGCATTATGTATTTTGATCAACATAACCTGCTGTTAGCATGCTAAAGTATTGCCCTTAGAAAAACATTTTTGCATGGTAGCCAAAAAATGTTGTAAGAGCGAGCAAACAACATTAATATGTTATAAAGCCAGGAAGCTTTATCCCTGTTAGATGTGCTAAAATGTTAGCATGCTAGCTTTATCTGTTCTGATCAATGTAACTTCTTGTTAGTATGCTGACGTAACATGTTTATGATGACACTATAAGCAATATTAATAATCTATGAAGCCAGGTATAACAAGAGATGCTAGCATTATATGTTATGCTCAACAACTTGCTGTTAGCATGCTAAAGTATAGAACAACATTCTTGCATGGTAGCACAACATTTGGCTAATTTAGTCAAAAGTCATCTCATAATCTGCTGTTAGCATGCTAAAGTATTACCTTTAGAAAAAACGTTTTTGCACGATTACGCAAAGTACATTAGTAGCACATTAGTACGCTACAAAGCCAGAAAGCCGTAGTCCTGTCAGACATGCTAAAATTTTTAACCCTTAGAATATAATTATGTGAGGTAGCACAACTAATGTTGCATTAGCAAGCAGCATTTCTATGCTTGGAAGCCAGAAAGCGACTCTTTTTTGGGCATGGCAGGACAGGAACACTCTCCTGCCACTTCACCACCCAATGTAAAAGCCAATCAAATGTCTCCAAACCTTAATGAATCTTCTGTTACCCTCTCCGTCCTCTAGTGTGATGAAAATGCCACCTTCAGTAATCAGGGCCTGTACCTGAGTCTGCCGTGCTGTAAGGAAGACTTCAACAGCTGCCCCAACCTGCCGGCCAACCTGCCCTTCCAGAGAAGCCCCAAAGAAACGTTCTGGGTCTCCACAATACTCTGCTCCACCAAACTCACACAGAATGGTAATCTTAACACCTCGATTGCTCTTCTTCATGTTGTTTCACTTTCTATTCAACTCAGTTCATTTTTCTTTTCTGTTTTTTTAGTGGACCTTCTGGCTCTCCTGAACTGGAAGGCCCATCCAGACAGGGTGTTGGACATCCTTGGCCGATTACGCCAGATTAGTGGAGAGGAGATTGTCAAGGTCGCTGTCATCGTATTACATATCTATTGATAATCTATTGATTGAAGTGGGCCTCCTTGGCTACATCCTTAAGATTAAGATACCACACTTACTCAGGCTGAGAACGAAAAGACATTGTCAGTTTTTGTTCTGTGACTGTTGATTTTAGGTGATGTTACATTATCATTCTTATATATTGATTGACCAGATTATATTCACAATGAATTTAGATGTTTTGGGGGTATTTTCATATCTGTTACTGCATTACAACATATTTAATAGTGTTAAGAAGTCATTTCAGAATTTAAGACGAAGGTTTTATTGCTATGTTTTTGGATGAAGGGGCTACCCTTTGTTTCTATTTTAGTTACCATACAGGCCTTTGATGTGATGGGTGTGCTGAGCGTTGTTCCTTTTTCTCCTCACAGTTCTTGCGAGATGTCCTGGATACGCTTTTTTGTCTTTTAGATGACAACACTGATAAATACGGACCGCTGGTTTTCCAGTCACTGGTAGGAAAATTAAAGGAGCACAGCTATATTCAGCTACATGATTTATTTTGCCTGGAAATAAGCATATATATATATATTTATATACATATTTGTGTGTTTGTGTGTGTGTGTGTGTGTGTGTGTATGTGTGTGTCATTAGGTGTTCATCATTAACCTGCTCAGGGACAGCCGTTTCTACCACTTCAGACCCGTCATGGACTCCTACATCCAAAACCACTTTGCTGGAGCTTTGGCATACAAGTACAACAAACATTTACTTCATTGTTTTCACTCAAACAAAAAAAATACAAACTTACATTTAAATATCTACAAACTTAATATTGACTCTGTAATATGAAACCCGCAGGGAGCTGATTCGCTGTCTGAAGTGGTACATGGACCGCTCGGCTGAGGTCGTCCGACAGGACCACATCCAGGAAGCCATGAGGGTAAAGTATCACACACTTCCTTTCTCGGCCTGTCCTCTGGGATTAATTAGTAAGACGTGGGGAAATAGTCAAACAGAAGGCTGATGAGGAGTAATGTGAAGCCATGTATGAGTTCCCTGCTGAGAGGAAGGAAGTTTACAAAAATATCCGCAGATACTGACGCATGCCAAGTGAAACATTCACCCATGGTCTTTGTATCTCCTTTTCCAATGAGATCATGTGAAGAGCTACTCTGTTACGTTCTTTAATGTACTGATTTTCTCTGGATGATCAACCACACACCCAGTCAGTGCTCAGTGCTTATTCATTGTAACGATGCGTTGCTTTACCTGACCGTATTTCTCCGTCTGCGTCCCGCAGGCTCTGGAGTACCTGTTCAAGTTCATCGTCCAGTCACGGATCCTGTACTCGAGAGCCACCTGCGGGATGGAGGAGGAGCAGTTCAGAGCGAGCATTCAGGAGCTCTTCCAGTCGATCCGCTTCGTCCTCAGTCTGGACAGCCGCAGCTCGGAGAACTTGGTGTTCACACAGGTCAGACAGTTCTCACCTCATGACGGACGTTTTCACCGACAACACGCAGCACGTCTCATTTTATCTTTTGTTATCACCGTCTTTATTTTTATATGTGTCTTTTTTTATCCATCCCCTGAGTTTGCATCCACAATTTTGTTTATTAATTCGTTTTTCATTCTTTTTCATTCTGTGTTCTGTTGACTGATCTTTCAATCCTTCGCCCCCATTGTCGCCCCTTCCTTGGACAGTTTAGGGGTGTGATCAGCTGCATGCCTTTCTGTGGTCATGCTGTGGGGCTGTCATCCATCTCAGTAAGTCACAGCACCCCCCTGTGTTGGTTTCACGATGCAGCAGAGGCTGTGCGTCCTCCGCTCTGCTAAAACAGGATGATGTATTCTTAAGCAACAGAAACACAGTTGGTGTTTTTGAGTCTTTATAGGGAGAAATTCTTCGTGCTCCTTTTAGCGAGCTTTTGGGCTATTTGTTGTGTGAAAGGAGCTGTGTTTGTTATAAGTGTTATTCTTTGTGATGATTTTAAACATGTTATTCTGTATGTGCACTACAAATTCCTTCTCCTTGTCCTCGGTTTGTCCCCTCAGGCAGCATTGTTGAACAGTTTCCCTGATATCTTTGATGAGCTGCTGCAGATGTTCACTGTCCAGGAGGTAGCCGAATATGTCAGGGGCACCTTAGGAAGCATGCCCAGCACAGTGGACATCGGCCAGTCGATGGATGTTGTCAAACTGCAGTCCATCGCTCGTACAGTTGAGAGCCGCCTCTTCTTCTTCCCTGGTGAGACAAATGTGGAGATTTTCTTTACCTGAAGATACCAAAACCGTCACACATACATACATCAGCTCCTTCCTCCTTCTTTGCTCCTTCCTTAGAGTCTCGTAGTATTCTGCTGCCGGTCGTTCTGCATCACATCCACCTGCATCTGCGCCAGCAGAGGGAGCTGCTCATCTGTTCTGGGATCCTAAGCAGCATCTTTTCCATAATTAAGACTAGCGCCATGGTACAGTACTATGTATCAAACAGTATGACTGAAAACCCCCATGTGATTACAAATAAGGTTTAATTGAATAAGCAAATGCGAGATGTAGAATTTCCTGAAGCGGCATGTTTGCATCTCTGTTGTTCACTCAGCGTTTCTCTGCTTGCCGTCTGTGTCTCAGGAGTCTTCTGTCCAGGAGGAAGTGGAGATGATGGTGGAAAGCCTTCTGGACGTGCTGCTGCAGACTCTGCTGTCCATCATGAGCAAGTCTCACTCTGTGGAGACGTCCAGAGGACAACGCTGTCCCCAGTGCACTGCTGAGATAACCGTAAGCCTCCTCGTTGATGTGCAGGTGGAGTTTAGTGGATGTTTCGAGTTGATTAATTAATATGTGTGTGCCCACATCTGTCATTGTCTTTCATGCAGGGGGAGTATGTTTCCTGCCTTCTCTCACTGCTCCAACAGATGACTGAGATCCACTTTCACCATCTACTCAACAACTTCCATAGCAAGGAGGAGCTGAAGGTGAGAAAACAGTCACAGGGCTGAGCCAAATCACCACATTTGCAACATACCTGCGCTTCATACCTTCTCTTAATATATTCCTTGGCAGGAGTTCCTGTTAAAGATCTTCTGCGTGTTCCGCAATCTGATGAAACTGACTATCTTCCCCCGAGACTGGAGTGTCATGAGGCTCCTAACAAGTCAGTGAGTCCGCTTTTTCCATTTCCGTCATGCAGTCTTTTGTCCTGGATACGGTAAGGGAATACAGCCAACCATTAGATCAGTCTCTCTTCAGATAATCCTGCTGTGAAGGTGACGCTTGTGTTGCAAATTTCTTCATCTATTTTTGGCAGCTACCTTGTTTTGTAAGCTGACAGTGTAATGTTTGCTTTCTGCAGTATCATCGTGGTGACAACACAGTTCTTGTCTCCGGCGCTGCACAAGAACTTTTCAGAGGCCGATTTTGATTTCAAGGTGCATATCAGGAAACCCACCACGCCGCCAAGCCGATGGCAAAGCTTTTCCATAATTCATTTTCTGAAACGTAATGATTCGCCGATTGATCTTTGCTTTTGTCTTTGCTTTGTATTAGGTGTGGAACTCCTTTTTCAGCCTCACTGTACTTTACATCAACCAGCCCAGTCTGCAGCTGGAGGCGCTCGGCCCGGCTAAGAGAAAGAAAGTCCTTGACAAGTAAGAAACCAGCGTGTATTCATCGTATTCCTTCTCTCCTGCACAGGTTAATTATTCATCCAACTTTCTACTCTTCATCTTCCACTCTTGTCCTTGTAGGTATGGAGATATGAGGGTGATGATGGCTTATGAGCTCTTCAGCATGTGGCAAAAATTAGGTGCGTCAGATAGCCCTTGTACATTTTGATTTTTATCAAATTGACAAGAACGGCGTGCCCTAATCTGTGTTGATCTGTGTAATCCAGGTGACAACAAGCCCCACTTCATCCCAGGAATGATGGGTCCCTTCCTCGGCGTCACCCTGGTGCCTCAGATGGAGGTCAGAAACATCATGATCCCAATTTTCCATGACATGATGGATTGGGAGCAGAGAAAAAATGGCAACTTCAAACAGGTGAGCGCGACAGTATCATGTCCTGAACTTCAGATTGTGCGTGTCGCTGCAGATAAAGATGAAAGATGGACAGCTTTTTGTCAAATAACACCCACATCTTTTGGCTGAATGCGTGTCTGTGTGTGTAGGTGGAAGCAGAGCTGATGGATAAGCTGGACAGCATGGTGTCGGATGGGAAAGGCGATGATAATCACAGAGAGCTCTTCAGCCTTTTGTAAGCATCAAACCTGTGTTTAGTGAGCCTGTGAAGTGATACTCAGAAAAATGCTGCTCTTGTATTATTTCCCTCTAACGTGCTTCTATGTGTTGCCTGGCTGTCAAACCCCAGGACCCAGCTGTTTGGTCCTTATCCAAGGTGAGGAGATGTACATTTTGATTCATATTTCTTTACTTCCTGTGCTCGTCGCCTTTAGTAAAAACTAAAATATTTTTTTTTTGTGCAGCCTGCTGGAGAAAATAGAGCAGGAGACCTGGAGAGAGACGGGGATCTCGTTCGTCACATCAGTCACAAGACTTGTTGAACGATTGCTGGATTACAGGTACGCTGAGGTTAAAGCAGAAATAGACAACTTTTCAACTTTCTCCCCTCCGAGCGTTTCCCTCGGGTATTCCTGTTGGCACGGCTGTTGCGAAGACGCCATTAGCAAAACGGCTACCGCAAGCTTCCTGGCTACTGTCCAAAGCAATAAACAACTGTGAGAATCCCAATTTAACCTGGAAACCCTGATCTCAGTGCTATGAAAAGGCAGAGTAAACTCGCTGGGATTGAACCGTCTCAATAAGGGGATGTTGACACAGTGTCATAAGTGGTAATCAAAATATATAGTAATAGTAGCACTGATGGTTTATGTCCTGCAGTTGAAGAGCAATGAGAAAAATAAAGCATGTTTTTATTTTTAGGGACTGCATGAAAGGAGACGAGTTGGAGAACAAGAAAATCGGCGGTTCTGTCAACCTTATGGTGAGAGACTCGTCTGATTCATTTCACTCTCACTTTCAGAAACACATTTATTAGTATTTTCATGGAATAGATGTTTATCGTAGGTTTTCTTTTTAATTCATCCCCAGAACTTCTACAAATCAGAGGTCAACAAGGAGGACATGTACATCCGCTACATCCACAAGCTGTGTGACCTGCATCTCCAAGCAGAGGACTTCACAGGTAACAGAGATATCGGGTGCATAGTTCAGGATGGAGACT
Organism: Pagrus pagrus; assembly: GCF_965226575.1. Classification (NCBI taxonomy): domain Eukaryota; kingdom Metazoa; phylum Chordata; class Actinopteri; order Spariformes; family Sparidae; genus Pagrus; species Pagrus pagrus. Next base: position 13,503,103 of record NC_140195.1, on the reverse strand, counting down.
TTGTTCTGGGTGAGTCATGGCTGTAGTGTCTTTGGCTGATAAGACCCCTTCTCAAGATGCGATCAGACCGTATTTAATTTCCTGATAATTTCTATTTAGTTTGGTTCAGTCTGAATGACAAATCACAAGGCTCCTCAGTGTCCTGCTAGTTTGAACAAAGGGGTTGAATTGGCCTTTGATTCAGGAAGTATTGAGTGTTTATATCCTTGTTTTTTTAACTGTACTACAAAATAATACAAAGGAGGTAAATTGCGCCTGATAAAGTCTGGTTCAACTGCATCTTCAGTGAATTTAAATCTTTAAAGGCGAGGTTTCAGGACTGAATACCTTTCAGCAACAGTTGTCTGTAAATAGTAAAAACAAGTATGATCCAAAAAGAGAGTCCGGGGCATCAACGTATGAAAAACTGATGAAACTCCTGCACAGCAGTCTGGATTCCCTGCTGAGCCATAGACAAGATTGCTAATAGATAAGAAAGTATGATGAAAACAGACTTGCAAGATAAATAACCTTGACGGGATAAAGAGACAAGCTAAATGTCAGGAGAAAGGACGAGATAAATATGTGCTGGCAGTTCAACACGAACACATTACAATATTTCTTGACAGTCTCAACTGGGTTTGTTTGTTTCTTTTCATGTGTCTTGTGACTTGGGGATTTATATCACATTTGCATTATACATGAGAAAAAAGGCTAAATTAGTCATTTGCAGTAAATTTTAATCAGGTTTGGAAATGCCACTCTCAATCATGTAAACAGGAAATCAGGGGAAGTTGTCAGTTGTTGTAATCGTGTTAAATGGCTTAAGTGTTCCTGCTTTACTCACAGTGTTGGCAGTGGAGGTTTTATTGTGCGCATGTAAATGTAGCCAAATATGACTAATTAAATGCAACCTTATTCATCACTTACGTAAAACAAACAACAGGCAGCTGGCGAGATAATTAAAACACATATTAGTGTTTCTGCAGAGTCGTCTGCGATTGCACATGTTTTTATAGTGTGAATCATTGACGGCTTGGAAAAAAAACTTTATTTTCTTCAAAGATGTTGATTCGAGTTGGAAAGAGGCATCATTCATCTTTGGTTTTATACGGTGGATTTGTGTTTATTGCTGTTTTATTTTAGAGCCGCAACTAATGATTATATTTACGAGTCTGTAAAATGTGAGAATATCACAATTTCTTACACCTGAGATGAGGTAAACACACCGCTGCTTTTTCAGGGCAACAGTCAAAAACTAAAAGATATTTAAGTTGTTATTTCATGAGGCAAAGAAACAAATCCTCACTATTGAGACTAATCAACTACGGCGATGTTCACTTTGCCAGCCCGAATCCTTTTTCGGCAAATCCAGATTTTATCCGTTTTGATTTTAACCACATTTGTAGGTGGTTTGAAATGCGATTTATACTAATGCGTCTCAGTCCGGACGCTCTGGCCTCTTACAGTATATCGCATTTCAAAGTGTCTTTTGTGTCTCTTGCAACTTGCCTGATCAGAATACATGCTGCTTTTAACAGCGCTGCACTGAAGGCAACACAGAGAAAAGTCCGTGGACATTTACGCTGTCGTCTGCTCAGCGATTCGACAGTAAGATCGCTGATGATGGGTCAGCATCACCAGTATACGTATTCACTTACACCTACCTCGTTACCACAGCAACCCATGCAGATAGGCTGGTGATGTCTGGACACAAAAATTCAATTTAATCGCTTGCAAATAATAATGCCGAGTGTTTGTCCTTAAAGATCTGATTTGAGACACAGATCTGATTTGCCTGCAGTCTGAACAGCTGAGCCTGATCGTTACAGCTCTAGTTTATTCACTCAGCGTGACAGCACAGTTTCAACAACTCTTTCTCTCATTACAGTTTATACTCAGTGCTAGGCAGTGCACTTCTTTACAGTTTTTCTCAGATTTTACAGCCAAGACAGCCAAATGTCAAAAAACGATTTCGCTTTGAAAGGAGTTACTAAAATTGAGTTTCTGTCATCTTGTTTTCACTCCAGAACCCAAAGATATTCAGTCTAACATGATTTAAAACAGGGGAAAGCAGGACATTTCCCTATGAGAGCCTGAATAGACCATTTCGACCATTTAGATTATCTTTCTGTGATTTCACTCATCGTTGCAGCTCCACCCAAAAGTAAAATCAAATAACTTTTACGGCTGACTGAAAGATCTCATGTCATACAAACACCAGTTTCCAAAGTCTTTTTCATCTATTTGTTTATGTAATTTATATATCTTAAGTACTTGAGTACTGTGGGTTTGAAAACTCTGTTTCCAGAGTTTTCATTTTCATGTCAGGATTTAAGCAAATGACAAAAGCTGAGAGCAGCTGATGTGATTGAAACTGTGCAGGTGCACTCTTCACCTCTGGCCACCAATATACCAAAACATACCACCGATGCTCTGGCAGCTTGTGCTCTGTGCCACTGACTGCGCTTTGTGCCATCTGTTCACAAAACCCAGACCCAAAATGTCTGGAAGGCATCAGTTCATTACTGTGGCGGGACATCAACATCTGTAGCTGTACTATAGCAGATCATCACCATGATCTGGTTTTAATCTGACGACCTTTGACCTGTACTTGACAACAGAGGCAGCGTTCACCCTGCTGCTGTACTGGGAGCTGCTGCAGTGGGAGGACCGGCCCCTGAGGGATTTCCTCCACTACCCCTGTCAGAGCGAGTGGCAGCGCAAGGAGAACCTGAGTCGTAAAATACTCCACTACTTCAACAAGGGCAAGGCAAGTTGATTTTTGTTTTTATCTCTTACTCTTCTTTTGACCGACTTCAAGACAGTTAAAAGCAAATCATTTGTGACCCGCAGCACCTTTTGGCTGAGCTGCAGCTGAAGCTCACACAGTTAAATTATGGATTTTGGAAAATGTTTGAAAATGTTGAAGTGATTGTTCTCATCTGCAGCGCAGCTGTTCTCAAACATAATTAAGTTTTGCCCTCATCAACCCTCATTTCAGTCTTCGTCTTTCTTACAATCTTTCTCCCAGATTTTTTACCATGTTTTGCTCTTTTGCCAGTCCCCAGTGATTGTTTTGGCTCTGTTATGAAGACGTGTCCTTTTTTATTCTATAAACAAATGAATTAATCAAAATACTAACTCTTGCTTACACCATTAATCTGGATTTATACGGTGGTGAAGAAAAACTGAGATCCTTTATTTAAGTAAAAGCAATACCACAGTGCATATGGTGGTTTTCTTGCCGAGTTTGGCTCCTTAAAGTTAGTTAGCAGCTGTTAGTGTTTACTTACTTTAGCATCAGTAAAACTCCCCAGATCACTTTGGCAGTTATTCCCTGTTGTCAAACTGAGCTTTTTTTTTTTTTTTAATCTAAAAAAAGCAATGTAATGTAATTACCTACATTTACTTCAGTACTGCACTTAAGAACAATTTTGAGGTACTTGTATTTTACTTGTGTATTTCCATTTTCCGCTACTTTATACTTCCATTCCACTACATTTTGTACTTTTAACTCTGCTACAAGTATTTGATAATTTTAGTTACTAGTTACTTTGCAGATTGCATGCTGCATCAGAGTAGTGCATTGATTTTATCAGCAATTTGGCAAATAAGAACACTGACCCCAATAATCAAATGCTAAATATTGGATCCAGTAATTGTCCTTTCTTTAAGTTTGATAATTGCACCTGCTATAACATGCTGATGACATGACTGGCTGAGGTTACGTCAAGGCATCATTACAAAGACGTCTCAAACAATGTCAGCTTTGATATGAGTGACACTACTGTCTCAATGACACTTAATGATATCAGTTATAAACTTCATGACAGGTGTTACATCATGATTATGATGGTGTCGTGTCAGACTTATGCACAGCCCTTTAAATAAAGCATTACTGATTATCATTATTGATAGGGTAAAGTAGCACTTTCATGTTGCAGGTTGTGGAGGAGAAGCTAATTTTAACTTCTTTATACACTGTTCAGTAACAGTGCTGATCGTATGTTTTATATATTAAGTAACTACAGCAATATAAATGTAGTAAAGTAGACATATATATATATATATATATATATGTATATATATAAATATATATATATATATATATATACACGCACACAAACGTGTAGCCTTTGCCTACATCACAGCACTCCTCAGTTATGATCAAATGTCCGCACGAATGTGATTTGCTTCCTGGAATCACTCCTCCCTCTCTGGTATTCATCCACAAAATGAAATTAGTTGACTGGTCTCTGTGCTTCGGAGAGCATAATGCCCTCTGGACTCGAGCAGCTGAGGAGGAAATAAAAGTGGCCTCCTTCATTAACTCTATGTCATCTCCAGTTTTTTATTGCTGCTCGTAGCTGCTCTGTACCTGTGGAATCACCTGCGCATACGAATGTTAAAATTTATCCTGGACAAACTGAAAGTTACATAAGCTTAAATATTAACGCTAGCAGGTGACGCCAGCGAGTAAATGGTGAGAAAACTTACACAGAGGCTGAACGTAGAACACTCATTCATACACACTTATTAAAACAGGAAATTGCAAAGATTTGATTTTGATTTTGAAAACTAAGAGAAGAATGTAAGAGTATTGACTACAGAGCCATAGTTTCTACCAGTTTCTCCTCCTCCTTCTTCCACTTCTTCTTCTTCTTCTTTTTCTTCTAGAATAATAATAACACACTTTATTTCTAAAGCACCTTTTACATAGAAAAAAACAAATCACATAACTTCATACATTGAATTCAAATCTCAACTCATCTTAATAAAACAAAACAAAGTAAACAGAGATGCATGCTGATGTTCATGCAACTTCCTTAAAAGGCAAAAACAAAAATAAAGTCTGACATCAGATCGTCCTCTCTGCGTTGATCGTGCACATTTTGAAGCTTTAGTAAATATAGTGATATTTCTGATTTTTGCTCTGACTGTTAAAAAACTGGACCTACTGTAGCTCAGCAGGCAAACAAGACTTGTATGGACCCTTTTAAGGTTCAGATGAAGTCTTCTCGTGTTTAGGATGCTGCTGCAGTTTCCCCGTCTCACATGGTCACTTTAATGATGATTTATTTTTATTGTCAAGAATAAATTGAACTTTATTGATTTCTTCCGTTTACGTTTGACTTTGCAGTGCTGGGAATATGGAATCTCCCTCTGCCGGGAGCTGGCTTTCCAGTACGAGACTTTATATGATTACCAGAGCCTCAGCTGGATACGGGTGAGTAAGGTCTCGCGTGCTTCCTGTTTCTGCTGTTATTATCAAACAATGCTCCTGTGTGATGCTGGGAGGTAAGATTTTCAGCTCCCTCTGTTGTTCTCCTCCTCTAATATGCAGCGTGAAGCGTGTATGGCGTCAAGAACAATGTCCTAATTACCTGTGCACGCCCACACTCATCAGGAAATGCAGCTGATTCAGTGTTGTGTGTGATTAAATCGTTATTCACCGTGACTCCTTTGCATGTTTATCTTTCTGTGACAGAAAATGGAGGCAGCGTACTATGACAACATCATCGAACAGCAGAGGATTGAACCAGAGTTCTTCCGAATGGGCTTCTATGGCAGGAAGTTTCCTTTCTTCCTCAGGGTAAGGCTCACTAAGTCTTATCTCGTCTGTCTGACACACTTAGGTTTCTGCTGATGCGTGCAGCTACACTGCTCCTCCATGCTTCAGCAGCAATAAGTGATTATGGGTTTATCTGCATGCCTTTTTGCTATTTCATCCACGAGTATTTAAACAACTAAAATAGTACAACTAGTGTTAAAAGCCCTAGTTCTAGCACGATAATAACAATAAAGAAATATATACAATTATCCAGAGCACTTATTAGTCTCTAGTTCATTAGAGGCGTCAAAGTCATGTGCATCAGTGGCTCGACAGCATGTCACTGCGAGTCCTGAAGAAATCTAAACGTTGTCTTGTCTTGTTCTGCAGAACAAGGAGTTTGTCTGTCGTGGTTATGATTACGAACGGCTTGAGGACTTCCAGCAAAGAATGCTGGGGGAATTTCCACAAGCCATCGCCATGCAGCATCCCAACCAACCTGACGACACCATCCTGCAGAGCGATGCTCAGTGTATCCTCCTCAGATGATAGGGCTGCTAAAACTAACAATTATTTTCATTATTAATTCATGTGTAGTTTATTCTATAAATGAATATTTGGCATTTTTGCTTTATGAGTTGATTGAATTAATATTATCTTATTAAAATTGTTCACAGTTCAAGTAGAAACACTGTTGATGCTCAAGAGTGAGACTGTGAGAACAAACGCTCTCTGTAAGCATTTCCTTTGAACATCCCTCCTGCTCGTCCTCCTCTGTGAATATGTCTGTCTGTCTGTCTCTCTGTCACTTCCTTGACACTGGGCTTCTAGACTTGCAGATCTACGCGGTGACTCCGGTGTCAGACATCTCTGATGTGCCTCAGCTGGAGCGTGTGCCCGAGAGGATCAAGAGCTTCTACCGCATAAACAACGTCAGCCGCTTCCACTATGACAGGCCGTTCCACAAGGGGCCCAAGGACCGCGAGAATGAGTTCAGGGTACGGTGAGCCAGCAGTGCCACATTTTCATATTTTAACACTTTCACATTTGAATGAAACACTGGTTAAAAACACGACATTATCGGATTCATGGACTGAATTGTTCTAGATACAGCACAACAGACTTTTTAGATGATTTATGTCAAGCCAAGTAATTTTCATTTATAGCCCAATGTCACAGATTTGGTCTTAACAATATATAAAATGTAAGACACCCTCTATCTGGAAACCTTAAAATTTGGTTAAGAAAATTGTTAAGAACAGCAGCACATAAAATATACTAAACAGTATATGGACAAATAAGATGACTTAATTATAGGGTGAGAGAGTAAGAGAGACAGAGGGGGAGACAGGCACACACAACAGATGTTCCCGCAGAACAAACATGGACTAAAAGTACTCGGCTGAACAGATTAATTGAGACTGAGAGGAATATAAGTTTTAAGGTGATCAGACAGGTGTGACGGTTTTTTAATATGCTGATCAAAAGAGAGGTTATAATAATTACAGACAGTCCCATAACTAACATTTCTCTATTGGACCCTATTTACTTCCCTCATGTTTTGTTGAAGTGTTCACATTTTTTATCATGATATCAGGTTTTTACTCATTATCAACAGAAGCGCTAAAGGGCCATGCATTCATACATTTTATTTAATCCGTTTTCCCGTGATAACGAGTTAATTTCATTTGTTTTCTCGAGATCTCGAGTTATTATTTCGAAATAACAACTGCCGGTTTCCCGAGATAACGGGATAATTTTCTCGAGATCTCGAGATAATGACTGTGACATGATAGGCCTGAGATTATGGAGACGCCCGGGACCTCGTACCTGGTCAGCTATGTATTTAACGACGACATCAAGCTCACTTAGATTGCGCCACTGATATAGCTGAAGCCTTGCTAACCGTCTTTTTAGATTACGCACACTAATGTGTATATTATCTATAATAGCAAGGCATAATGCTATTTCAGCCTGTGTCAGGCCTTGATTGAAAAGATATGTGACGCGGTGATCGATATGCTCCTGCTCCTCTGACATTGCTACACTGAATGATGTTTCCTGCAATGATTTAATATGCTACACTATCGTTTTGTTTTCTCAAGATCTCAAATTAATTATATCGTTATCTCGGGAAAACAAAGTTCCGTTATCTCGAGATCTCTGGAAAATTATCCCGTTATCTCGGCAGAAAACGGCAGTTGTTATTTCGAGATAATACCTCAAAATCTCGAGAAATCAAATGAAATTAACTTGTTATCACGGAAAAACGGAGGAAATAAAATATATGAATGCATGGCCCTTTAGGGCTTCCGTACTAAGCACTTCTTTTTGAAGCAGCTTTTGTAACTCTGACTGACAGTGGCCTCTGCCTGAACTCCAGCTGCGTTACTCTTAAAAACTGCAAAATGATGTAATGTAGTAAGGAAAGGGAAAAGTTTCCATAATCATGACGTTATCAGACAGAGACAGAAAACTGCATTAGCACAAAGGAAATGACCTCAGATTGAAAAAAGGCAGTTTTTGAAAGACAATCAACTGCAGCTATTGTATTTAATACATCACTCTGTATTGTATTTTTTCTCTTTCCAGAACTTTGATTAAAATGTAACATTATGGGTAGCAGGAAAAAAATATTTTTAGCTTCATTTTTTTCTTGTTGTTTTTACTATGCTCACCCTCTTGTATCTAGTAAAAGTACATCAAACAGTGCTACAAGACCAGACTTGATACTGTAGTTTGCTCTCACACAGTAACCTACATTTGGACTCAAACCACAGGAGGACTTCTCACTGTTACTCTTTACTGAACTGACCTACATGAGGCACTAAACACTGTTATAAGGGTTTTTTTCCCCCTGCCTGGTCATTTATCTACTACAAACACTCTGTTGTTTCCCGGGCCTTCATGATGAACCTCTATTCTCTGTGTTCACGCTCAACAGAGTCTGTGGATCGAGAGAACGACCCTGATCCTCTCCCGTCCTCTCCCTGGGATCTCCCGCTGGGCGGAGGTGGAGAGGAGAGAAGTGGTGAGGAGTTCAAGCATTCATTCTCTTCCATCTGATACTTCACATGCTCCTCCTCCTGAGGGTTTTCAAAGTTTTTAGGGAGGATGAAATAAACCTACTTCCTCCCCTCTAATCATGGATTCTGGTGATTGTGTCTATTAATGTCCAGGTGGAGGTGAGCCCTCTGGAGAACGCCATTTACGTGGTGGAGAATAAGACCCAGGAGCTGCGGACTCTGATCAGCCAGTACCAACACAGGCAGCATCATGGCAACATCAACCCGCTCAGCATGTGCCTAAATGGGGTCATCGATGCTGCTGTGAACGGAGGCATCGCCAGATATCAGGAGGTAGACGACAGGAAGGAATGAATTTGTGGATTTTTTTGCATGGAAATGGTGGAATTAGAGATCCTCATCTATTGCTTCTTGTACAACAGGCTTTCTT
>NC_140195.1:12678930-12893914 GCF_965226575.1 Pagrus pagrus | reverse complement strand
GACTAAACTGTGCTGCACAAAAAAGCGACAGAATAACAAGGGCTAGCACTCTTTTGGAGTGGATGTCTGTTTCATCACCCCCTTCTCCTCCTCCTCCTCCTCCTCCCTCCGTCCCCCCCATATACTCTCTCCTTCACATTCCCTCTTTTCCTTCCTCGCTCTGCCTTCCCTGTCTCCCTCTCTCACCTGAGCTTTGATATGGAAATCTCTCACCAGCCACAGCCCGGGGCTAGTTGACTGTTTCTAAAGATGTATTTGCTCAAAGCTGCTCAATTTCTCATCAAATGCTCACACTGTGTGTATAAAAGACAAACTCTTTCACGGGGAAAATAACAACTAACAACCGCGTACTTATACAAGGCTTTCAGCAGTCTACAAACCCCAGACTTCAACAGAGAGGCTCAAACCATCAAGTTCTTAATAGTTTTTATAAATTTGCCTAAAAAATGGAGATCTTTCTGCAAAGTGGAGAGCTGAGGACTCTAACTATCTTGTCAATGGAGTACTTTGAATAAGTGTGCGTGTTTGTGTAGACAGTTGGTTTCCCACTGGTTTACCAGTCCTGTCCTGCTACTGTAGGTAATTATACTGCATTCAGGATGCCTAACTTGCACGTGTGAGCCAAATAAGCCGGAGCCATGCAAGGACAAACACTACCATTTGCAAAAAGATTTGAAAATTGGTGAATAATTTAGCATCAAGTCTTTTAGAGAAGGCAAAATATTTAGCGAGTTTCTGGTAAAAGAATGCAAATCAAACGGTGGGTAATCGGTCCCATGTCAGCTCATTACCAGGGAGTAGCGACATCAGTGGCTGATGTTTAAAAACATGCTCATTTGTGAACGCAACTCAATGTGATCTCTTAACTTAATACTGTTTCTGTCATAATTCCCGCAGGAATATTAAAGGTGCACGATGTAGTTTTGGATCTTCACTGACTGATTCTTGTATGCCTAAAAAAACTAAATAAACAAACTCTCTTCGTTTTCATGACTGAATAAACTGAATAAACAAACTGACCTTAAACGACAACTGAATTTTATACCGTCTTATATGGCGGACCCTGCCACCTTTCTAGCTTCAAACTATGTTCTGGGGACCTTATTTTCCTCTGAGAACAGCTTGTTTATTCACTTATGGAAAAAAATATTTCTAAGTTTGTATTATTACCTCATTAATATTGTAAATATTTAAATACCGAGTTTAAATTTCTCCAAAACTGCATAGTGCCCCTTTAAGGTTTCACTCAGAGAATCATTACCCTGAGGTTTTTCTCAGTTTACAAAATCACAGTTGATAGAAAATGGAAAGCCATGAATATATATATATATATATATATATATATATATATATATATATATATATATATATATACATATATAAATAGGGAACTGTTGCTGAGGAAAATTATCAATAAGAAATATATCATTTTTTCTACCCCCTCCTTTGTTATTTCATTAGCACCAGACAGAAACCTAATTGAAAGGATAATATGTGCATGTTCTCTTTCTGGCTTTCATTACCTGACGTGCAAAAAATAACTGCCGCCATCACTTCACTTGTTGCAATATGTTTTTGACAGCCCTGAACAAATGAAAACGCAAAGCATATAAAACCAACAATTAGGAGTGCGTTGAGGAGGAGAGCGGCTGATTAGATTTCAAGGCTGGCTCCACTTTGGACATTGAAGCAATTGATAACTGATGTAAGAAAAAGTCATAAATTCAAGAAAATAACTCATGACGCTGATAAGCATTGTGTGATCACGAGGCTCCCGTTGGAAAGAGCCGATCTGCTCCGCATTCCTAAATAAAAGAAAAACACACCCTGATGAAAGCACACAAGCTGAAATCCCTCATCTGCTTCCTCAGGAATGTGTGATCCAAAAAGGTGTTTTGCAATATCAACAACTCCCAAGAAAAAGAAAAAAAAAAGGAAATTGACATCTTGCCTTTTTCCCTGCACAAAACCCCCTCCTGCGCTTATTTTTAGCAACAATCGAATTTATAATTTTTGCTTCTGGACTTTTCAATTCTTACGCGTAGATTAGAAATTTAAAACAAAAGCTGCAAATTACCTTCCAATTTAAAATTCGGGGGACAAAAGAATGAAAGGAAAGAACAAGAGAGCTTATTGCTTTCATTGACATCCTATCTCGTGCGCACACACACACACACAGCTATGAAATATTAACACCTACGTGAAAAGACAAGTGGGGTGGTGGAGAGTGTTTCTGCGTGTGTGTGTGTGTGTGTGTGTACAATGGGGTGGGGATGGCTTATACTCACCTGTTCTCTTCGCTGGTGCGGGAGCGTGGGGGGAGCATGTCAGATAGGTGGTATAGGGAAGACAGCTGTTACACACACACACATGCACGCAAACACACAAATCCCCCCCAGCATCCGTGTAACCCCATGGGGATTAGGCACACCTGTATTCAGCACTGCACAAAGAGCTATAGAAGCAGTTAAGCTAAAAAGCTCTGGGAGTTATTAGGGGGTGTGGGGGAGGAGAGGATGGAGCCGGTTTGGATTCGGGGGGTTAATGTGAGCCAAACTGTCTCGACACCCAATCAGACTCGAGAATGATAATATTCGCGACCTGACAGATAGAAGACAGAGTTGTCAGGAAACTCCGGAGAGACGTGTCGGGGAGGATGTGTACATGCAAGTGTAAACGGTTCATTTTGCAGTGTGTTAGCCAAGCAGGTGTTCCCATTAACAAGTGAGCTCCGAGGGGGGATCGGGACGAGGAAAACTGGCAGAGAGATAGAGACAGAGAAGTGAATGGAGTACAAGGTTTGCTAACAGGGAACAAATGTGTCTTTATGGAGCGTTTGCCCTCTTTCGTGTATTTCTAGAGGGTGTACTCCAGATGAGATAACTTACTGTACAGTTTATTGTCATGCTGTCAGAAACACACACATGAGGGAGTAGTACGCTCCTTCCCCAAAGCAGAATAACCTGCTACCACACAGTTCAGCCCACAACCTGCATGGGAGGACTGAACACCACCTACATACCAGCAGGCTTACACACACACACACACACACACACACACACACACACACACACAGCAAAGAGGCAAGTGTCACGAGCGGCGAACCTGCCTACCACCTAAAACCAAACCCCTCTGTTTGTTTTTCTCACCCTCTTTTTTTGCACCTTACCACACCTCCAAACTCACACACCGCGTACGTGTGGACAAAATTCAGCGTTACAACCTCCAACACCTTCAACAAACACCGGCGCGCAAAGTTTGGCTTTGAGCGAGAGAAAAAAAAACCTAAAGGTAAATTTAACTCGCTGATCCTGTTTAATCAATTCTAAAAAGGCTCCATTCATGAGAGATAACACGAGTGGAAAAGTGCTTTGAATCCTCCGTTGCAATCCCACGAGCGCACGAGCAGCTAATATTTTTTCCATCTTTCGGCCGATCTCGCCTACACTCCCTCCTCCACTCATCCTTGTAGCTGTTGTCTTGGTCTGTATTATATTTTCCCCGCGGAACACGCAGATGGAGAAGGTGCTGACACACACGCACACACGCACACACACACTCATCCACACATTCATGTCCACTGCTCCTCTTAACTGTAATAACTACACATCCCCACCTCGGGGAAGCAACCTCAGTGGGGGCCACACCCCGCAGACACAAAGCATCCCGGGAGATAATCCATGCCAAGGTGGCGAGTTTATTTGTTTTAATGCTATGGTTGGTGGATATGCCATCTTCTGCTCGTGAGGACACAATGTGCGCAGATGGATGAGCATGCAAACGCGCACGCACAAGACTAATTGAATTACTGAATAAAAGACTTTGGAGGGTTTACTCTGTAGTAGGAAGGACAAAACAACCAGACAAATCCAGCGAGGCCTATAAGACAATTTGGAAAAAATCACTAGATGGTCTCTTAATCCCAAAGATCCAGTTAGCTACTTTCAAACAAAGGGAAAATGTCTTCAAAGATCTGACTGGCTGTTGAAGTTACAACCAAAGGCGACTCGCCGGGTTCTGTAACGTTCCTCGAAAATAACTTAATACAAACACTCATTAGCAGATTCCACCCTAAGCCTCCTGCAAACCGGTTGGCACTTTCATTAAAGTTACTACAACAATGGCTGAGTGTCTTCTCCACTGATGGCTTTCATTTGAAACAGCAAGGCTATAATAAGGTGCAACAATTAAAAAGCCTTATATAAAGAAAGAGCTCCCTTTGTCAATCTTAAGTTTCTGAAAAAGTTTGGAAACCCCCCCCCCCCCCCCCCCCCCCACCACCACCACCACCATCACCATCACAGCCACCAGTGCAAAGATAATCATTAGAGAGGAGGGAGACACTGATCATCTGATGAAGACACACCTGGCTGCAGAGGATCAAGTGGGGTTGTTCCCCCTCCTCGCATGGTAAAGCATGGTAGAAAATGGAGGAAGACGGAACTGACCGGTTTGAGAGGGCAGACAGCAGACATGTACACACACACACACACACACACACACACAGCTCAGGAGGAGGCAGACAGAGAAGCGGCGAGGGAGAGACGCTTTCAGCTCCAGTCGCCAGTGAACAGAAAACACTTGACGCCACACTTTTCAACTCTCAATACGGATCAGATGATGATCAACAACTACTACACACAAGAACATAAAAATGACCCGAGAGCACCATCTGCAAACAAAATCACCCCCCCACCCTCTCTCTACTCTGTCTTGTCTGGTCCTCTCGGGTTGGGTGTTGACGCAGCAGAAATTTCCAGCTGGAGAAATCCCCCTTTTGGAGGTTAATCGAGGGGAGAAGGAGGAGGAGGGTTTAAGCCCTTGTCTTTCAGCCCGTGAGCGCTTTCATTTTGAATCCCCTCCAGACGGCCGCACGGCGCATCAGCCCCGTGTTTCGTGTGGCACGATATCTGTGCGTGGCAATTTCCCTCGGGCCGATGTGGCAATGAGGTTGTCATGCTGTCCAAAAAAAAAAAAAGAAAAACTTTAACCAGGATCCGCCGGTGGGTTTCATTAAACCGGGATGAACCCCGGCAGAGAATGACTCATGTGTCTGCAAGTGTCACAAAATCCACCTGAGCACACGGAGGAGAGGGGTCTCCTGAAAAGTGTGTTCATTCATTCAGGATGATATTCTGCGAACTTGGGAGGGTTTTTCTCAGCATTGTCATCGGATCGTGGAGCAGTTTCGTTAAAGCGCACGCGAGAAAACACAAATCAGTCGCGTTTTTATTTAATTTATTTTTTTGTATATATTTTTTCTTCCTTCTTAAATTGCCTGTGTTCCCTCATCAGCTTCCATAATGTGTGAAATGTACAAATGTGCGAAATCCCGTCCGCGGGATGACAGCTTCTCCAAATATCAACAAGCGCAATAGACAGCTGGCTGTCACGTATGGAACAGGTAGGCGTACTTTCAGACTGTCGCCTGCTCACTCGCTCGGGTATTTAGCTGTCAAAATACACTCGCGCCGTGGCCAACGTGATGCCAACGGAGTGGAATCAGAAGAAGAAGAAAAAGAAGAAGAAGAAGACAGACACACAGGCCTTCGTACAGTAGCTTTTTCCCCCTCTCTCTCGCGCCCCCCCGATGGCCAACGATTGCGAAGAGTTGCATTGTGTCATGTCTCCAACCTGTGCGCGCCCACCAACTATCAGCTGGAGACGCGATGGCTCCGCGAGCCGGAGAAAACTAATTGTTGACATGATATAAAGGCATGGGAAATCCTGCCGCGTCCGCCGCCGTCATCTTCAGTGAAAGCCTCGAACATGTGAGGCTCAAACGCTGTACAATAAAACACTACTAATATAATGAGGAAGTCAGACATACCTGTTACCCCATGGGGTCTGGGGTGGACGCGGTGTCGGTCCTTCGGAGTCCAATCTGCCTGTGACAGCCTGAGAGAAGAAAGGAGGGGATGTCCAAAGCGCTAGGTACTGTCCTTCCTCTCCTCTGTGTGCTTTTCTTGAAGTGTTATTCCCCCTGTTTTCTCCCACTCCCCGCTCTTCTTCCTCCACCAGCCCCTTTTTTTTTCTTTCTCTCCCTCCCCTGCTTTTCCGTGTCTTGGTATCAGGAGCCTCCCCCTCCTCCTCCTCCTCCTCTTCTGTGCATGTCTCTCTCTCTCTCTCTCTCTCTCTCTCTCTCCGTCTCTCTCTATCTCACTCTCCCCCTACACACTCTCTCTCCGTGTCCCCGTATCTCCTCTCTCTCTCTCTCTCTCGCCCTCTCTCTCTCTCTGGGCAGAGTCAGGAAATGAGACAACGTGAACGCACACACCGCGCGTATCCATCTGATCTAGGACGAGTCCCACTCTCATCAGAGACACTCACATTTTATATAGTGATAGTGAAAAAAAAAAACGATATTAATAATATAAATCCTAAATCTAATATCAATAATAAAGATGTGTGTGTGTTGTGATGTAAGCAGGGGGGGCTGTCATGAGTCCTGTGTGGCTCATGGGGGCTTCTGGCTTGTGCGTCTGTTGCCATAGGGCTCAGTGAGGACCAGGGGCTAACTGTAACTTACCCCCTCTTGTGGCAACAACAAGAAAACACCTCAGCCAGTCACATACAGTACAGAGGAGAGGAGTGACATTTACGGGTCTGACACTGTACGGGCTGGAAAACACCTTTGAGAGGCATGTGATGTGCAGCATGCAGGCCAAATTTTGACAGAAAGTCTGGGGTAATTCCACAAAAGCCAGATCTCTCCCTCTGACGCTGGATGGATTTTTCTTTTTAACGCTTTGTTTTCAAGTTACGGGGGGAAATCATGAGGCGACAAAGTGTTTTTGAAGCTCGTGAAAGAGAATAAAAGAGAGGAAGATGTGGGAAGCGGTGTGTGTTTCTTTAACAGATACAAAACACGTATTGTAATAGGACTTCCTGATATTATACGGTCTGGACTGTACCTGAAGGCGAAGAGTAAGAGGGTGGGTATTATCAGCTAAATATTCGTATGATATTCAAAGTAAAAGTACCCTGTGACTCATATGTTTTGAATGAAGACATTTCAAGAGATTATCTAGACTTATGCATTCATTTAAGCAGCTTTCTCTGATTGTAGCTGATCAAGGTGGAGCTGTTTCAGCCACTTCATATAAAGTTTAGCCTGGTGGTTTTCAGCCCAGGGGTCACGACCCTCTGCAGGGTCAGAAAGTCGTGATATGATTGACAGGGAAGGTAAAAACAGTTACGCAAATGTATGTTCATTTTTCTCATCTTTGTTCTGTTTTGAAGTGTTGAATATTTATTTAAAGGATAAGTTCACCCCAAAATGAAAATTCAATCCCTATCTACTCACCTCCACGCAGCAAAACAGCGCTGCACAAATCTTCCAAACGACTGAAGTAGATGGGGACTTGTTTGAAAAGGTTATTAAAAATAACAGAAACAAGCATAAAGTGGCTCCGTACAGCTCGTCCGGCGTAATCCGAGTCTCACGGCCGCGCTCGTGCACCCACATCAGACGTGGTTTTCGCTAACACTTTTAGCTCAGCAGCTACAGTGAAGATTTTGGTTCATGAGAGGATGAAAATAGTATTTTTACAAATCGATCTGGGATCTCTGGGCTTCTGGAGACTTGGATTGCAGTAGACAAGCTGGATGGAGCCATTTTATGCTTTTTTCAGTTGCTTTTTTAAAAAGCGTTTGAAGAGAAGTTGAGCAGGAAAAAATCACTCTTTGTGTCATTATGGGGTGTCTTTGTTGACAATGTGTTGTATTTAATTAGTTTATCATGTGTTTTTCTAACAAGGTCATAAACAGGAGAGCAACTAGCGAGTATATCTGTCAGATAAATGTCGTGAAGTAAAAGTACAATATGTTTCCTCTGATATGTAGCATCATAAAATGTATACCTTCAAGTACTTCACTTTAGCACTTCAGTACAACACTAGAGTAAATGTGCTTTGTTTGTAAGTGAGTGTGAGTTTGAGTTCATATAGTTCCTCCTTGTGTGTGAACGTCTGCAGTAATGAGGAACTGTGGGGGGGCTTGTTTCTTAGGAAATGAGAGCATCAGCGCTGTGACCAGGAATCGTTGTAGGTTTGAGGAAGTGGGAAAAAGTTAATGCGGAAGAGAGCGGGTGGCACAGCAAAACATGCAGTGTGTGTGTGTGTGTGTGTGTGTGTGTGTGTGTGTGGAGAGAGAGTGATGTGTGGCATGACGCAGCAGGGGGTAGAGCCGTGCCTCCATCAGTCTGGGAAGTTGGCTGCCGAGGGCTGGATAACGGAGAATGTCAGGCCATGTGGATTAAGGCTGTAGGTCTGTAATGCCCAGGCACAGATCTCTCTCTCGCTCTCTCTCTCTCACACACACGCACACACACACACACACACACACTCTCCCTCTCTCTCTCTCTCGGAGTAGGGTCCGCAAACACAATCCCCGCCTGAAACAAGCTGCTTTACTCAAAGCTGTGCTCCCTCACGCCAACGTGGCCTTCCAATCCGCCTGACACGACAATCCTGACCCCGGCCTTCTCTACAACACCTCCTCAAACCCTCCCCTCCCTCCCTCGCTCCCTCCCTCCCTCACTCTCTCTCTCCCTCTGTCTGCTCATGGATGGGTTTAGGCATCATTAGGCCACTTACACATGTATTCAGTCCTAGGAACACTCATCACGGCAATCCACTCAGGAGAGAGAGGAGAGGTATGAGGGGAAAGCGAGAATTCTGTACGGTGGTGCCCCTGTGTGTGTTTGTGTTTGTGTGTGTGTGTGTGTGTGTGTGTGTGCGGTACTTGTGTTCACAAAGAGTCCTTGAAACACAAGGTGATGGGTGTGTTGCGGTGTGTTTGCATTGACGAAGGGGGTCAGTGAATCAGGCTGAATTGCTGCCGCGCACCAAAAGGGACAGTCACTCTTCCGGTGTGTTCTGCATTCCCCCACTTGAGTTTAACTTGATGAAAGTCAGCATGTTGTTGTCAGTTTTTTAAAGTTTGTCACCGAGGCCAGAGCGACTGCATAAAAAGAAAACAGACACAGATAAGAGAAGCGCGCGCACGTTTTTTTTTTGCTCGGCGCAGGAAGCGAGACCAGGTCCGTTCATGACGGCTCGTGTTTGAACGGCAACAAACGGATGAGGTATGTAAACGCACTTTAGGAAAACTTTTTGAAGTCAAGCATTAATTTGCTCTCCTGGAGTGCCCCCCTGCTGAGGAACGCAGCGGCGTAATTGGTCACATCGAATTAAACAGCAAAAAAATCTACAACTGTCATAAAAATAGCACAAGGCGCTTTCAAAGCCCCATCCACTACCCTTCACTATCAATTTACCAAGGGGAACAGCTGTGTGCTGCTTGTGCCATCCTAGCCCTGCTTGTATAGAAAGCAGAGCCTGCAGCTGAAAGCACACTATCTCTACCAGGTGCAGGCAGGGGATGGGGGAAGGCTTTACAAAGGAATATTTGGCACAAGGTGTGAGGCAACAATATGTGTGAAGGTGCAGCTTAGTGATACTCAAATCAGTATCGGGAAACGACAAGGCTTTTTATAAAGAGTCCTCCCTCGGAGAGAAAGAGCAAATTAAGAGTATGGGAGGCAATGGTAGGGAAGGAGGAGAGGACGGAAAAAAAATTGAGGGGCAAGAGGAATGGAAGGAAGGAAGGACAGCATTAATAAAGGAGGAAAGGAATCCAAAGAATGAGCAGATTTCTCAAAGAAAGTGCAAATGAATGAATTCCAATGAAGAATGTCACCGGGAGAAGCAGAATGAATCGAGGTTATTGGATTTAAAGGATGTATAATCATCTGGAGGATAGAGAAAATGTGTTTGTGCTCGCTGCCCACACATTTTGTTCCTGTGTGAAGGCGACATGCAAGGGGGGAGGACGAGGGGAGGGAGGGGAGCGGGTGGGCCGGGGCTGTTCACGCCACTGCCTGTCCTCGTGTCACCCATAGGACTTCCTGTCCTCCCTACAGCGGCGGGCCTTTGTGTCCATTGTATGCATATGATGGAAAGATGCCTCTGGACGAGGATGCAGATAGCGCGCTAGTCATCCCTCAAGTCGTTGTGTTTTTTGATAAGGACGACTCCTGGCTGACCTCGCCGTGTCCATCTGAATGTGTGCAGAAAACACATGTATTTTCCCCAGTTCAGGGCAGGAATAATCTTCCTCGCGAATAAAAAAATGGGCAGACTTAAATTCAGGCTTTTCATGGCCTGGATTTCTGAGGTTTCAGCCCCTGTCTGCCTCACTCTAACCCTCCGAGCCACTTTACTTCAGGGGAATTCAGATCTTTCCCTGTTTATCATATACTGGCTCTCAGTGTTATGAGTCTTACATTAGACCGCCCTCTCTCCCTCTGCATCTCGCTATCTCCGTCTCTCTTTCTGCATGTCTACCCTCTTGATCCCTTCCTCCACTATCCTACCCCCCTCCAAATCTCATTTACTCTATTGGAAGTAGTAGGAGAAAAGAGAGAGAGAGAGAGGAGTACAAAACAACCTTCTCTTCCCCGAAGCAAGAACATCTTCTTATTGTGGAGGTCACCGTCTCAGTGCAGCCCCACGCTCTGAACACTACTCTGCTTGTTTTAATGATGCACAGAGCGGAGGGAGAGGGAGGGAGGAAAAGAAAGAGAGAGAGAGAAGGAGACTTACAGAGAAGGAGAGAGAGAGAAGAGGGGAGTAGATGGAGATGGGCGGATTGGGCTATTTTTTTTTTTTTTTTTCAACCGACTCGGTTCACCCCCACCCCCTCTCCTACCTTCCCTCCCCCTCTTCAGCACAGAAAGTGCACCTCTCTTTCCACATCCATCTTGAAAGGTTCTTCTAAGCTGTCTAACCTCTCAGCAATATTATATATTATTGCTTGCCTCAACCCACACTGAAACCTGGGTTGCTATGCTACAATAATATGACCTCTCATCTCCTCTCCTCCACTGCATTTCCTTCCCATTGCTTCCTCTCATTTTTGCAGGGAGGCAGGGGGAAGGGGTTAACAGCATTCCCCGTTCAGCCTCCCCCCCATCAGGCCCCTCTGTCTCTTTAATGACCTCCTTGGGCTCAGTGCCGTGGTTTGATTTGACCCCGCTGACCGTGTGGGGTCACGACCCCATTTCATACCACAACAAATTATCTTTGACCTTTATGGAGGGACTAGATCTTATTTGTGTTATTCACCATCTATCTATGCTATTATGAACAGTATGTCCAGCATCTATCTATCTATCTATCTATCTATCTATGTATCTATCTATCTATCTATCTATCTATCCATCATCATGATGAACGTACAGAGGGTTATCATCTGATTCTGCAGCTCCATGAAGCTTTATGGAGCTTTAGTTTCAGCTCATTGTTTAGCTGTCCGGACCCAAAATTACTGTTTTGGTTCACTTTCACCACTCTCGTAACAATGTTTACGGTCAAAGCAGGCAGCCGTTTGCAGTGAAAAATCTCGCCAAACTGCAGACACAGTAGTTGCATTTTAGTAGTTCAGTAGTTTGCTTTTTAAACTGTAACTATGGAGTTGGTAGAGACCAAAAACAGAGCTAAAAACGGGTAAACACTGGACTTACATTCACCAGTTGGCCGGATACACAGCTCGAAGGTAATGATAATATTGTCCCATAACTCCTGGATGAGTAAAAAAGTAGTAGTTAGCAGGTAGTGAGAGTAATTCCACAAACCGATAGCTACTGGTGCACCAGCGCCACAGACTTTAAAAACTCCAGTATTATGTATAATAAAGAGATATTTAGCTGGAGGCTTAAAGTCAGAATATGTATGTCAGAACTGGACATCTGTTGAGTTCATACACCAACAAATAGGGCCAGCATATGACCAGAGTTACTGCTAACTGTACTCTGTTTATACTTCCATAACTGTAGCTACTGTTAGCTTGTTAGCTCAGTTAGCCATGCAGCTAGCCAGAATTCCAGGGGAGTGTTGATGTTTACACTGCTAGCACAGGAGCCTTGGTCCGCTAGGCGATAGAGGTTTTCAGG
The DNA here is from genome assembly GCF_965226575.1 of Pagrus pagrus. Taxonomy (NCBI): domain Eukaryota; kingdom Metazoa; phylum Chordata; class Actinopteri; order Spariformes; family Sparidae; genus Pagrus; species Pagrus pagrus. The sequence continues at coordinate 12,881,958 of NC_140195.1, read as the reverse complement.
CCCTGTGGCTAGCGGGTAAGCATGCTAACTTCAGTAGATATGCTATTTCTTCACATTCTGTTGATAATTTTAGTTAATGGACTCTAAATCAGCTAAATCAGCATTTGGCAAGGGCTCGAAGTTGAACTACACAGATAGTAGCAAAAATATACACTTAAGGTATTTAAAGAAAAGAACAGCCCGTCTCTCCCTTTTTAAAATGTAAAATCATTCTAAGATAATGAGTAACTAAAGCTGTTAGATAACTAAAGTGGAGGAAAAAGTCCAACATTTTCCTCTGAAATATCAAGTTTAAGTACAAAGTGGCATAAAATGGAAATACTCAAGTATAGTACAAGTACCTCAAATTCTACAGTGTAGAACACATTCCCAAAGATACTCAATTACTTTGCACCACTGCTACCTACCTACCATCATTGTCCTCTTTCTTTCTGCAGAAAATAATTTGAAAATGATGGTGATAGAGATATAGATAGATACGGGCTGATATGAGCTGCTGGTTCTGAAACTCTCAACCCAAATCATAATGCACAGCCAAAATTCCCTGTTACATCATCCAATCCCTTCCTCCTCCTCCTCGTTCTCTCCCTCTGCCATCCTCTTCTTTCTCTCTTATCTCTGCTGGCCCCGTCTCTTGGGGGTCGTTCGTTTTTGTCATAATCACCTTGGAGATTGGGGACCGGTGCCCATGGCAGAGCTGAGCTGAGCGGAGGAGAGGAGAGGAGGAAAAGAGGATGAGAAAGACAGAGAGAAAGAGTCGGGGGTGGGGGGGGGATGATGAGATGAGCAGTGGAGGACAGTCTTGTGTGGGGGGGGGTGGCAGTTGACGGCTTGTCTGGCTCAGCCCTGGCTAATGTGAGGGGACAGCCTTGGCTTTGCCTTAACCACACTCGCGCCGTCGATGCCAGGCGGAGCGGGGTGGAGAGAATAGACGGATGAAACGCTCTCCTTTTCAGCGCTGCCTTCTCCCGCCCGCACTGACTGCATTTGGAGGCGCGTGGGGCCCCAATGTCACACCCTGTAGGTGTTTAAGCTGCTTACTTACACCAACAAGAGAAAGAGATGAGGCAATAGAAGACAGGGAGACAGAAAGGGAGAAGGAGCTGCAGAGAGGATGAGAGAGCGGGAGAATGGGAGAGAGTTAGAAGAGGATGGGGGCGGAGGTCACGGTTGTGGGAGGTTGTAATGTGTAAGTATACCAGTTTGACTGTCTTCACGCCGAGGAAGGGTTGTCTTATGTGGGGGGATTTTCATCACTCATTATGCTGGAGTGTCTGTCATGTTTCTGAGCGTGACGATTATACTGTACTGAGAAACCGGAGGAAGCCGAGTCATCAGGACGATAATGTGATAAGTGTTTTTCCTCCAGCTCCACCCTGCTGACTCTTCTTCGCTCTGACTTAAAACATTTCCAAGATTTTTTGAGGAGGAGAGACTGACTGGGAAGGCGTGGGATGCACCAGTCAGGAGATGCTTTTCATCGGGGAAGAGGAGGAGGGGGTGGGGGTCGCGGCGTGTTGTGTGCGTTTCCAAAAAATCCTATCTTGCTGTCAGGCGTATGTGTGTTCAGGCCTCGTCTCGCTGAGGTGTGAGGGGGTGACGATGACGCATGCCGGCGGGGGCAGGGTGTGATAAGGGTGGACACAAGTAAAGGCTTTTGTTAGGATCATTTAGGCCCCGCCATGTAAGAATAGACACTCGCAAACAAGGGAAGGGTCAGAGGGCGACGGCCGGACAAAGACGACTCGCAGCGGCACACGCGTTCGACATTGTGCGCTCGCTGGCTTTCTCTGTGAGCTGCCCTCGCTGTTTTAACTCTGATATTCTGTCCTCTCAGCAGCCTCCGTGTTGTTGCATGCTGGGTAGGTTCTCAGACACTCCCTCCTCAGGTCACTGGCTCTGTTTGTCCTAGCCCTCCTTTTCCTTCAAGCCTCCCTCCCCTCCAACTCCTCTCTGCCTCTCCTCCTCGCCTGACCAGTTCCTCTAATTTGGTTTCTAATTTTTTTTTCCCCTGTACCTCATCTCCTCTCCCTTCAGCTATGTGGGGGTAAAGTACGGCCCCTCCCCTTGGCGCTGTTTGTGTTTGCTCTGCGAGTGAGTGAGTATGTGTGTGTGTGTGTGTGTGTGTGTATTCACACTGTACACACCCGCTTGTATGTAAATCCCCTAAAGTGCTCTTTTTTTTTTTTTAGCTGCGCAGTCCTTCTTCGAAATGATGATTTAACACCGAAGGCCTTCGGGAAAAACAAGCATCACACATGCGACTCATGGTTAACGTGCAGTGGGCTTATGTCATGTGTAGACACAGACACACACACGCACACACACACACACACACACACACACAGAAATGAAACAGAGACAAGCACAGACAAGTGTTTTAAATGTGAGACGCAAGTCAGACTACAGTCGTATTTTGTTATACATCTGAGGCCGACTCATTCTTTTTTTTTTCAAACATCAACCTGACATTGTCTGCTGTGTTTGCGTGTGTGTGTGTGTGCTGGAGAGAGAGAGAAATAGAAATTGAGCTCAGCGTGGCGGTAGAGCTTACAGTAAATGGAGACATTTAGGAAAGCAGCAGATAGACAGACACAAACACACAGATCAAAGAGGTTCGAGCATTACAGTACACTGGGGAACAAAAGGAATAGAGAGAAAGAGACTCAGAGACGGAGAGAGAGAGAGAGAGGGAGGATGTGAGTGAAGGTGAATAGAAACCCCAATCAATACGCCATCCAAGAACAGCTTGAGCCAGCGAAGGAGCGGAGACTCTGAAAGAAGGGAGAGAGGGAAAAGTGGGTCAAATAATGAGACGGAAGGATGAGCGTTTGCACGGAGGACAGAGAGGAGGAGAAGGTTGGACAGAGATGTGATAGAGCAAGAGCGGGGTCAGCAGAGAGGGAGAACGAGGGATTCACGAGCTCCCGACCCCGGCTGACCCCGCAGCCAGGAGGGCCCGAGGAGAGCAGGGCAAAGGAAGGGATGGGAGGGAAGGTCTTGGGGGAGGTTATATTGATGTGTGGGGGGGGGGAGTGGGATGTAATGTGTTGAAGAGGGTGAGGGTCAGGGGGGTTGGGGGTCAGCCGATCATCCAAGGACAACATGGAGGTCTCTTCAAAAAACAAAAACCTGACAACATGCGGTCCGTCACTGTAAAGTAAAATGGAGTTCACCTCCATCCTCACATCTGTCTCATGCACCTGTTTATCTGTTTACACACAAACCACTCCGATAACTGACTGTCTTCGAGCATCTTGTGTACGTCACGCACACACTTGGCTGGAGTACAGTTGGCGCTGTTTTTCATTGAGAGCAATTTACACCGAACTGCAGTCATTCACTTTTAAATGAAAGAACGCTGCCGTTTTACAGTCACGTCTGATTCTCTCGAGAGATTTAAACGATCCCGCAATGCAACATAATTAGAAGATTAGTCGTCATTAATCAAGTGCCAACAATCACGATCCACTGATAAGGCTGGGCAACTGCCCCGCGAAGGGCCCCGAAAGCTCCAGGCCTGCTGTGTCAACTAAAGAGTTAATTTTTTTGAACTCTAATCACGCGGTCCTGTCTCGAAGAGGGTACCGGTTCCCATTTGGCACACGCGGCAAATCAGGGGCCAGCTTGTATTCAGGCACTGAAGAGGTTTATGAGAGTGGGAGGAGCAGAGGGTTGATCGGTGCCCCTGTGCGCATTAATCCATCCAGTAGGAAAATCACAGGTGTAAATAATAGAATTAATGATGGCTGAATTCCATTTAGCTGCCTCAGTTTCAGGGTGCTTTATTGCATATGCTGTCTCTCTGTCACGCTGTCGTGCCTTTCTGAGACACTTAAATAGAACAGTGAACAGAGTCACGGTTAATGTTATTAGTAACACCTGCGCTTTTCTTTACGACAAGACAGAATGTCGACTGTGAAAAAGGCCTGCTGTGCTTTCACTGACAGAAAAAGTGGTTATTTGTGGTACAGAACAGGTATAACCGACCGAAAGCAGTGTGTGATATTGTTTTTGATTTGCCGAATGACTCACTGTATTCATCTGACACTGCCAGACGACACGTACTGTAGTCAGGTATGTATGGTACCAATCAGTGAAGGTTTAGCCTCTCCAATCCCGAGCTTTGATAACTGGCATTGAAATCTACCTGAAGGTCTGGTGGTTAAAACTCACACCGTGTTCTTTTAACGTAATCGTTTTGATGGTGGTGAGGGACCTTTGTTGTATGTCACAGCCTCTCTCTCTGTCTATACACTCACTGTAAGCTGTCCAATTAAGGTGAAATGGCAAAAAAAAAAAAAAAAAAAATCTGCAGTTATAAAGGGAATGCAGCGCTGCACCCACAGGGCCGTTTCTTACATCAAATTTAGAAACTAGTTTTAGTTTGGGTACATTTGTCTCCAGAACATCTGCCAGGTTTTTTCAGTCTGAAACACAGAAGCATAGTCCAGCCAGGGAAGTTTGCTGCTGCTGCCATGACGGATATTCAGCCAAAAAGTGCCAAAACTGTTCAAAAATACTTTAATACAGCACGATGTTAAAGGTGCAATACGTAAGAATTGGACACCTTGAATTCATACTCATACTAGAGTAACTAGTAACTACTGCTGACTGTACTCTGATTATACATCCATGACTGTAGCTGCTGTTAGCTTGTTAGCTCAGTTAGCCATACAGCTAGTCAGACTATGGGGAAGGTTCTGCACTGCTGGGAGAAACAGGATGTCAGACCCTGTGGCTAGCATGTTTAGCATGCTAACTTCAATAGATAAGTGATGAAATTATCTCTCAGTGTCGTTACTACTACATTTTATTATCCTATAATATTCAGATTTTTAGGTAGGGCGCCTTACTACTGTATATATTTTGTTGTGATGGCTAATTGATATGTAGCTGCAAGTAGCAACTTATGGGTCAAACCTTTTTGTGCTCAACAGAAGGAGGCAGCTCAGTAGGTCAAAATTAAAACCACAAGCAGCAGTAAGTTGTTTTCAGGCTTCACAAAGCTGAGTAAAGTCACTTCAGCTAGTTTAATTCTCTCCAAAGGAGTGAGACAGGGCGCCCCATGTACTGAGGTTGTGTCCTCGCTGCAGTGACCCAGGGTTTGAATCCGACCTGTTGCCCTTAGCTGCATGTCATCCCCCATCTCTCTCAACCCGTTTCCAGTCACTCTTCAGTTGTACTTTCCAGCAAAGCCAGACAAAGGCCAGAAAAAAAGAAAAGAAACAAAAGGAGTGAGACAAATCACGCACTTGTATTATCATCAATAAGCTTGCGGCATTTCAATGTGCGCTCTCAAATTTCTGCCTTTTGCCCCTTCCCCCTTTGGCAGATGCGAATGAAACTCTCAGAACTTCCAGATTGCTCTAAGACAACTTGATTTATCGCCAATTTCCTGCTGAGCTCCACCCTTTGCAAAACTTTTTGATTGATGATGGTCATGTTTTTTGACCGATCTCGCTCTTTATTGTAGAATTGTGTAGCTCAGTCCCCCAAGGCTGCATACAAAATGTGATGGTCATATGGTCAAAAATCTGAAAAATTAGATGTCATAATATTGTTTTTCAGTCTATTCAAATTTTTAAAAATTGCACACTTTTAAGGTCCAACTGTCTCTTTTGAGAGCCTGACTGGTGTGTCAAATTTCAAGTCAATCAAACTCAGTATGTGGGTGTCCCGGCATTTCCATTTCCATTTTTTGGAATGTGAATTATCAATTCTGGTCATGTGTCTTCGGAGGCTCATGACCACCATTTCCAGTTAAGATTGTCCTCTTGACAGCAACAAAATGTAACTTCCTGGAGTGAGATAGTTGATCGGTGAGTCTCATCTGCAGATTCTCAAATACTGATGCTCTGAGTTGGCAGCTCGGGTTGGACGCAACCCAAAGCGTCATTTGATGACCTGCGGACGAGACTCAACAATCACTCATCTTTCTGCGGGAAGTCACATTTTATTGCTTTAAGTTGGGTTATTAACACATCTGAGTCTTTCTGGTGTCTCTCTTGTCAAGAAATACAGTATGTACACTATGGATAGACATCCTGCTGTAACAATAATCACTGGAGTGTGTCATAATCTATCATACAGTAAATATTGCTTAAAATAAAGCCTATTTTAAAATAATTCATACACAAGTTAATAAGTTTGTTTATTGACTTAAATATCACAATACATACATAACTTTACATGATCAAATACAAACATTATTTCATGTACAGTGCAGTTCTGTCAGAGCATAAACAACAGTCATGTAACCAAGACTCTCCTGTCTCTGCCAATGAATAGATAAGATCAGGTAAGTTACACTCAAATTTCTATTGACTCTTGTAAGTCTGACATTGTAAAGTACTGGTGTTTCATTCTGTATGTTAGTATCAGTACAAAGAGCGGAGTAAAAGTTGTGCTTTGGCAGGCTAATGCTAGGCATGATATACAGGGTAGAAATAAACTGTCGATGATATTGACTGAAATGTCTTTTCCTACGCCCGTGTGCACTTTTCTCTCTATCAATTCAAATCAATACATGTAGCAGGATGTCGAGTATTACTGTACGAGTGTTTAGCGTAATGACCACGAGCAACATTCCTCCCTCTGTTGCACTTCACGTACCTCCATCCTTTTCTCCCACACCCTTAATTTCAACTCTCCCTCCCTCTTCCCATCTCTTCTCTCATCCCTACTCCCTCCTCCTCTCTCTCTCTCTCTCTCTCACACACACACACACACACACACACACACTCTCCCTTTCTTCAGCCTCCTCGCAGTCCAGATGGCCTAGCTGCCCCCACACTCACTCCCCCACATACACTCACTCCATGCACTCCACCCCACTCCTCCTCTCCCCAACGGGAACAGCACTCCCTTTAGAGGAGTGGACCTCAACCACCAACCCGACACCCCCACCCCCAAAACACCACTACCACCGTGCGCACGCATTCACAATGTATACGCACACCTCCCCACACACACACACACACACTCTTCAACACATCTCTACTGTCCCTCCACAGACCACAGGCTTATATACGCCCACTCGCATACACACTGACACAGAAGATCTCGTTCAGAATTCTGCTCTTCTGCAGCTTAATGTCTGATCAGAGCGTAGTAGGAACGCTGGTACGGTACAGTAAGAAGTGGCCCTTTTTGATGTGCCTTGAATTTGTTGTTTTATTGTTTTAGTCATTTCATTCAACCACACACAAACACGAAATAAAAGATAATTCAATCTCTTCTGACAAAGGGGAATTTTGGGAACTCCAACCCAGTCGTCGAGATAAAACGTTGACGTTTAACGTTCCTGTAAACCGCTGATACGTTCACATTTGTGTGAATCATCGGCAGTACCGTATTCACATTTGTAAAAAACATGTCAGATCACGTTCACATTAGATGTCTATGACCTGGCTTTCATTTCTGGAGCTGGAGAGGCTGGTGATGGAGCTACTGTACAGGCGAGAAGGCTGCCAAGCCAGTGGCCACAGTGTGAGACAGGGTGAAACCACTGGATATTTTTGAGGAGGGACTACGACATATCAACATTTTTAAGTGTGACATCAATGCATATTTTGAAGGAGAGCTGGGGACAATTTCCAGCTGTGTTTGTGGGACAAATAATGGATATTTTTGATGCAAAGTTGGGACATCTCCAGCTGTGCTTGTGTAATCCAAAATGGGTATTATAAGCCAGAACACGACCTTTTCCCAACCCTATCCAAATGTATTTTGTGCCTAAACCTATCCAGAACAAAAAAACAGCGATGTTGCAACAAAGTTGAACACAAAGACATGTAAAGTTTCAAAATATCTGTGGCTTGCAGAAAGATACAATGCCAACATTTATTCTGGAGATTAGGTCGGGGAAATATCACAGACATCATTCAGCGGTGACTCAGCTGTTGCCGAGCAGAGACAAGATCTTCAGGGTGTCTTTCAATGAGATGTACGTTATTGGTGATACGATGAGAAACTAGCACCGGGAGGAATGACGAGTGCAGACCTACCTGCGTAGCCACGATGGCGTAAGCACACACATGCCTACGTACAGTTGTGTTCACTTCTCTTTCTGACTGGAGCTCCTGAGAGAAACTGAGAGATGGTTGTGAGGGCAGAGAGAGGTGTAACTACTACAATGTGAGGGAAGAGGACTATTGTTGGAGAGTGTGTGTCTATGTGTGTGTGTGTGTGTCGGTTGGCCAGGGAATAAAGGAGAAAGAGGGAGAGTTGGCGTATGAGCCGTGTTTTCTAGGGCCTGGTGTGTGATGGTGGTGGTGGTGTGAGGGGGTGTAGGCAAGGGGAGGAGGGTGTGGTTAACGGTTATAGTGCTCACAGGAAGCCGTGAGGCAGGGAAAGGGGAAGTGAACCACCCCCACACTGTTCCAAGGCCGCGGCGGCGCTCTCCTCGGGGCTGGAACTAACTGACCTCAGCTCGCAGCTCCCACCACACCTTTTAACCCTCACACACACACACGCACACACACACACGATGATGCATGGTCACTTGCTCGCATTAACAGCGATTGCCAAAGTAGATGTCAAACATCACACACCTATTTGTCACATGCACGTACAGAACAGCCCACGCTACGATAACTAGATAGTGACATCAAATTGAAGATGATTAAATATTTATTGCCATGTATTTATTATCTCAAGTCATTTTCATGTCTCCAGTTATTGAGTTTAGTTTTGTGGCAAAAGCAAAGGCGTCTGGAAGGCAGAAAGGCTTCCAGATGCTTCCTATGAATACATTTGTTGGAAATTGGCTAAAATATGCAAAAACACTGGTATGTTTCTCTACTTTAAATAAGAAAAGCTCTAAAACTCTTAAAGCTACAACAGATTATCTGATAATGTGCTTTCCTTTAGAACTTCGCCAGAAATATGACGAAATTCTTCACACGCACACATCAATTCGAGCACCTTTCCTCTTTCTTCCTTGACACGAGCCGACCTGAACTTCCTCCCTGAGCCTCTGACTGCGCTGCATGCCAGCCACCCTGGATCGGACTTGGCCATCGCGATCTGGCTTTCCAGTCCACGCGCATCCTCTTTCAGCTCATTCATTCCCGGCCAACTGACCCCAGGCGACGTGGCTCAAAACGCCTCAACCCTGGCCGGCTGACTCACAAACACGACGCTGCGGGGCAGCAAAGGTTAATGCCGGGAGAGCTAGCATGAAAAGGCACACGTAGACACACACACACACACATAAAACACACACACTCTTGGTGCTTTCCTTCAATTCAAGCATTTATTAATAATTGAGATAAACAAGAAAACATGAAGGCAGTTGACAAAGACAAACCTTTCCCCTTCCATTAGATAAAAGTAAGTGTGTGATATAATATGAGAGTCAGTGTTCACCCATGTGACCCTGGTCATCCTGCTTGCACATAATGTTACCGTGGTGACCGGGTTTAATCTCTCCGCAGAGAGCTGCATCCCAATCTGACCCTTGACCCTGATGAAAGAAAGGTCACAAGGGTCACACACTCCTCTGGTCCATTTTCTACACGAGCACTTTCCTCTGAAAGGCTGTTTGTAAAATGGGATTTCACGGGCAACAGAAAGCTGACGTGAATGCGTTTATTTGTAACAAAGTTGTCTTGATTCAATTACTGCAAACCAGACTGAAGATGAGTGAGATCGCGGCTGGAGGGGAACAAAACCGACAAAGCTTGCGACGCTCCATTGTCCTTTGAATATCGGCAGGGCTGCGACACGGTGCACCTGCTGTCACTTTAGACCCTTTTCAGAATCAAACACAGACTTTATGAAGGGGAGTTGTTCCTGAAAATCAAAATAGGCCAACATAACCAATAAAGGACTTTTATAGCGCACAAAACCACAAGCACATGTCGTACAGCTGTGCAGCAGCTTACATCCGTTCAGTTTTTAATCAGTCAGGCACTCATACAAACATCCCAAATACAAACATATTTCCTTGCATTTGCTCCACAAATATATCATGTAAAAAATAATAACACAAAGGCAAAGTAAAGTAATCACACATGTCTAAAACAGGAAACAGGAAAACATTTAAAAAATGAAATCTAGAATCTATATACATGCAGTTTATTTACAGTCTAGAGACAGAAACTCTATTTGCAAAATGATAGTTTTGAGATTGGATATACGAGTTTGAAATGATGTGGACCGTGCTGCAGAGAAAGAAGGGAAATGTATGACTTGTATGGAAGTGGCAAGAGCAAAATTGGATGACATGTGCAACCGATAATTAAACCAGTAATTAAATTGAATAACAGCAGAGTTGGAATCTCTAATGCTGAATCCAGTTATGTGAAATATGTGACAGTAACGAGGGATGTGCAACCCATAAGACAATAATACATTTAAGGTCACATCAGTATTTACGCTCTCTTTTTAAAAAAATCACGACATGCCTCATCTTTGCATCAGGAAAATGCCAAAGATGCCCACATATATTTAGAGGTTACATGTATTTTCCTATTTTCCTACTTTACAAACTCTCTGAGGAGGAAAATCATTTCAAAATCGTGAAGTGTTTTCACACCTTGTATGGAAACATTTGCAGGGTAAGTTTGTGAAAACAGAATAGGGAGCGATCGCGCTTAAATCGAATTTAATACAGAAAAGATCAGACTGTATATATCAAGGTTCTTTCCATTTCATTTTGCATTTTATTTTATACCGATGATTTTTAGACTGAATTATATATCAATCTGAGTGAGAGGTGAGAGTGTAAAATGAAATTGCGTTTTGTCCACTTGAATGGGTTTGCACATGCCACTGTGCTGACCTCATAAGAAATAACTTTTTAAAAAATGTCCTTCCTGGAGTTGAATGCCTGCCGACTCTCTGTTATGTTCAATTCACTTGTGAAAAAATATTTTCGCACAACTTTTGATTTTAATAAAAACTTCAGAAAGCAAAGAGAGAAAAGGCGACGACTCTCCGAGCTGACATGCTGAGCGACCAGACATTTTTTAAAGTCTTTCAAAGAATAAAAGGAGACTGAAGAGACACATCTGTGCAAGATCACGCATCTGAAAGTATTGTCTTTGGGCCATTTTTAAGAAAAAGAATAATGTATACCTCTTCAACAACTAGCTACCTTCAAGTAGCCAAAAAAACACACGTAATTATTTTATTTCATCTTGTTTTATTATATTTTAAAAAGCGTTACATTTTCACGTATCACCGATTTTGTAATCTTTACATATATGAAGAATTAGTAAATGTTTGAGCTACGTTTTAGCAAAGAAGGGGGAAAAAAGACAATAAATGAGTAAATAATTGGTTGGTTTCAAAACTCTGATTGACTGACTGATTTTACTTTTTAGCTTTTTACGACACTTACTGTGAAACCTACCGTAAAATGTGTTTCTTGAAACCAAATCAAATCAAAGGTGCGTACGGTAGCTGTGAAGCCAGAATACTATATTTGGAATGGATTTGAAAAGTTACACAGAATTTGTTCAAATTGTTTGTAGTAAAGTAAGAAAACAATATAATATTTCCCACCCTGCCTTTGTAGATTTGCGTACACGTCCCGTACACACTTTGTAAATATTAATACTCCTAATAAATAATGTAATAATGTATGTATAAATATATGAATACACTTTTTTTCACCCTGCACCTTAGGATTTCTTGTGAATGCATCATCGTTTTTTAGTCTAAAACGATATGACTGTGTACAGATATATTTTCTGCAGACGTTGAATAAAAACAGCAGAGCATGTGATCAAATAACATTCTTCACAACAGTGTTGGGAGGTTCATCACTAACAAAAATAGTATTTTTGTCTCGGTGCTTTAAGATAATATCACATTTTACCTCTGGCTGTTTGCCAGTTGTTACAATATAAAATCAGCGCGTGAGGCGAGCTTCAACACGTCTGTTTTCTCCTGTTTGCAGGAATGAAGTCGTTCTTTTCACTCTGACCTTAGAACAGAATCACTGAATTGAGGCGATTGAGCTCTGAGATTTAAATCAAAATTATCAAAGTAATTTCCACAAGCAGCAGCGGCCTCTGCTCTCTGGTAAGTGTGTGCATTGCTCCCTCTGCTGGTACAGAGGCAGTTTTCTGTGAGAGGAAAGTGTTGCTTTCTACAGTGTATCTCATCATTAAAACATCAGACTTCTGAGTGAGGGGAAGAGATTCTGTCAAAGCTCATTTATTTTGAACATTGTTATTTATTATAAGTGATAAAAAAGAGAAATATTCGCCATAACTCTGATGTACTATATTCAAGTTCATTCGATATGTTAAAGGGGAACCGGATTTAATCGGCTTTGCAGATTTCGACGATAAAGTCGGTCAATTTTAACCATGAAATGAAGTATTCATGAGTTAAACAATAAAGTACTAAAAAAAGTATTCTAGTTGTCTATCTGATGAGCAGATAATTCTGAATATCAAAACATATGCAGCACAGTCCAGACAGGTTTCAGGGATTTTTGCTGTTCCTCCTCATAATCTGTTGAGGTGAGTTTGCGTTTCATGGGCTGACGAACCTGAGATTGAGCCTGAAATCACCATTCTCAGGTTGGACAGTCCTAGAAAGAACCACTCAAGAGTTTAAGCAGGACTCGGTGTGCTCAAGAGCCTCAGCAGCTGTGTCCACGGAGAGGCAACTCGTACCTTGACCAAAAACACCTGATGGAAAGGACAGAAAATATGTCTGTTTTAGGATACTTTTAGTCCAGATGTGTTTACACATCTGCAAATGTGCACCTTGCGGGTGGTACGCTGTTGGGTGTCACCGTTTTCTACATAATTTAAAAAAAATCTAGATGCACAAATATCCACTGTAAAGCCATATAAAAAGTTGATACTGTTGGTCACTAACATTGCTAATCACCATCATCTGAAAGTTGTGTTTTTTAAACTAATCCGTCATCCTATTATTTTAGATTGTGTGCTGCGTGCACATTCACAGACGTTAGAGGAATTTGGCGCCAGAAACAATATTTATCCAGTGAGAATAAAAACCGGGAAAATACTCTCAAAATCATAGTGAACTACTTTAAAAGATTTAGTTAGGAACAGTGATTTTCAATAATTGTGGTACTCTAATTTCACTTCCTCCTGTAAAAAAAGAGATTTTAATAGGTCTTAATGTTTAAAGGAAGATACAAACACAAATATAATATCTCATTTCAATAAAATGGAGGTTTAAATCTAATGACGTGCTCCAAGAGCCACAATTAACTGCGTTTCAGTAACACATCTGGCTCATATTTGTGCAAATGCTTCTCATTCAGAAAACACTGAGCACAATGTAAGAAGGTTAACACCACGTCTGGCTCGCTGTTGTTAGCTAACCTGCACTGAAACCACTCAGAGAGCAATTAAACACTCAGCCAACGGAGCCCTAATGCACACACTGCATCTCATACTAAAAACATCTAAATCACCCCGGCCTGACTTTATGAGGACGGTCCGGTCTCTTAGAAATGTTCCTCTCATGATAAACTATGCAGATGGGGGAGAGAGAGAGAGAGAGAGAGAGAGACAGAAAGAGAGAAAAGGAGGAGAAGGAGGGAGAGAAAGGAAAAGACAATGCTGTGCCCTCTTCAACCGACTAATCCAAACCCTCTTCACATGATTCAGAAATACTTCACTGTCTGAATAATTCATCCTTGACTATCTGCATTAAAGCCACTGTATTGTGTTGGCCTACTCACACCATCACTTCACATTTACAATCCAGACACTCCCTGCCAGATAGCACATTAACCCAACAAATAACAACCATAAATACATAGTTACTCTCCATGTTTCCTCCCTTTCATCTCGCAAACAACACTCACTGAGAAGTGTGTCTTACCCACACGGCACGGCAGACCCTGTGACTCCTCAGACCCAGCCGAGCAGTCTTCATCACGTCAGAGTCGAGACCCAAAAGAAGGCACACAGGAAGAGAGCAGAGCAACCTGGAGCTGAGCTTGTGACATGAGGATGTAAAAGAAGCACAGGTCGCTGAGTTAGAAAAAAAAAAAAAGGCCACTCCTGCTTACTTTACTAAGCTGTGACCTCATCGTGCTCTGTACTACAAGACACACCACCTTCCTGTTTGTCAGTGCTGGTGGTAAACTTTCCATTGACATCTCCATTCAAAAGGCAATATGAACATTTGACGCATGTTGCTGTGAAATATATAAAAAAAACAACCGCACTCAATTGTAAATACCCAGTTTAGCTTGTGTGTGTGAGAGAGAGAGGGACTAATACAAAATGCTTTGACTTGAAAATCAATAGCAGGCAGACTTTGGCATTTATTGCATATTTAAGCCAACTCAAAATTAAATGAATTCTTAGCATTTTAATCAAAAGACAAAAAAAGTTCAAGTTTCAAAATGTGTACCAGCTGCATATTTAGCACAGGATAAACTAGAGTAGGCTGAGAATTAAAATGGTGCTTCTGAGCCTCCTGATATTCTTAGCTCTTGCACGTCTTTTGCCTGTCCTTCTCACACCTCCTCCCTCAGAAAAAAAGAAAAAAGAAAAGATGCCTCTTGTGGGTCAATATCTGCCTAATAGGCTGCCGGTTCGTAATTGTCCATCAGCCTCATCAAATGAGTGTCAATCATACTTTACCGCGGCTGGCGTCTTGACAGCTGTCAGAGTGATAATTATGGAAAGTGATGGAAGATATCAAGGTTCCTTTCCATGAGAAGAGGACAACCACAATATCCTTCCTGTTCAGTTTCAAAGTGGAGGTAATGCATTTCGGTCTTGAAATAGTTGATATAAAAAAACGCAGGTGACTCAAACACGAGTTTACTTTTAAGTGCTGTGTATGTGTTCTAATGCCTCGATCGTATTGTCCGCTATGACTCAGATGCGACCCACAATTTACATTTGACATTAATGAAATAAGGCGCTGAATGCATTTTAAAAGCTGTATTGCACTTTTATTAAATATATATATATATATAAAAAAACATGCAGCAGAAATGGCAAACACAAAACAGCACGCAGTCAAACACTGAGGCTGCAAACACAATTGATGGATTCTCAGTACAGAATGACTCACTCCCAGTTGTATTCAGCAGTATGCACATGCTGTACAGTAGAAGGTGACTGAATGGAAATGGATTGGTGAGTAGAAACAGTACTTGTAGCTAATGTCACAACAAGTTTGCAGTTATATTTTCACTTCAGTTTTTTTCCCCCTTAATTGTTAGAATAAATAAAGTTTTTTAACAAATAATATGTTGAATTTTTTACGACATTGTAACTCAGAGAACATAATGATATCAAAAATTAACTTAATATGCAAAACTCCTTCAGACGTCTGGACCAAATGGATGAATATTGTGGAGTGCCAAACATCTGGCAAACTGTCAACATGTCTCTACAAAGAACAAGGCAATATTTAACAGGCACAACTTTAGCAGACAGATCTCATTTCATTTCAATACTGAAACCAAATAGAAAGATCAGATACGGACAGGACCATGGTATTTGCACCTGTTCTGAGTTTTTATACATCCTCGACTCAACAGCCCTTTTTTGTTGAAAACAAACAATCTGCTGCAAGACATAAATCAGGGCGTCTGAAATCAACACTTAATCTGTGTTGGTTTAACTCGGATGACCCATTTTCACAGCAGTAAAAGACGTACGACTTGCCTGCCGACTGGTCAGGTCTATCCATATCCAAATATGTAAATGAAGGATGTGCTGCATAAATATACACGACGAGTGCATACTCTTAGCTGTATAATGAAAAAATGGTTTTCAACACCCATTTCAACTGGTTAGGTCAGCATCCACAGAGAAGGAAAAGAGTGAACCAGAGAGCTAAAAAAAAAAAAGACAGTTACACCTACACATTTTCCGATTGAATGGTCCTTCAGAAAGTGCTCGTGGCGATAGAAGTTGAGCAACATGAGTTCGTGTTCTGATTTAACTTTTGTGAAAGTTGCAAGGAAGGTACGGGGTAAAAATAACCTTAAAAGTTTTTCTTTTCTTTTCTTTTCTTTTCTTTTCTTTTACTGCATGTGCAAATTCACATTCAGTTGTGTCGTCCACAGTTTTAGGCGTAAGGCGAGATATATCCTTCAAAGCGACGAGCCTGCAGATTTCAAAAGAGATTGTCACAATTTAAACGCTCAAATAAAACATTTAGACTTACAGTAGTTACATACTGTACATATAAAAATATTTCAGAATTTATAACACAACCATCCACAACAGCATTTACATAAGATAAAATAATATAATTTAACATGTCAACAAGGTGGCTCTTTGCTTTGTCCGTCTTCAGTTTCTTTTTCAGGGCCCATTGTTTGCACTTGATGCCCAAACAGACGCAAAGAATATGTCCTCATATTGTCCTCTGATAGGCACAGCCCTGTTTCACCCAACAAGACAGTACACTCCATGAGAAAAATATTATAATCATAGTCCATAAAACAACAGTTTGATCAGTAACTGGGCTCATCCATCTCCTCGTCGCTCCAGTCAGGTGGTGCATCTGTTCCAAAGTATCGATCCCCGAAGTTTCCTATGATGACAAAAAAATTGTGTCAACATTAATTTAAACTAAAAATCATAGTTGACATCATGTATAAACAAAGCAGGTTATTTTTGTGCAATAATCCAAAATATCTTCTCTCCGTTGCTCACCTATGCCAGGTATGATGTGGAAGAGGTCATTGACCTTCTTGTCCACAGCTGTTGTGATGATTTTGACCTGTGGGAATGCATAGGCCACCGAATGGACTCCCATTTCTGCCATGAGCAAAGACACCAGCAGGATCTTGTCTTCCTGGACATCATGGTCCTGAAAAATAAAAACACATCCATGAAAATAAGCTACACGAGGACAGCAATTCATTGCAGACAACGTGGACTTGTAATCGATCGGGCGCACCCACCAGCAGGACTCGAACGGCCATCATGGCAGCAGCTCCAGTCGACACAGTACAGTCCATCAGAATCACGTGATCCTCGCCGATGTCTTTTGGTAGACGCAGGTAATGAAGCTGAGAATGTTTAGAGAGAGGATATGGGTTAATACCAACATGTAACCTACATGACCAGTACTGTCCTGTAGCTGTAACATTGGTGGCACGATGCAGAAATCTTTAAACCTGAGAATCTCCAAGTTAGGACATACAGATTCTTAAAAAGTATGAAAATGACGAACTACAAAAAAAATTACTCTGAGATATTATTAAAGAACGTCTTAAAGGTCCAGTGTGTAGGATTCAGGGGCACATAGTGGTGTGTTTGCAGATTGCAACCAACTGAACATGCATTCCCTATGTTGGCCGTTATAAACCGAAACATGCTTATATTCCTGGCTACTGCAACAACGATGCAACAAACCCAACAATTCTAAGTCTTGGGTGATTACACATTAATGAAAACATAATTATTAATATTATTTTCCATTTCTGCCCCTAAATTCTATATACTGGACATTTAATGTCATCAAGCACATTTCTTTTGACACATTTAAGACTTTAAGGGTGTTTATATATTTCCTATAAGTTAAATCTGTACCTCTGGTTCTCCTGTGTCCTGGTTGGTCTGGATGAGGATCTTGCCGATGCGGACGTCTTTGCAGACGGCCCTCAGAGCCGGCTCCATGGTCTCCCCGGCTCGAAGGATGGACACGCCTGTTATCTGAAGAAAAACAAAGAGAAGAAAGAAAAAATTAACAGAGGTTAATTGCATCAGTTTGGGTAGAGACAAACACTTCTGAATGGTCTTTAAAATAAAAAAATTAAAGGGTTGTGGAGACGTCAGGCTGTAAATGGAGTTCACTCACCCTCTTCCCGTGGAAAGTCCTGCCTTCATAATCCTCTCCCTGGGGGGTCTGGACTACGTGGACCTGAGATAATATTAAAAATCAGAACAGTGTGAGTACAATGCTGATAGCTGTTGTGTGCTATAGAAGTCAAGGAAATAGTTTGTGATCAATTGTGGTGAATTTCAAACTGTCAGTCACGTGTGTGTTTGTGTAATACAAACGTGAAGCTTATGGTTAAGGTATGGAAACTTTCCATTGTGGTGACTTGATCATTTTCCATTCTCATGCGTCCGTCTATCTGACTGTCATTTTTAGCAAATAAGCGCTCATTCTTTTTCCACCAATCTTTCTACATTTCAGAGCACCAAAATAAACTGTATTGCTGTGTCTTGTCAGCTTTTGTCTATCATTCAGTTATCTTGTGCTTTCTTTCTCCTACACATGTCTCTGTCTACGCTCTGGTATCTAATGTTTCAGTGTTAATGTTCTACTTATTACAAAGGATTACAGAACCTTCATGCAGTGCTGTGAATTAATTAACAGTGGATGTCAGTATTAAACACCTGCGAGGGGAGGAAGGAGAGCGCCCGCTCGATCAACAGACGCATCAGTCTCTTGGAGTAGAAGATGAACTCATCGCGGCTGGTTTCCTTGTTTCTAAATGTGGGTGATTAGGAGAAGAACAATACAAGATTTAGCTGCTGTTCACTGCACAGGGTTTAGCTGTTCATGTAACAAATGAGATCTCACAGTTTTTACCTGATAATGGTGTGCATGCCCCTGACCTGGGGTGTGCTCTCCAGAACACTGAGGGTCTGGGGGAGGGGTTGGGCCTGGTGTGCAGAAGCCAAGGCTGCCCTGTAACCACGGCAACAAATAGTAGAGCGGGGGTGGTGTAGGGTGAGACGAGTGGGAAGAGGGAAGATGGGCAGACACATGAATACAACACACGTAAAAACAATAAGTGCAACTGACGCTTCTCTGCACGCGTGTGTACAATACGTGTGCACAGTCAGAAAACACACACAAACAGACAAACACACACACACAGAAGTGTAAGTACATGCAAAACCTATCACATATTTTTCTGGAGTAGTTAAAGCACAGTTGATCATGGTAGTGTGTAACCACTGTAATATGATTACTTGGGAAAAAGCAAACGCACAACATTACAAAACACACAGTGCCAGTGTGAGTGTTTCAGTGGAAAATTACAACAGCACAGAGACCATGATGATGGAAAAGAAGTTAGAGAGATTCTTGGAAAGGTCAAGAAATAAAACAGATCTGTTTAAAAAATATGCATAATATATTAAATAAATTCTGCCTCATTTAAATAAAAGAATGATGGTTATTTTCCATGATAGGTCTCTACTACTTGCAATAATTCCCCCAGACTCCACACACTAAATGATTAGGTCTGAATATCTAGTTGGCCGAGGTCTACCCTGGGCTCTATAGAGGAACAGACACACTCAGTGATGCAGTCACGTTGACACTACATGTATCCACGATGTCACTGAGATAAACATTAGCCAGATGCAAAAAAAAAAAAAAAAAGAGAGAAATCATAGCAAATCTGCTCACATATCCCAGCGAAGTTTCCTCTATGGGGAGAGTTTTTTTGACAGACAACAACAGACACAACAGAGTGTGACACACACACAGAAAAAAAAAACATATAAGAGGAGGAAAAAATGAGAAGAGACACAACATCAGGTGGATGGAGGGATTATCACACACAGTGAAAAGTGTGACAGCCGAGACTTGAAAATGTCAAATGTCTCGGAAGTACTCTAAGCACCGAGGTAAACTGCCGTTTCAAGTAAAATAATTTTTCCTGTTATCAAGTAGTTTAAATATCATGGTTCAGAGAAGAGGCTATGCTTTAAAAGATCTTATTACAGATGCTAGAGTAAAAGAGAGAGCATTTTCTTAACAGATTTTGAGATCTATACATGTGCACGATGCATCCATTGTGTGTTTGCGTGGGAGGTGCGCAAGCTATCGTGTGGCTGTCACTCTTTCACCGTGTAGAAGACTAAAGGTTGGTATTTCAGCTCACAGGCCCCAGCACATCCTGTGTCTAAAGACAGACACCAAGCTCACTTCCTCTCTCTCTCTGTCTCAGATACTGTGGCCGACATTCAATGGAAAAACTCAGCACTTTGTAGTAGGGTATTGGAAACTTTCTCTGTGGCTGAGGTAGATAATAGTCAACAATAGCTGCAGCGAGAGCTTCCTCCCTCTCGCTTTCTGTTATAGTCATTCTCTCTCTCTTATTCTTGTTGCCCCTGAAAGGAGGGGTCAGTGACTTGACTCATTGGTGTATTTTTAGACACAGAAGGCAGGAAGAGTGTGAGTTGTCATTTCTCTAGAATGTAGAGAGAAGGAAAACCAACGTCTTTGCATCAAATGCTGGCTGCACCACACCAAATCCAACGTTTTCGTCTTGATTCGACTTCTAAATGTTGAAATTTCACGCAGTTTTTATATTCACTCAATGCAGTTGTGGAGTCAGTCTTTACCATATTTTGGCACAGTCTCGTACTGTTATGACTGATCACTAATTCAGTATATTTGCTCTATAGGCACAACAGTGCCGCCTGGTGATGTGCCACGGCAGCCAGCAGATCAGTGGAAAGTAGAGGTTGGTTTTGCTGGCCTCTTTTCCTCTCTCTCCCAGTAAGAAGCAGAACAAGTGGGGAACTGGACAGATGGTGAGGAGAGAATGATAGACAGGATAAAGGCCACTCTACCTGACGCTGAGCTCGCGCTGTGAGCCATGGAGGGGATTTGGGGTGGAGGGGAAGTGGTGGGGGAGAGAGTGAGAGAGCAGTCCATCAGCAGCATGTGTGTTAATGTGTGCTTGTGTGTGTGTGTGTGTGTGTGTGTGTGTGTGTGTGTAAAGTGGGGCGGGAACAAAGCAAACTGCATGGTGGCACAAAGTGCTCCCCACGAGCAAAAGTGTGCCTTCGGTGACATTTAGTGCATGTTGCACAACCAATCCAAAAGTGGAAACAGCACACTCTGGTTCAGTAGTCAAAAGAGCTTATTCTGACGAGGAAGCAGAACGAACCACTGAGCGAGGATTTCAAATAATTATGTATTAGGATTTACTCTTCCACAGTAATAAATGTTATATTACCAATTCAACATAATAAACTTTTAACCCCCCTAACCTAAAAGGAAATGTCTTGAAATGTGTTTGATATGGATAAATATCAATCATTGTTTCCTTTAATAAAAGCTTCAACTGTCTAGACACTAAATTAATCTTAAAGAAGTTCAACCAAATATGACAATCCAGTCAATATCTCCGCGGTTGGAAGAAGTCAGGTGAAGTTCTGTTGTCCACAAAACATTTCTGGAGCTTCACAGCAAAACAGGGCTGCAGTGTTCTCCTAAACAACTGAAGTAGCTGGGGACTTGTCTTAAAACGATCAAACGATTGAAAACGTTCATTGTAATCCAAGTCTATAGAAGCAAGAATCTTCACCGTACTTGCTAAGCTAAAAACGTTAGCCTGCGCGCCATTTAAAGAGCGTGCACAAGCTCTGGAGACTTCTGGCTTCGGGAGACAACAAACCCTCACCCGACTCTCCATCCGCATGGGGACAAGTAGATAATGACTGAATTTTCATTTTTGGATGAACTTATCCCTTAAAATGTTCTCTCTTGATTTTTGTCAGCCACCCCCTCATTTGAACTGGTGTACCAATATTCACATTCATAACAGTTGGACTTGTACGACATATTAATATAAGAAGCACAGAAACCTAACCTTCAGATTCAGACTCTTATCAGATAATGACTATCAAGTATTGATTCTGTGTCCTACCAGAGCTGTAACTGTGATCAGGATTAGTAAAGTATTAATTTGCTAAATTTAGACCCCAGTAAGACACAGAAAGCATGAGGGGACTCTCTAGTTGTCACTTCACACCAAACTAATAAAAAACCTGAGAAAACATTATTATTCTGGTCCAAATTGCAATATTTTCCCCTGAAACAAATGTTAGTGACTACACATAATGACTGCTATCACAATGCTTAACATAATAATCTATTTATCTGTCAAACTGTCTGGAGCAATCAGGCACATTCATCCTCACATTTCTATCCACTAGAGGGAGTGATGGAGCTTGTAATTACTGACAAATAATAAGGGCTGGCTGCAACTACACTCAGCAAATCATCCCAACAGTATACTAAATATCTTTTCAGCTTTAAAATTAAATTGAACAGAAACAAACAAAAATCACATCAGGTGGTTTGACTGAAGGGCTATAATTCACCGTTATGACACATTCTCTGTATGTGTGTGTCTGTGTGTGTGTGTGTGTGACAGTATGCCTGTAGGTCTGTAAGTGTGATTTCTCTTACCTCCTCCAGCTGACTGTGGACATGCTGCACGATCAAATCGATGGCCACCATGTTGCCACCACCTGACAGAAAGAAAACACAAAAACAAAGTTAATTCTCTAGTTCAACAGCAGTAAAATATTGGAAAGTTGCCTAAATTACAAACAAAATAAATTACTGTTCTGTGTCACTGTTCGTAGACAGTAATTACACGACTGCCATTTCCCTCCGAAATCACACTTACTGCTGTGTTCCTTGTTTTAAGTCCTACAAACGTAGGTAATCTGACAAATAATTAAAATTTTATCGCTTCCTGATTGATCAGCAACTAAAAAGACAATGGTTAGTGAAAATCTGGAGAGACGTAGGGCCGTATTTCAAGGTAAAAAACTTATTTGATAGCGTGTCCCACTGTTTACAAGAGATCATTTTCCACGACATTTTCAGTGATGATCTAGCTGGTATGACAGACACGGGTGGCGGTCATACACTAATATGTTCCTCTCTGTGGAAATTTATAATGAAATAAATAACTAAAATGAACTGGTAACTGGTAACTACTAAGTGGTTTCCTGCCAGGTTAGCCAGCAGTGCCAAACAATTACATTTGAAACATAATGTAACATTATTTGGAGTTTCGGCCACTTAAATTGTAACGTTATATTAATGTCACCAGCCTGCGTTGCTGCTGTGTGATGTGACTTGGGGGTGTGTTCACAGCGGGCAGCCTACTCAAAATACTCTTGTCCATTACTAATGTTACCATTTGAATGTTAATATGATTCTTCACATAACTTTGCCCTTTCAGAAGACAATGCCATGTGTTTTGGGGAGCTGTGAGTGAAAATAGGAAAATGTTTCAATAATTTTCCAGGACAACACAAGATTTTTCAGGACATTTTGCTTTTTCTCTCATTTTCCACGTGTTTTCCATGACTGGAAAATTGGTCTACTGTTTTACAGGTTTTCCAGGATTAATGGGAACCCTGTTCTGTTAGACAACAGCTAACATCAGCTGTCAACCTCAACTTCCTAGCTAACATTACGATTTGATAGTTTTATTTGATACAATTGGGAAGTCGTAAATAAAATATCAACACACATCTTGGAGTAAATTACACTGGATGTAATCAAAGGAAGTGGTTGCATGCTAACTTTTGCTGAAGTGTTGTTTTTCCTTGAAATATAGGCTGATGATCCTCCAATTTTCACTATCCACCATCTTTTCAGTCACTAATCATCTGGTAAGTGGGAAAGTAACAACAATTTGGCAGGTTCCTGATGTTTATACTGCTTACAACCTGGAACACAGCAGCATGACATTATGCCAGCATTTGAGCTTCCCACCCTGAGGGTGACATCAGAGAGAAATGGCTGACATGTGAATATAGTCTATTGAGTTCATTCCTTTCTATATTAAGAGTATGACAGTACTTGTTAAGTGATGTTAAACCTGTATACATATATGTAAACGTATGTGTATGTTGTATGCACGCACCACGTGGCACCACAATATCAGCCAGGCGCATGGTGGGTTCAATGTACTGCTCAAATGCCGGCTTGACAAACTTGTTGTACTGTTTGATGACGCCTTCAATGTCTCTGCCTCTCTCTGTAATATCCCTCCTCAGCCGACGCACCAGCCGGATGTCAGAGTCTGTGTCAACAAAAATCTTCATGTCCAGCAGCTGACAAGAGAACATGAAACAGAGAGAACAGGTTAAGCTGATGGAAAGGTTCATAACACACAACGAGGACCAGGCTAAATATACCTTCTTCATTCTTTTTGTAACTCATTCTGAGCATAATTGTGCTTACAGTTGTGTCATGATATACTATTAATGTTAAGATATTTGTTTACTGTGCTTGGAAAATGTGTCTTGAATGAGTCTGATATGAATAAATGCCAAGATTAACCATGACAAGGATAATTAACTTTTGATACGCAGTTTTCTTTTTAAATTAATGATCACATTGGAGTGTGTGGTGACTCCTAATTAATCTTTATAATGGATTCTGTTTATTTTTGTTCGCAGGGACCTCATTATGACAGGTTTAACCTACTTCTGTCCCAAAAGCAAGATTAAAAGGCCAACATGTTTTTAATTACGTAAAGTACAGTTTCTTATCAAGTAAGTAGTAGATGAAAAAGTGTTTTTGACTCGTAAATAATAACTCTAATATCAATAAACATTTTACAGCATCTGAAAGAAACGACCTTGTTGCATTAGTTTGTACATTAAAATACTTATCAATCAATTAAAAAGTAATACGCTTGGATAGAGGATAAATCCATTACAAATGTGACATTTTGCAGTGAAAAAAAAACTGGTGGACAAAGTATGTGGTGCAGACTCTTTCTCAATCACTTTAACCATATCTTTGGCAGTTCTGTGCAGCAAGGTGTTGGCCTTTATCAAAATATATGTATATAAATATCGATATGTATAGTTTGAATTCAGTGTTTTGAACTTATTTACTTAAAATTCGCTTACATTTCAATCATGGATTGAACATTTAAAACACTCGATAAGCTAGTTTTTGCATAAACGGCACAGGTGTAAGTGAATAAAATGAAAAAAAGCCCCCTCCCAGGAAAGCACAGAAAAATATGGTCGTCCACGTGTACAGATAAAAATAAACCTGACACCAGCACCTTCCACTGACCAGCTGAACATGTCAAAGGACAATAACCTTGCCCTACCTGCAGGAGCTTTTTATCTGCGAAGGCCATGATTCCCTCAAAGATGATAACACTGGCTCCATATACGGTTTTCTGTAGGGGACACACGTGCATGTAGTATTACAGGATAACGTACATAGACAGCACATGGACATACAGACAATACATGCCTAAGCATTTTGCAACTGATGAGAAAACATCTAACTGTACTTAATGGATACTCAATTATAAAAAACAGAAGACAGAATTCACAATAATGGTTTGTCAGTGACCATCTGGAGTAGCAGATTTGCAATGTGACTCTAAACCTCTAGCAAGGGAGATTAAAACCCTCTTAGGTAATCGAGAAACTGAGATTATATTCAGTAATTCTGACATGCTACTCATTAATTTACGAAGTTCAATGCCATGTGTTTGGACGTGTGCATTCATCCTTACCCACTCCTTCTGTCTCCCATGAGTTGTAAAGTCATACACAGGGATTTTCACGCTCTTGCCCTGTTTGAGCTTGCGCAGGGTGTGTGTCAGCAGATCAAAGTCAAAGGCATCGGGGTGGTCAAAGTTATAGTCGTTACTGGCAGCCAGAGTCTGCTCTTCTGGGGACAGGACCTGAAGATTGCAGCAAATATTGTAATCACATACTTTGCAGCAAACTTCACACAATAATGATTTCCAAGCACAACAAAAATGATTTCCCACGATAACAATTGTACAGTAAGAAAAAAAAAAGACTTATAAAACAATGTTACATGAATGCATTTAAATAAAACAAGTACACATGCTTTAATATTGGTTGTTAGACATAATTTACATAAGCTTGTGCAAAAACACAGATCGCTCTTCAGGAGCAGTTGAAGTTGGGAGGCCTAAATTTAGGAGATCATCATGTGCCACTGTGACGTCTGTACCAGGTGGTGTGTGTGTCTGTGTGTGTGCCCTTAGGGTAGTTAAGTATTAAAGCTCCAGATCTGGTATTTGGCAGTTTCAGAACAGCAACACCCCCTTCTCAAGTGAACCCATTACACACTTAATTTGATAAACCAGTGTAGCTGGCTCTCTGGGGACTGTGTTCAAACATGAGATACCCCCAACAGAAAAACGTAAGATATTAATTTTAAAAAGACATAAATACTAAATGAAATGTTTTGGATGCCAACCTCTGGTATCGCAGCGTGGTGAGAGCTATAGTGCCACTGGCCAGTGGTAAATCCCTCCTTCTCTGTACAGTCTAAACCACTGCTGTCAGATTGTGACGGGATTACATAACCGCAGAGTGGGTGGAGGTATAGAGGGGCAAGAATGATGGCTCTTGCTTGATTGCTCTCCACCACTCTTTTTCTCTCCCCATTCCACTCACCACTGTGCTTCTCTTTTAACTCATCCGCCTTCTAATATTATCCTGTCTCCTTTTTCTCCAGTCACTCGTCTTATCCCCATTTTCCCTCTGGGATCCAAAAGGCAATCCTATTTTCTCTCTTTCACTCTTGTCTTCTGCACTTAGTCTCACTCTTTCAAACATTTCCTTCAGGCCACTGGGAGGTTAGCAGCCATACGAGACAGAGTTGAAGTATTAATAATAATAAGGAAGAAATTATTTCTTGGACTCATTTCATGTCAAGATTTTATCTGAGAGCATTTGGATTGACATAAAGATGTGGAAAAACATGTCAAAATTCAGGTTACCTATATAGTAAAAGGCATCCAGTGTCTTAACCTGTCATTACAACATTTACAAACATGTGTGTCTGCATGCAAATGGACACAAACCATCAATACATACCGACTGTACTGCACAAACACACACACACACACACCTTGTAAAAGGAGTCCATTGACAGCAGTACAACCCATGGAACATCCAAAGCTTCAATTATCTTCCGCGCCACGGTTGTTTTTCCTGAAGCGCTGCCGCCACACAGACCTGTGACAGCACATTTACATGAAGGCATTGAGTAACAGTATTTTGCATACATGTTTAAAGGCACATGAAAGTACATGAAGTAAAATACCTTTGCTTGGTGGGAACTTACTGTACAAGTACTAGCTTGATAGCCTTTTGTATTTGCTTTAGGCTACCGCATGTATAGAGGCAGGAAGAAACAGAGACCAGGACTTCAGAACGTCCTGTTCCCTATGTACAATACTTGCCGGTGGCAAAAGAGCCACCTCTAACTCAGTTAAAATGTCAATAATGAGAGTGAAAGGGCTTGTCAATACCCATTAGCAGTAAAGGCGGTGATTGCTTATTTCTGCAAAAAGGCACTTCTTATCTGCTTGTAGTATTAAAGGTGATCTACCTAGTTTTGGGGAAGACATTCAAGAGAAGAGAAAAATCTTCACTGATTGATTTTCATGCCCTGCTTTTTCCTTCGGTTTTGAGAACTCAGATGTATTGACACTGTGTGTGTTTATATGGATTCAGATGTACAGTATGTCATTGCCAAGTTATGGGAGAATGTACTCGAAAGAAAATGAAAGATATAACAGGATCTCCTTAAGTGTCCTACCAATGACGAAGGCATCTTTGGACTGTGTTCCATGCTCGTTGTACCAGGGCGGGCGGCCAGCTGTGTAGATGGTTCGTTTGGAGGTGCGTAGGAGAGGAGGCTCAGATTTGCACTGGCTGGTGGTCCTTTTCCTGGGTGAAAGGCCTGTGCTGCTTACCGAGGGGAGAAGCCGGTCCAAAGATCCCTCACCACCTCCACTGTAAAACAACAAACAAACAACAGAAGATGACATTAATGTTGACAATTTTGCTGGTGTATATTTGACAGAACTGTTAGAAGCAGGGCTGCACAATATTGGAACAAAACTGACATTGTAATATTTTGGTTTTCTGCAATATTTATTGCGATATGAAAAATACAGAAGTTTCCTCCAAATAACCTGAGGAGCTCTATTTGGAAAAAAATAATCACTCTAGAATGACAGGGCTGTTTTGTAGGGGAGTGCATTTTATCAACCAACCAATGCAGGCCATGTTTTGTTGGATAAAATGATCAAGAATGATTGAGGCTCACAACCATGTATGCAAGATTCATTAAATTGGACTAAATCATGCAATGTTAAACAGACGTCTGTAAAATGAGAACGATGCAAGTTGTAGCATGAAGAAGCATTTGAGTTCTCTAGTTTACTTGACATTGCACATCCTGTGATGTGACTATTGCACATACGCACGTTGCAATGTCGATGCTGAAACGATATATTGTGCAGCCCTAGTTAGAAGTTACTGGTCTGCAGCTCTGTACACATTAAAAAGAGCAATTTCTTGTTTGTGGTTTTGACTTGAATACAGTACTATCATTATAAACAGTTACGTCATATCAAGTGGTAAATAACTGAGGAGCTTTTGGTCACAGTATGATGGGGATTTTCATTTAACTTCATTAACTACGCAATGAAAGATAGCACACAACCATAGTGTAACCAAATTAGTTTGTAATTGCCCTTGTGTCAAGAGTAGAATTTGAACAGTGGTGAAACTATCATTACAACGTGGTGAGAGACAGTCATGACACTAAGACACACATGTAATCTTTAATTAAAAAAAAAAAAAATGCTTTCTCATTGTCTTATCAATGTGTGATGAATGATTGCTGACACTAAGACAGACAGTTAGGGCACCTAACAGTGAGGTGGACTTACACGAACAGTGGCCCAGTTACCTGACAGTAAACAAGACTGACCTAGAGTTGTGTTGCCTCCTGTCATGGGTTAATGTTCAGTTTTTACATGTTCAACAGGTGAGCTTTGTTCAGTCTACAGAAAGACTGCTGAAGGTACCAAAGTTCAATTCATAGTATGTTAACTAGGTGGAAAACTCAATGCAAACTCAATGCAAACTCAATTACATGACTAAAGTTCTGCAGAGGCTTTTGCAAGTGAATCATGTATAAATGCAATGTGTTGAGGGTTGTACCAATGACTAAGACCAATAGATATGTGTAAAATGTGCTATCAAAACATAAGAAGATAAAATAGGGCCTCATAAACAAATGACAAGATGCTCATTCAAAACAGGTATGTGACTCTTGTGGGAACCAGGTACAGAGGGAATTTGCGTAGACTATTCAAACAAGACACAATGGTTAAACACTTCTGCGCAACACAAAGTTACTTAAGTTCCATTAAGAGAAGTTTATGTGACACATTAAGCAAGTGTCTTGACACTTTTCAAAGTTGTCACCATATTTGGAAATGTAGTTAGTCATTGCTCCACCCAGAGAAAAAAAAGTTGTTTTTTTTCTGTTACATTTTAAGACAAAACTAAAGAAGAGTTAGCCTGAACAATGGTTGTAGCTCATTAAGATTCAGAGCAGAGGACAACAGTACAAAGAACTGGTCTAACCCATTGCTGAGTAACCTGTTTAGAATTCAACTTAACAACTCAACTACTTCTGGAAAAACAGCTTTGCCTCTCTCGCAAAAGTCTGGAGGCGTCTGTGCTGCATTATCTATGCAAAATAATAGCCTGAAGAAAAAAAAAAAACAATTGCACAATGTCAGTGAAGCCATCACTTATAATTCACTGATGCCATAAACAATGAATTGCACTATAAATATCGCAAAACAAGAAGCATCACCAAAGCAAAAAAAAAAAGTTTGTTTAGCAAGTCTAACCTGGTAACAGTTGCTAGCAACACTTACTGCAGTATCCGAGCCATCCACACTTCACCCAGTGACGACTGTAAAGATCCAGATGCCATATCTATAGTAGGCAGCTTGAGAGAACAGACCTAGATAGTCCTCTGTCTATTTCTCTGTTATTCATTCATCTCTTGGCTCTCTCATGTTTATATGGGCCATACACCTCCCCAGGTGGAGTCTCAAGAGGTCAGAGGTGAAGCAAACAAGAGAGAGCAAAGATTTATCTTATCGCAGCAGGGTCACCTGAGCTAGGGAGCGGGCTAAGACTGAGAGAACACATATACTGTGCATGAGGCACAGCACACTCCAGCAGTGTTATCAGTTAAAACCAAACCAGGGTGCCATAAAAGATTAGCCTAGTTGACTGTGCCGAATCATACCCTTGTTCAGTGGTTACAGTGCTGATAAACATTACATAAACGCATCTATGAATGCAACTTTGTGAATAGAAAAGGTTGTAAAGAGGCCACAGTGGAAGGTACCTAAGACCAGATGGCCAGAGCAGACATGGGGACCATAAGCCTCAATGGTCTGCAGGAGTCAGTGAAAAGGTAAACAAGACAAAGCATCATAACTTACACTACTTGTTCTTTCTTTTGTCCTCTTACCTTTGTGGAGGGTCTTTACAAAAAGGATTTTAAGACAAAACAATATATAATGGCATTTATTTGACAAAAGTCAACCTTAAATCAACAGAGCACGACTTCTCAACCTGCATGAACTTGCAACTTCTCAGCTGCATGACGGGTGGGTGATACAGTTGAAATCAATATTCAAGTACAATGCCTATTAATTAGGCCTGTCTGGAGAACGACTTTTGTTGACGATATACCGTCTCAGAACTAATAGTGACAAACTACATTTGTCATTTTAAGAATATTTTTTGCATAAAATTATAATATTAATCTAACATAATGCTAGCACACCCTTTCAAAAAGCAATGAAGTTGTACTATAAGATATGTAAGATCAATCTATTGCCAAAATATCTTGTCAGGTCAAGTAATAATATGAATATTTTTTAATATCTATAGATACAAATATATACTGTATATATTGATATGGCATATTCCTGAAAACAATATGTAAGTAATAATGTTATTGTTTATCTAAATTATACTGCAATATTGCATCAGATAAAACTCCTCAGACACCTAAACCAAACTCACCCAACTACTTACTTTAGGTTACAATTCGTGTTGAATCATTTATCATATCATCACAGTATTATATTACACCGAAACTTGTGGTATCAGTACAAAAGCATGATTAAAGTCAGTGACAAAAACATGTGTGTTACTAAGTGACAGATGCAAACTTTCCCAAAGCATGTCAACAAAAACTGATATACTCCAGAGACCAATAGGCTGGAGTGGCTATTCTGTTTATCCACATTCTGAAGAGAAAACATTTAACTCTCTCACAGGGTCAAATAAACAAACAATCAAATGATAAGTGCACTTGAGAATACAAGAATTAAAAAAAAAATTGAAATATATAAATAAATAAAATTCACTTACCTGCCATCAGATCTAAGAGTCCAACAGCCAGATATTCTAGCTCCTGAGTAAGCCGGTAGCGAGTTCATAACTACAGAAAAGTATAAGGGAGGTTCCCACTGTGTGCACAGACCTATGTTATTGCCAGTAGGTATACTCTGTATTCATATATACACTCAAGCACAATATAGCTTAACAGCACTGCCCTCTGGTATAACCCATCGAGAGAGACAGACAGATAGAGGTTGGGCAATATTAAAGGGATAAGCTTAGATGAGAAACGAAACTTTAGACATCTGTTTAGCTTTCTGTTTCTGCCATTCAGTGGAGTAATGGAGGGAGAGAGAAGGCACTGCAGCTTGGTAGAGAGAGAGCACACTCAGTGTGAAACTACAGCGCAGCTTTTCCCTCCTCTTTCACTCGCACTCCACTCCTCCCCTCAGTCGTCCGGCCAACAAATGTAAGAGGATAACCACCCCTCCAGATTATGTTCATTAGGTGATATTAATAGCATCAGGTTTGAGCCAGACCTTCCCACTCCAGGCACACACACACACACACACACACACAAACACACACATGCCAAGCTTGGGTCAACTGTCTTTGACAGTCAGTGTCGCAATATGTGGCTGGAGGTGAAAGCGGGACCAGAAGAGAGCGACAGAGACGCCAAGAGACAAACTGGTGGGGGAAAAAACAGGAAAAAAAGAGAAGGGATAGACAAACAGTGAGCTATTATTCTCCTCCGATGTTGACGCAGTTGACTGAATTTACAAGAGAGACGCTTCAGGCAGCTTTAGGGAGGTGAAGATAGGGAGAAATGGAGAGGAGAGAGAGGGAGAACACAACAGAGGGGAAGGGCAGAGGGGAGGCAATGTGCTTTTCCCCTGCAGGGACTTGCCATGTCTCTATGTGCCTTACACCAGAGTCTGGAGACGTCAGCACGACAGCAAACACACACACTCACAATCACAATCACAATCACACACATACACACACATACAGAGCGATGTCACCTCCCTAACTTCACTCACAGTGAAGAGTGGGGAATAAACAGCATGATGAAACCCAACACTACCTCTGCTGCTCTGTCAGCTGACAGTTGGAGGAACAGCCCAAGGATGTGCAACACGTAAACACACACATGCAAACACTGACACTCACTCCCAGGCCACACAGTGTACGGACAAACAAATCATTATTCCCAGAGATCAGAGGAGACATACTAATTGTTTTGCAGCGCATCAAAAACAAACTAAAGAACAAAGCAGGCCACAGCTTCAGAGCCACACTGCTTGAAGAAGCAACTAGATACGATTTAAACCGACGCGTAAAGCATTTGCAAATATTTGGAGTTTGGACTTGACAAGACTTAATTTCTGTTTACTTCCTCGTTAAAACCATAGGGGATAGACACAAGGGATTTCAGTGTTTTTCTCTAATCTTCAATGTAGTTTTGGGAGTGCCGCTGTTGCTTTAAACTGCAGTCAGAAGACAGCTGCAAAGCAAGAAAGCACCATCGAAACAAGAAGCCTGAACTGGTTGCTATGCCAAACATTCAGCTATCTGTCGATGGCTACAGAGACGCACAGAAGGGTTACAGGCCTGAGCCGAAGTAAAACTTACTTATATTGTAAGTACAATAAGAGAGATATATTAAACACGGCATATAATGTGGAACCAATGCCTCTTATGACTCATTTAAGCTTTCATAATTTAGACATTATATAAAATGAATGTCTTAAATGACAAATGACAGTGACATCACCCAGACACTAAATGCTAAAAAAAAAAAAAAGCTCATCTATTTCAGACACTAGGACAGAGTTATGTAAGTAGCTATATATACATAGGGCGGACAAAAAAACTGAAATGCTAGATAAAATCTTTGCAAAGCTTTTAGTGATTGATTTCTGTTTCGAGTTGTTGATTCACTTGGTAATAGATACATTTTATGTTAGATTTAGGGCTGCAACTAATGTTTATTTTCTTTGTTGATTATTTTCTCGATTAATCGATTAGTTGTTCGGTCTATAACATGTCAAAGAATTGCCTTGTGTGTCCACAACCCAAAGATTTTAAGTTTAATGTGGAAGAGGAGGAAAGACACCAGAAAATATTAGCATTTAAAAAGGTGGAAACATTACTTATGTCAATTAATCGATTATCAAAAAAGTTGGCGATTAATTTAACAGTTGACATCCAATCGATTAATTGCTGTAGCTCTAGTTGGATTAGATTGTATTCACCTGTCAATTGTGTTCACAGATTTCACATCATCCAAATATATTTCCAAGCTTTACTCACATCACTTTGAGCTCTGTTTTGCACCTACATTCAGGTTCTGTCATGTAAGTGAGTACAACTTTAATGCTTGTGCTACCGGTCTGGTGAGTCTATGAAACAGGAACTAACCCTCAGTGGGAAGACCAATGCAGTAACACCCTCTTGTGGCTCAACAGGGTACCGGGCTGAAGGCTGGTTTTAATGTGGGTGGATACAGAGACAGCTGAATAACTGGGTGAATGTG
This sequence comes from Pagrus pagrus, assembly GCF_965226575.1. Taxonomy (NCBI): domain Eukaryota; kingdom Metazoa; phylum Chordata; class Actinopteri; order Spariformes; family Sparidae; genus Pagrus; species Pagrus pagrus. The sequence continues at coordinate 12,848,466 of NC_140195.1, read as the reverse complement.
ACAGTGTGACATCGCTATGTATTATCCCCGCTACAGTATTAGTCATCTTATGCAAATGCTTGACACAACTTCCCCATGAGTGCAGGGCTTATGTCTGTGAAAAATGAGCACGTTGCAGTGCCAGCAGAAAACGCCATGCCATGCTTCTCACTTCTGTTAACCTGAAAGCTGTCTTTCTCCTCTTTACAGGCTAATTATTTCTGTCTAGCTAGCTACATCCGATACAAGCTAGCCTAGCATGTTTGGGGTAACGTTAACGGTTGCTAAATACTCTCATTCTGTTTAAGAAAAATGACAATGAAGTTGTGATAGGAGGGCACCTCGTGTAAAATGACAACTGTTATGACAAAGTGAGAGTGGACAAAGCGACGAACTAAGAGCAGGCCGAGCTTGTCCGACATCTGTAATAAACTAACAACTACACAGTAACTTCCTGGCTGCAATTACAGCGACATGTTACTTTTATATAGGCCTAACATAACGATTCACTGACTATCCACTTAGTCAGACAGTGTGATATACAGGTCGTGTTTCCTTAAAGATGCTTAACCAAACTGCGAGTGAAAATGTTAGAAAAAGTCGCCAAAAAAATCGTCCTGTGATGCCAGTGGTTTACGAATCGCACCCAAAATGTTACCTGCTCGATATAGAGGAAGTTTTCTCTTCGTTCTCCATCTTTGCGAGCCTTTCTTCCCTGCTAACGCCAGACTTCGCTATTCTGTTGACAATCAGGTGCAGGGAGCACAGTTAGCGCTGAGGCATCATGGGGCCTGTAGGCGTGTCCTAGTTCATCATTATAAGGCTACACTGGTATCGCCCCCGCGGATGGACTTCAAGCCCCAGAATGCATCTGTTCCGTTCTTTCGATGTACGGCAAACAGCATGTACAGTATCACAAGCAGGCATACAGGGCCTTTCCTGAAGCTGGTAGTGGGGTGACGTTCAACAGGCCACGTGTGAGATTTTTGATCTGAGTACTTATTTATATCATTTCAGTGTTATTTTATTACATAAATATACATATTGTTTTGTAACATTTTTGTGTAATATGTCATAAATATATATCATAATAATAAAACAATTTGTAAGATACAACACACTTAAAAGTCAAGTACAACTAAAGAAGGACATTAAATGTACAGATACAGGAATAGGCTGCCGTCAGCCGTAGTAAAGCCTACATAACAATGATACAAGCCTGCATGTAAATTTGAAATACTTAACACACTCTTTAACACTGTGAGACCCGCATGAAGCTATGAATGCCTAATTATTCACTTTTATAATCTCATTTTAGCAATAAACCTTTTTCACATTTGACATTTTTGGCATGTCACGCCATCAGGAAAAATCACAGGTGTTATTTAATTAAAAATTGCTTCCTTTCATTCAGTTGTGTCAGCCAGCACGCACAAAACAGAAATGTGGAAACTGGCACTAAAGAGTACTGCTGTTATTATTCTCATTAGGTGCACCTGTGTTTAAAAAGTCGGAAAAAAGAATATTATCTCCTAGCAATACATCCATTGTAACTTTACTCTAGATAGCAGTTATCAGAACTAACTTCAGAGCTGACACAGTTAACACAAAATTAGTCAACAAACTTTTATTAATTAGTTGAGGGATACTAATGCACAGGTAATACAACAAGTTTGGGAGGAAAACTGTAACAGTTCAGACTCAAAGGAGGTGTTGATGCCTCCTATGTTAGGTTCTATACAGCTTAATTTCAGATATGGAAATCTTTAATACATCATTAGTCACCTGTTACCTATATATCATAACCAGTTATAAGCTACAACATCATCTCTTAAAACTCTCAACAGTTTCATCACGATGGCCCCGACGACAGAGGCGGATGCCATTTTCCTGCTTTTGAAGTAGGTAGCATACAAACCCAACCACTGTTGTCCAAATAAAAAGGTTAAATTCTCAGGCTGTCTAAGGGGCTTTCCAAGGACTAACCTTGGTTTTGGAAATAACATTGCTGACAAAGGGAAGACACTTGAGCCTGCTGTTTCCCCAGGTACAAAAGTCACACCACACACAGTCAGGGTAACTAGAAAGCTCCAACAACACTCCTAATTCAAGCCTATTTCATGGTATAGTAAGTGCACTAAATACAGAAACAAACACACATACATATGCCTTGTTGTCCCATATTGAATAGGTAATAATAAAGGACTCTCTCAATGTGTTTGTCATCGTGTACTGAAAAAGCTCAATTTATGTGCATCATCAAAATGGATAAAATAACAGTGTATGCCGACACATAGGCCTACAATGTTCTTTGTGGTCTACAAATTCTTCAACCTTTTTTTTTTTAGATTTCATAATATGTAAAAAGCATTTTCAAAGCAACAAATAAAAGAAGGGGGAGTGAAAAAAGCCATACAATTTTGAGAAGACACATCAATATCAAAATATCAGCAAGCCAACAAAACCAGCTAAATATGGTGTATTGCTGTACTCTCTAAACATGTTGCAGTTAGCTCACACTGCGGGATAGATATGTGTTGTCCACATCATAGGAAGACAGATAGTAAAGGGTGTGATAAAATATAAAATACCCACTGTTAAAAGCAGTGCCTAACTATCATATTGCAACACCAAAGCTTGTCAGGTAAACACAGTCAATGTGACGTTATTAATGAAACGAGTAACAAGCAGCTGATGAACTGATTCTGTGCCACAGCATAACACTCAACGCAAAGTGTTACCATTTCTGACATCCAGTCATTACAAAGGTGCTAACTGTTTTATACACACACGCGCACAGACGCACACACACACGCGCACACACACAAGGTCCGGACAACTCATATTGAAAAGGTCCGAGGACCGATCAGTGCTTGTCTAACTTATCTCCATCAGTTTAACCTGGATAGATAAAGGTCCATCCCGTTAACAGAGACAGACACATGCATAATCATCCCCACCTGAATAAACTCCATCAGTTGATTAATGATGGAGGAATTCAGCTCAAATCTTTGCTTTACAATATAAAAGGTCACGGCGCAGGGATGACACCACCTGGGACACATAAACTTCAAATTTCCTTGAAAATGTTCCGCTGACATCAGTGCTTGATTCAAAATGATGACATTGACATTTTGTTGGTGCAAAAAATTCAGAGGACTTGCCAGAAAGGAGAAAATGGCAGGATGGATTAATGGACCCACTGATGTACCAGGTCCTTAAGGTAGAGTGGCAAGTAAAGCACCCTTATTATCTCACCAGAATATCCTCACATCACAACTTTATCCCAAAGCTATCAGATTGCTATCTAGGTAATACACACAAGAGAATATAAAATAGATTTATGAGCTGTCTTTTTTCTTAAGCAAGCTAGTCTTTAACTTTATGGACATAGACTGCAAATATAAATCAAATATTTATGAGTTGTTTTTTTTTTCATTTGCTCAAATTGTTAATATATAATTGTGGATTCAAGTATCTACTTTAAACATGTTAAAGTGAAAATATTCTGATTGCACAGATTTTAGATTTGAAAAGATGTGTAGTAATATTGGAGTATTATTGTTTTTTTAAAATCTGAAGCTAAACTAACATTAGAGCAGCCTTAAGATTCAACAAGACCTGTTATGGCTTTATGTGGTGAGTCATAATTATACGGTCATGTTGGATTACAGAAACCACCTAGAAAGAGTTAACCATGCTGCTCATTACCCATGAAAAAGACAAATTTAATTTTTTTTCTCTAGTCTCAGTAAAATATTCCCGTTCCTGTTGCCTGACGGACAGTAGGTTAGGTTGAATACCCCTGGAGTGCAAAAATACAAGAGGGGAGCGAGAGGGGTTAAGGGTTAAAGTGCAAGGCAATAACTTTGAGCATCCAGGAATTTATTCATATACATCATTATATGTGAATCTTCATTTGCAATTTTTTTTCTGTTTAATAAAAGATTATTTTCCTCAACCTCTCTATAAAAGATAGTATTTTTATTCTCTCCTCAGCTCTTTGATTCAAGCTAAAGCAGTAGCCAAAATATGGCCTCTTTTAAAATGGTGTCACATCATTTGATTGTGCTGCAATGGTGCAACAAGCTTCACACAAAATTCATCCTTCTGTCCAACATTTAGCTTTGCCAGTCCTATTTTAGACAGGATACTTCAAGTTTTTTTTTGTGTGTTTAAAATCAATTAAACAATGCCATCTCAAGTGTTATTGTGACTAACTTAAAAATCTCAAACAATCACCTTTTTGGGTATTCTGCTTATTAACTTCAGTGTAAAACAACAGTGGAAATAATCGTTTGACACTTAATTTGGGTCGTCAAAGCAGACACCTTTCATCCTCGCGTGATTCGGATAAAATAAAAACAAATGTCACTGAAATGATAGCCACACAGCTGTAGGGAAAACAGAGTGAAATATGGTTAACGACTGACCAACATTTTAGCTTATATGACATTTGCTAACTTGAAACATGAAAGGTTAAAAAACAAAACAAAAAAAAAAACAAGGACTAAAAGTAAAACTGGAAAGAAATTTTAAAAATCAACTTCGAAACATTGCACTACAGCACACACTGCAAAAATTGTGATTGCTCATGATCTAATTGGACGTGTCAGGCTTGAAAATGACAGATGGCATCATTGCTTTGAGTATATAGATATATAGATATAGATAATGTTTATGTACACAGTACAGTATATCTGTGAAAAAAAATGTGAAAACACTAGCTATCATTAAATGACTTCACCATGCTAATAGAATATCCTTTTTCAAACCTCTTAAACACAACATGAATCTCGTACAGAGAATTACTCTGCATTTGTTTGGGATACTACCTCTGTTTAAAAAACGCTATCCACGTGGAAGTCAGGATTTGCATCTGGGCTGACTACTGACACCCCTGCTGTGAGTACAGAAGCTGAAATGTGTGCCTTAAAAGGGGGACAAAAAGTGGAATGGAGAAATAAAACACTACTGTCACATGAGTATTGTTAATAACAGTAGAAATATTAACTCTGGGGTTTCAAACCAAGATTGAAGTCTCTAGTAAATGTTTTACTTCCTAATGGTTGATTCAACTTTCTTCTCAGTGCCAAGTCCTTGTGTTGAGGTCCTTTAGCTTCCTGGCGTAACATTTACAGTAAGCATCCTCTCTGGCTCCTGGGTCGACAAAAGCAGAGCTACTCTGACAACGACAGCCTCTTGGGTTTGCTTCGTCTAGCGGCAGAGGGCATGGGCTGTCTGTTTTGGCCTGAATTAGCACTGTCCGTTGGGTCGGGGATCAGGGTTGGGGACTGTGTTGGGCCCGAAGAAGGGCTCGCAGCAGGGGTTGAGTTTTGAGTAGTGGTGGGTGCGTCAGTTTTTGTCTGGAGGGGGGCAACCACAGGAGGGCGCTCTTTGGGCTTGCGGCCCCTCTTCTTACCAGTGGTGGCACCGTTCCTCACCTCGGCTTTGATCCCATTGTTCTCCGGGCCTTTACTCTTGCTACTGGAGACCACCTGACTGGCTGCTGCACGAAACCAGTTCTAAGTAATTAAAACACACCATTAGTAATCAGCTTAATCTCTGAAGAAGAAACAGGAGCATATTTCTACTGTAATTAGCATGGCAAACAACCATGTCTGAATACAGTAATATGGAGCCCCTGAAGTCCCATAAGATGGGAATTATTCAAGAAGCTGTTAAAGTGTGGGAAATTATATGTGTTCTTTACTGCGCTTCAATTTTTCCGCACTTGTTTGGACAACATAGGCATCTTGTTTCACCACAAGTAACACTTAACGTAGGGTGTTATAGGGCTGATGTCAAGGTGTTGGTGTTGTTTCTAGAACATCCTAACCAATGCTGCTCCAGGAACATCATTTAAACTTACGAAACAGCAAGGAAAACCACATATGGGTCTCTCAGGAGATCAGGGTTCTTATCCTATTTGGAACTTATTCCAGTCCATGTTTTCCCCAAGTTGCTGTGCTGTGACATTACAAAAACGTGATTGTTTCAATGACGGTCCTGGAGCAACATTAATTAGGATGTCCCATGATATCAAATCATCCGTATACACTGTGGAAAAGCTGTTTTTACTGTATATTAATGGATTTCAGTGAAACAAAAAAAAATGAGATTTTTGAAGTTTTGAGCTGAGACTGACCCACCTGTGAGTGTGTCTTACTGATGTGGTACTTCACACCGCTCTCTGAGCTAAACTCCTTCTGACAGATCAGACACGTGTACTTCCCCAGTTCTCCACCACCCTGCAACACACACAGATAGACACACAGTGTATACATGTTATTCAGCTTAAAACAATATCCACAGCAACGCATGCCTGGTGATTCTGCAGCCATTATTATTAACACCACAGCATGTCACCTGTTACACACCAGATTACCTGTAGATATGAGTTAACAGCAGGAGCCAGATGTAAAACCAATGCGTACGCCTTTACCCATAGATAAACTGGTAATTATAAAGGAAGAATGTGTGGTAAGAATATGCACCTCACACATATATCAGACCATGTGTACACATGTTTTTCAAGGGATAGCTGCAGTTGAAACGATGAAGTGGACATGAAATATGAGGTGAGAGATGTAACCTCAGGGTAAAACATTGTTTGTTTACGTTATTTGAAAATTTGACCGCAGCGTACGCAGCATTCAGTAAAAGCAGAGAAGCGCATTTATAAACTAAATTTAAAATTATCCCTCCCTCCCTGCTAATGATTGTTTCATTTCATCCTGAATTGCGAAGCACTTGTAAGGTCTGTTTCAATATGAGCTCAATATATTAATCACTGATCATCCATCTGACGTTTAATAATGATGACTAGGATATTACCGCGATGATGGTTTACAGGTACATGTGCGTGCACAGCATTAATAATATTCAAAGCTTTGCGTCATGGATGTGCTTAATGGCAGCTGCTCTGGTGCAAACATGGTCGATTAAACTTCGTATTTTCTGTTCTTCTAGCTCTAATGACGAGTGGAACCGGCACATGTAGCTATATGCAAACGGATGTTTAATGGCATTCCTAAATCCATGATTTAGAAATGAAGCCTGTGCACGTGCGCCTGTTTCCACAATGACTCATATTTATAAAAAATATTCAGGTCAGATCATCTGGCTACAAAAGTTAGAGAGCAAAATGTGCATTCCTCTTCTCATACCTTTCAGGTCACATTGCTGTAATGTGTTTGTCAGCTTCATGCTGTTTTCACATCAGGTTAGCAAAGTCCTTTACGACTTAATTACATTTTCTTTGAAGTCTCTTTTTTGCGGTCGTGTTTATTGTTGTGCTGTCTTGTATTTTATTGTAGAGTAGATTGTAGAGTAGAAGTAGATTGCAGAGGCAAAGTACACATGCAAAAGAATGATTAACCAAAAATAGAAGTCACGATGAGAACAATCGTGACCTGCCTATGAACTACAGTACGAATCTAGGTTAAAATTCTGTGGGAATTCCACTTGTGTGCGTGTGCGTTGCTAAAGAGGCAAATGTAATCAGGTCAGTGGCTGTGCTGCAGGTGAGTGTTTGTACCTGGCTGCAGTTGGCGAGGTGAGCTTTCAGTCCTGACACACTGGAATAGACAGCTTCACAGTTCTGAGATGAAAGAGAAACAAACAAATATTCCTGTGAAATCAACAGCCTCAACAAAATCAACACATCTTTGAATCAACATTTTGTTAAGTTCAAATACGGAAGGTGATTTCCTACAGATGGTGACACATTAAACCAGTCAATGCTCTTTACTTCATTGGTGCAGCAGATGAAGCCCTTCTCCTTGACTTGGTTCTTCCACGTCTCTAATAGCTCTGGGCTGAAGTTGGGGAGACCCGGTCGGGTGTAGTTTAACTATGAAAAAAGAGAACATTTACATATTCACATCAGTTAAAGACATTCCAGTATTCTTGGTAGTGTTATAGTTTTCAAGTGTGTGTATAAAAAAGAAAGACTGAGGGACATATTCATCTGTTGATGGCACTTGCACCTGGTGTTTCTGTGGAGCCTTTTCATGTAAATGTTGGCTTTGATGTGTGTCAGTGTGTAATCCCATTTGTACTTGTGCGAATGTGCTCATGTCTGCAAGGAATGTGGATCATGTGTGGCCAGTGCGTCCACTCTCTGTCCTCACCCTCTTGCTATCAGGCACCAGGTCATCCTTGATGCGGCGCTTGGTGCCCCAGTCTTTCGCCAGCTCATCCTCGGCTATCTCCTGCAGGTGGAACACCGCCACCTGAGCTGACCGGCGCCTCACTCTGCCACTGGGGGTCCGTTCAAAGTCATCCCCCTGGCTCTGGTTCTGTGCTGCTTTTTCTTTGCCTCGCCCCCTCTCCTTTTCCTTTTCCCTGTCGTTGTCCCTGGCTTCTCTTTCCTTCTCCTTAAGCTGGACGGATGGTGCTTTCTCCTGCCAATCCTTCTTCTCAGGCTGGCTTTGCTCCTTCTTGCCTCCTGACGGAGATTCCTCAGAGACAACCTGGAGGAGCAGTAGTGGAAAATGTGGATAAACTTAGCTACTTATTACAGTAAAACATAGGAAACAGTAAAAAAAAAAGTCTGCCTGCTATAATGACGATCTTACCCTCTCTTTGCCGGTGTTGTTGTTGGTGTCAGTGATATTGTCCTTGTTGTGGTTGGTAGTGGCTGTCATGGTGGTGGTAACAGTCGGGGAGTGTTCGGTACGCACATGATAGTCTCTGCCAGCCTTGGAGCGGTAGGTTTTTCCACAGCGCTGGCACAGAAACACAGGCTTCTCATCGTCAGAGAACTCTCCCCCACAACGTTTCTGGTGGTACTGGTACCCCATCAGACTGGAAAAGTGGGCTGAACAGCCCTGTATATGTGTGTGTGTGTGTGTGTGTGTGTTGTGTGATCGTGTGAGGCCGGTGACAGAAATGAGACAGAATGAAAACACACATTAAGCAGGAAATTGGGTAAGTGGCACAAAGTGTAGGTTTAATGGAACGATAGTACAGCAGTTGGTCAATATTTTGCGGCTACTGTTAAAAAAGACAGAGATAACAGGAGGAAACTGCTCATTTTTCAGTGTGAGGACATGTCACAGTAGAGAGTCTATTTTTTGCAGCTCTCTCTGCCTTTTTGCACTCTAGTGTGAGTAATGGGAAGCAGAGTGTTGATGTGGTTTTGGGCAACATGTCAAGAACAAGGCATAAAGGAAAAAGGAGAGAGAGAGAGGTAAAAGGAGGCAGACACAAAAAGAGGAGCCTGAGGAAAAGGGAGAAACCAAATCGAAACTGGCAGATGTGGAGAGAGGAAAATGTGACATGAAAGACAGAAAAGTCGGGCAATGGAAATGAAGGACACTAGAAAGCAGGAGTAGTAAAGAATGAGAGAAAGGAAAAGAGAAAAAGGGACACAGGAAGAAAGAGGGGGTGCATACCTCAGTAGGACACTTGATTCGTCCCATCTGTTTGAGCACTAGGCGCAGCCTTTCTCTCTCCTTGTGCGTGTCGCCCGTCTGGCCTTCGCTCCCCGAGGGCTGAAGGGGAACAAACACAACGTCGCGTAAGCGTGTCCCACCACGTCAACTCCCCCTCCCTCCTGACTTGGAAAAAAAAATGGTGATGAAAATGTGTTTTCCATCTCATGTGTTCACACTGTGCCAGGATCATTAAATGGTTTCATGGTGAGACTGTTACTCAAGGCATGTTTATGACAACTGTCAAACTCGTGTTTTCACTCGACCGTGGGCTTGTGCCAAACCCCAGCCAAGACCAGAACAACAGATGGCGGGGCTGCCAGGGAGGAGAAAGAAGAGAAGTGCAGGGGACTGGAGAGAGTCTGGACTTAGTGAGGAATCCCAGTGGAGCGAACTTCATGTGTTTTCTCATGTGTTAACACAAAGAGAAAGGACTGAGATGACTGAGACACAACCTTAGTTTTCTGTAAAGGTAAGAAGTGGACGGGAAACTGTGACAGAGCGTAACTCCTTCGAGTAAATCATCCTCAAGCCAGCAGGCAAGAGAACAGACACCAGCTCAGCCACTGATTTACACTGGGGGCATGAAACGACATCAGCATGTATTCTTAATGCCTCTATCGGAGACAGAAAGAGCGCAAAAGAGCAAGCGCAGGAGAAAGAGAGTGAGACAATAGGCGGCAGTATCACAGTAGCAACAGCAACATCAAGGTCAAACTCAGTGGGTGACCCCTGTCCTTCTGTCAGCCCTCTGTGTTTTCCCCACATTGCACTCGGGCTGTGCCACGTGACCACACTGAGAACATAATGGTCCTGAGGTTAGTGGAAATGCCAAGTCAAATCATATACAAAAAGCACATCAAACTTCATAAGTCATAACATATAAACAATAGAAAGGTAACACAACCAGCAACATTAACAAAAACTAATGAAAAAAACAGGCAGAAAAAGTAGTATATAAACTATACTATAAAAACTAAACTATAAAAATATATTAAGATACTGTACCAACTACCATTGGACAATACAATACTGTGTCTCAGTGCATTTACAGAAACAACATCTCTGTGAATATGTCCTAAGAAGACCAAGACTGTCAGCACTTGCTGTGTACTGTGGACAAAAACGCACAAGCCAAAAAAAAACAACAACATGTATATGAATAAATATAAAATGTCCTCAATGACCTGTTTGGTCGAAAACCTGACCCAAAACACACTTTAACATGCAAAAAAACCCCCAAGTGTATAACACCGGTCACACCTGCAAATGATCAAAGCCTTCTTTGATCAGCACAATCACAGACGCCAACACAGGATGAACACAGTGACGGCTGTCACAAATGTTTTAACTAATCTAAAAAACATGTTCAGTACCTTGCTGAGGAAAACTACCTTTGAGCATCTGACTTTTAACACACACACATAGTTGGTGTCTTTGCTCTGCAAGACTGGACTGCTGCCAGTAACGTCAGAGCACAACAGGTCCATACTGAAGACAAATGGCTGTATCAAACAGTTTAACCAGGCTGACACAGACGGTACAGCCATCTATCATCACTTTTAAACTGACAGTGACACCTAAAGCCCTTCACACACGTATACGTGCATGTTCACAAGCTGTATAATATCATATACCATTGGAAAGAAAGCTCACGTAAACACAAACACTAATGCCGCATGCTGCAAGGTTTGACGCACGTACGTTCATTAATCTTTCATGATACTTTTTGAAACAGGCAGTGTTGAATTATTCAGCAAACTTCATAGCAGTACCATTGCTCTAATGCAGGAGTGTCATGATAATATCTTAATGAAGCTATCTGCTGTCAGAGTTAAGACAGCTGCGGGAAGAAATGTGAGTACTTCAAGGACAAGAATACAAGTTCAAATGTATGATCCTTTACGAACCCCCGAGATCAGATTTTTAGAGAAGGGCATAGCAGCTGACGATGAATATTCAAAAGATAAAATGTAGTATAGCTCATGGGAAACGGATGCATTCCTAAATGTGTATATGTGTACATGCAGGACAACCGTCACCAAACACCGTGAAAGCTGACACTAGCAGTAGTGTATGGTGGATGTCCATACATAGAGTCACAAGTGCAAGTTTGACCTCCTACTGAGTGGATGTAGTGCTTTGGTGTGGTGTCCAGTAACTAACTACCCTGGTCAGTATGTCAGTGTGACAGTGGTGAAACACAAGATATCTGTGTTCCAAAAGCATCCTCATCTGGACTCCTGAGTGATGGATGAGGGAACAGATCGGGTCAAAAATAAAACTTAATGGAATCGTTATTAAACGCAAACTTTAGAAATTACTAGCTCATATGTATGCATGTGTGTGATGTACCTTGGTGGTGTGTTCAGCCATGGTGTGGTAGTTGAGGCCGGCCTTGGACCTAAATTGTTTGTGGCACTGCTGGCACTTCAGAGCATCCTGGAGCTGCAGGGGTTGAAGGCCAGATAGAGTATCAGATAACATTTCTATGAAAGGAAACTTACAAGTAACCCTCTCTTTATGGTGATAAAGTTCCTACACATTTTCCATGGTCTGATTCAAGCACTTTTCATGCATTTTCAAGGTACATTTTAAAGCTTTTTCAGAACCTCACAGCTGTGGTAAATTAGATCATACAAAAAAAAAGTCTACAATGTATATACTTAAAATTATTATTCAAACTGGCATTAAATTTGATATGATTGTACAAACAACCAAGTTTCATGTTTCAAAATGTGTCATCCTAGCCTGGCTGGGACAATATAAAACATTTTATTACGAACATAATGAGGATACAGTTTCAAGCACTTTATCCAAAATTCAAGCACTTTTCACACCTTGAAAACGCTACATTAAAATGTAGGTATTTTCCAGCACCTGTACAAACCCCTTTGGCTAACTCTTTATTGGATCTATAAAAATGGCAACCTTTCATCTATAACCTAATATTGTTTGTTACTGGTGCACAATTGTGGTCAAGATAAAGCACAAAGGACCAGAAAAGCCAATTTAACACATAGTGTTCTTTCTCGTAGATTTCTCTCCACACCTCAGTATTGATCTGGAGGTGTTTTGATGGTGAGTGACCCAGCGGTAATGTGGTGATTCTGTCATTGCTTAATGGCAGACTGTCACTTTAATAGAGTCATACGGGCCACTGGGCCAAAGAGCCATTAAAATGGCTGTAGGAACACGTCTCTCTGAGGGCCTCCAGGCTGCTGCGCCACTCCTGCTGGGTTGTTCTTGGGAAAAGCTCAATATAATGTAGTTGGATTAACTTCTTCTGCACTTCACTTCTAATTCATTTTTTACGATTGACCACAATTGAGTGCAATGCAAATGAACCACATGCTTATACCGTGTCCATCCCCATGATTCATTTCACTGATATTAGCTTTCCTATCAGAGCAGATGAGTAAAGACTATTACATGAGAAAACTGGTTGGGATTACTGTACTGAGATACTGCCTAATGGTATTTCTGAGGACTTCAATCAATATCATTTCAGTAAAGGCTCCCTAGACTCTGCACAATGGGGTCCTCAGGGACAGGTATCTAATAACACTGCAAAGTTATAATATCGTGTGTAAACTATCCTCTAGGTTTAGAAAGCTTTATTTTATAATCAGAATAAAGTTTGATAGCACTTTTGGCTCACAAAAGTTTTGTCAGTGTGTAAACTGATATTACATGATGGTTTAATATGGACATGTTGAATTTACAGCAGGCAGCTTCCTCCAGATGTAAAACCAGTGGTAAACAGCTTGTACCGAAGTGTTTGTCAGGTAAACTTTTTTTTTGTTTCACAGAAAGCTCTGCGAGAGCGCACTCACTCGCTCCCAGTTTGATGGACAGCGTTACTGCCGACTGACCTTCTGGCAAATCTCCATGTGTTTCTTGAGGCCGTGGATTGTTTTCCTGGTGACGATGGAGCAGGTCGGACACACCACTTCCCCTCGCTCTGAGATCGCTCGCTGCCATTGAGTGTCAGGAACAGCACCTTAGAAACATGCGAAAGCGGTGTTACTCCCAGTTAGCCTATCAAATAATGCTGGTGTGCCTTGTGGTTGGGTCAGATAACTTTGAAGTCAGTTACTAAATAGAAATTACATGGTACATTTTAGTAACATATTCCAAAGGATTACAAAAGAATTGTAATCTAATCTGAATACATTTAGATTACTTTAAAATCAAAAATTTAAAATGTTGCACATTATAATAAAAAAAGGATGCAGCGAGTACCACAAATATTATTTTTTCTCTTTAAACATTTTAAACCATTTACCTCTACAAAAAGCAGTAATATGCTTTTAATGAGTCAATAGGGAATTGGTTATTATGGTTGGTTGTCACTAAAGTTTCATAATTTTAAAATGACCATATTTTAAAGAATTTATCAATGTACTGTATGTAAACGATGTAATAATTTTTTCAAATATATTTTGGACTGATTATACTTACTTATTTTTTGTAATCTGAATACTTAAAACAGACTACATGTCATCTATTACTATCCAAACCTGCTGGCATGGTTGTGTACTTAGGATTCCTGATTCCTTGATTTACCTCTTAATTTTATGCTAGATTTAGCAGAGCTAATGTGTAGTTAGTGAGTGTAAATAATCTCTGATTGATTCCCTGTCAGATATTACAGTAGTCAATTTAAAATGTCAGTCAATTAACCAATCAGCTGATAGGCAGAAAATATCTGCAATTTTGATGATCAGTTAATAATTAAGTTCAAATTTAAATCAAATTTAAAAATTAGTCCCAATTAAAAACTGAGTATTTGGTGCTGTTGTCTGTTTTATATTGTTTTATTGATTGAACAACAACAACCTGAAGGCATCACATTCCCTTCTGGGAAATTGTGAGCAGCATTTTTCATAACTCTCTGACATTTTATACATTAAATTAACTGACACCTCAATCAATGATGAAAATAATCACTGGTTGTAGCCCTGAATCACTATTTTGTGATAGTTATAATGTATCATATTCAGGTTGCAAAATTCCAGGATTATTCAAGTAGAAACATTCCATGGGAATTATCAGGAATTTATGGAAATGTATGGTAAATAACAGGAATAAAATATGACTATGTCATATGCAGAAAGAAATAAAGACAAAACACTTTTACCATATTATAAGCAGAAATGTTTATAATCCATTGTTATAAATATTAAGAAAAAAAAATCAACAATTCAGTTGGGTTGAACTTTAATTAAATGCAGCTCACTCCAGTAATATAATCAAGTGATTGGAAGCCTGTAGTTCTTGGCTCAGACTGTGCAAAAGTGTTGGCAGTAGTGGAGGATGCACACTTGATGGGAGAATGCACCGTGCATGCAGAGGGTTGTAATTTCTTTCCTCTTGAATGGGACGCTGAAAAAATATCTGTACGTGTGATGAAAGAGTGTGTTTAAAATTCAATAAAATGGGCATACTTTTGTCCAAAACATGCTGTTAGTGTTGCTTTTTATGTGTATTCCCCCCCATTAATAAATACTCTTGCTGTTAAACGGTACAATGTTTATATTGAAATTATTGGAAACCTTCCAGAGAATTTCTGAGAATTTTAATTGGAAATGTATCAACCCTTTTACAACCCTATTTAGGCCTAAGAAAAGTTCTTTAAAGTAATAACGTTTGGGCTTTTGTTGACTTAAAAATTGGGTCAAGTCCTACATTTTTATGAGCAAACTGACTTATTAAAAAACTGAGAAGGTGTTCACCAGAGCTCGTTGTGGCTGGGTCTTTCTTCGACGACTGACTTGCCGTCGGTCTTCTCTGGGGCTCCTCGCTAAACCCACTCCCCTCTGATCTCTTCGCACGGCCCGCCTTCAGCTTCTCCTCCACCTTAGTCATACCTACAACAAACACACGCACATAGAAACACAGTCATGGTAGTAATTAATACTCCCATTGAAAGTATTCAAGGTAAAGTGAGAGATACCAGCAAGGGATAGATTGAGGACAATGCTGAACAAGAGAAGTACTAAAAAAAGGGAAGTTGATACAGGGTGTTAGAAAATAGAAAACCGCTCAAAAGAGAGAGAGAAAAATGAGAGAAGGGGGTTGTTTGAGTTCGACTGAATCAGTGACAGGCAGACTGAAAAAGAGCGAGAGCGAGCAGTGAGTCCTGCAATCTGTGGATGAAGTGTTTGATAAGTAGTTTGCAGCCCTGTGTATGCTATATGAGTCACTGAGCATTTTCATATGAATGAGACAGAAAGAGAGAGAGACGGGAAAAGCTCTGTGTGACTGTGCGAGCGCGATGCGTGCTTGGTGTGTGAGTCGCTGATTCATTTAGCCGGATATGAAACACCTCTACAGTTGCCACATTAGCACTGTTAAACGACCAGTACCATTGATCAGCAGCAGTAGGGAGCGTTCACAATCGCTCAAGCAGCCAATTTAGTAGAAGTTCTTCTGAATAAGCCCTCAACCCACAATTCTCGTAACTATCTTCAATCAGTAGTACATATGTCCTCCCATGGTTTTTCATTATTCAGTAAATTATCGTATGGATCCTGTGGCTTGCTGTATTGTCAGTAAACAATGATGCATCAGCCAGTACATAGTAACAAACTCTACTTCATTAATAATATCACACCCACAGGAGATTACTCCATATAGTTGCTTGATTGTTATGGGTAAGTGTTCATTAGAAAATGTGGCTTTAGTGTTTCCCACACATAGACATTACTTGGTCAGGCGCCCCAGGTATATTTGGTTGCCCAATTTTTTGTAAACTGTTGTTAAAACTGTTGTAAGAAATGTAAGAAATCACAAACGCGAGGTGAGGTTTTTAGGCAATGTTTTAAAACATATTGCTGACGGCAACAGAGCAGACACAGACTGGGAGAGAAACAGGGAGGCGAGGCAAGCCATTGTGTGCATTAAGGTGGACAATTAATTCTGAAAAAGATTTTTAAGTCTCGTTCTCGGGTCGTTAAATACTAAAGCTTTATGCTGTTTTTACCTTTCAGTCCAAATGTTCCGGATATAGAAGGCTGCTCTCCCGTAAATTTCTTAGGCGTTTTCTGCTTCCGTCCTAGCTCAAGAGAAACACACAGAGCAAGGCAGGGTCAAACGCATACAAGCATTTAACGAGAACATGAGATCTGTGACACAAAGAGTAGTAAACTGTAATCTTACTGTGCCTCATTCGCTCCGGGTCTTCGTCAGGGTACGGAGGGGGAAGGCTGCCCCCCTCGCTCTCACTGCCGCCCGCATCTGACGACGTGCTTTGGGACTGCGACTGCTGGGACTGAGGCTGGACCGGCTGCGACTGGTGAATCTGCTGTGAAGGCTGGCTGTGGCTGTGCTGTTTCCTCTCACTCTTCTGGTGGGCCAGCTCCCCATTCTGAGAGGGCGTGGACACCTCGTGGGTCTTTTTCACTTTGAAGAACACCGGAGAGGGAGGACTGTTCTCCATGGGCCTGAAATCACAGAGCGAGGGAGGACAATTTTCGGGCAGTCAGCATTATGACGTTACGAGTACACTTATGTGGCTCGGTGTGGGTGGGAATTTGAGCTCTAAATCCCAGTCACCTTTTCTTGGTGTTAAACTTGACAGGGGTCTTTTGAAGCTTAGGCTGCTCGTCCTTGGGCTCCATACTGACCCTGTCTGGGTGGTTCCAGAGCTTGTGCTTCTGCAGGCGCACCTTTGTGGCAAACACTGCCTCGCAGTAGGGGCAGCCGTGACTCAGCTTTTCAGCTACGGTGGCCTGAAGCAAACACAGACATGAGGAGAGGGGATTTAAACTGAGCTCCCTCCCTAGGCACAATGAAATGACAGTGGGTAGCTTTTACTGGAAGACTTCAACTGACTAATCACAGGTTCCTGAAACAACAGCTTATGTAATTATCACTTAATATTTGGGGTGTGAGCGTTACAAATTCTCTGGAGGTTTAAACTCGGATTTAACTTTACAGCTAATTTATCACCAACTGCAATCGTCCTTCTTTTGGTGCTTTTCTCCAATAACTTTACTGTGATGAAGTCTATACTGAATCACAAAGTAGAAGTAGCCGCATAGCGGGAAAGAACATAGGTAAGTGACTCACCCCCTGGCAACGTTGATAGTGGTACTTGACGCCATAGATGCTGGGAAACTCTAACCAGCAGCCTGAACACGGACACTTAACCCTGGAGCGACGCTTAAACTCTTCCTTCCATTGTACTATCATATGGGCCTGCTCGGGGGTCAGGAAGAGAGAGTTCAATACAGGCAAAGATTATTGCTATACTGTGCTTTATATATTGTGCATAATCATAGGGAGCTGCCTACTCTGTGCAGGAGAAAAATGAAGCCCACTTCAAACACCCAGTCAGTTCAAAGAGATACTCACAGGGATGCTTCTCAGTTCCTGCACTTCTGCTTTAGGACGACCTTTCCTCTTCCCCTCTGCTGGCTCATCACATACCGGACCTGGCAAAATGAGAGGCAAAGCCATATGTTAGTGCAGATACCGCCAGTGCTTTACATTCACTGAATGGAACATTTTAATTACAAGTAGGACGGAAAGTAATTGCAAAGAATATAATATTGTGATTATTTCAACAGATATGCTGTAAGAGTCACGATTTTGCTTGAAGGAGCATTTTTTGCATTACGCTGAAAAAAATATTAAAATCATGCGTTTTTTGCGGGGGTTTGAACAGAACAAGCTTGTTCCTTTATGTCAAAAGACTGTGATTTGTAGGTCGGTGCATCTCTGTAGCAACACAATGCTTTATTCATAATAGCATTTTCTTCTCACAAGAAGCTGACTCAAAGTGCTTGACTCAAACTGTTAAGTCAAGAGGTCGGTGTGTTTACCCGCAAAATTACAGCTCGAAAACAGCAGATAACAGACATTACTAGAGCTACTGTGTGAGTTAATAGATTGAGTCAAGCATAGAGAACACTGCCAACAGAGCCAACCGATCATGGCGCAGTGGGGTTGGTCTTGGAAGAAGTCGAGTGGGATCTATAATAACGGTATTATGGCACATTTTACCTTTATGAAAAAATTGCAGCTCCTCCGATTTGGATATATTTGGATTTGGATGCAATTAATTGTGCAGCCCTAATTACGAGGGCTAACGTGATGATCGAGAATCATAGAAACTTTCAGAGTGTGCCATGTTCTTGATCCAAAGTGTGGAAACTTTGCCTTAGACTTAGCACTTCTAGATATAGTCAAGATATTTCACAAAGCTCCACAAGTAACCAGCATAAATAACCCAAAATGCCTGAAATACATTCACATTTTAAAACCAAATATGGACATAAACACGTAAAACCAAAACAAATGCTGTATATACAGGAAGTGGGCAAGTTTTAGGATGTGTAAACCATGTTTTGGGACCTAAATCCGCTGACTTGCCTTCCTTTTGGGGACAAAACACAAGTCATCATAACATAAATCATTCAATTTTAGTGTAAGACTTGGTTTGAGGTGAGGTTGAGTCAGAAGGGTTCAGGTTAGACAAGTAGACATTAAAGTTAGGGTTAGTCAGTCCGTTGGAATTAATGTAAGTCAATGTAACGTCTCTGAACTGAAGTGATGGAAACACAACTGTGTGTGTGAGAGAAAGAGGGCAGTGAAGGCCTTCAGTTGAGCCAAACAGATCAGCTATAAAATGCTAGCGCCTGTGTGAACCACTGACACAGCACCCAGCAGACCGACTGCCTCAGCTCTCTCTCTCTTTCCTCCCTCCATCTCTCTGCTGTTCTCACCCCGTGTGTGGCTTTCTCACTTTCCCTTCTTTTCCCCTCCCCACACCCTTCCTCATCTTTCTCCATGTGAACTTCAGGCGGTGCGCTGGCTCATTACTGCTCTCTTCTCTGCTACAATTAGACCTCTGCACTATCAGCCCTGCACTCCTCTATACAGTCCCACTTGAGAAAGGGAGGGAAGATGGGGAGAGCTGAGGATGAGTGTGTGCATGTGGAAGGGGGGGGGGGGTGGAAAAGCGAGGGGAGGGGAGGGGAGGGGAGGAAGGGAAGGGAGAGAGGAGAGAATTGCAGAGGCAGATGACTTCTTCCTCTGACCAAGCAGAATACTGAATGACAGTGCTGCAGGTAGGAGCTGAGGCTGTATTCTCCCCCTCAGAATGATATATCTTTACATGTGCTCTCATCTCCCCTGCATTGATCTGCCAAGACCAGATAGTCGCAGCAGAAACAAGGCGAGCACTGCTTCTGTAGAGCCTATTCAGTCATATCAGATCTAGAGAGCGTCAAAGGGAGACTACTCGAAGTAGAGATGATAATCCTTTGTTGTGAAGTGGAATGCAGCAGTGTTCTTGCACAGGCTTTCTTTTGAATCTTTTCAACTCCTCCACACTTAGGTACATGACATTATTTCTGCCTTAGAGAAGATGATTTGGAGGGGAAAACCACTGTTAGGGCACTTATTATTATTTGTATTGCTCATAAGGTACCTGCAGTTCAGCGTGTTGAGTATTTGGAGAGGGACACATCATTTGTTGTGTTGGCTTTGCTGTGCCACACATTGGATTTGATACGAAGCAATTAAAGTGCCAACTTTCAGCTATGAGGATGTTTACTGCTTTCTTCTTCTGCAAGCAGCAACAGGATGCACGCATGCCCATTTGTGGCGGGCCCAAACTGGATCAGAGCACTCTGTGTGCCTTCCAGGATTATCAAAATGGTTGGGGGATTTTTCATCAAATAAATGAATTGACTTCCTGCCATCGCTGCTCATACGAAAACAGGTCATGATGGCAAAAGGATAGCCTTAAACCGAAATAACCATCTCCATGTGTCAGTACTGCTAATGTGTATAAAAAGACAGTCTAACCCTAACCTGACGTGACATGATGTTTTACTACGCGGTAACAACGCTCCTTTTTTACCTCATTTGTCTTGTTTTTGTTTCTCACTCAAGCGGAGACACAAACACAGGCTGACGGATTATATGTAATCTTTTACTTCAGACTGGCAATAATAAGGTAGAAAAGAAAAATACGGCGAGGCTGAATAAAATCGAATGAGGAGCAGCGCGGCGTTGCTGGCTGTGTTTGGGAATAGTTCATGACACAAGGTGTAAACACACGCATAAAAAGCGCACACTGATACACACAAACAAGCACACAAAACCATTACCAGTACGTGCGGGTGTGATGTGTGTGCATAGATATGAGTGTATTAATATTCTCCAGGCGACGGAGCATTTCTCTATTAGCTGTCTGGGTAGCAGCTGGAGAGGTGATGCAGTCGGCGGTGCAGCTCTTGTGCTGAGGAGGAAATTGAGCATGCATTCTAATTCCTGTCTTAGAAAATAAAGGTCTTGTAAAAGAAAGGCATAATTAATGAATTCTGCTCTTGGGGAAAGATATGTTCTTGTTGCTATGGGAATAAGATCCACTTGTTTTAGTTACCACTATCAGAGGCCTCTTTTCAGCGAGCAGAACAATTAGGACCTCGTGTAGAAGGCTATGATGCAAATAGGCTTGTGTGCACGCGAGCCAAGGCAGTGCAGGTGCAAACGTACAGTAAAAATGAAATACGAAGCAGCACACTCGTATTTCCTGGGGTGAAATATGCAAACGTGAGAAAACGTGTTAAGTTTCTTTTACTTTGCTTCGCTTGCTCTGAGAACGAGTGGCGCACTCTGCCGCTCAGACGCTCCAGCAATCACAACCATTGTCTTTGTATGAAACAAAGCAGGCCCATTGTGTCAAATCTAAACCCCCGGTTCTCAGGCACAGGCCACGGGGATAAAACAGCTGTTCAACTAATGTCAGAGTATGACTCGCTCCCAGCTGTCTGCAACTGTTGCTCCACACTGCTTAATCCTTACAGAAGAGAAGACAAGAGGAGAGAGAAGAAGAGAAGAGTCAGGACCCAGGAGTGCAGGCAGCTGCCTAATGATCTCAAATAACCTCTGAGTTCTCCTAGCTACGCCTGCAACTGCTCCCCCTGAGTGCAAGGGTGCACACATTACCCACAAACACACACACACACGCACCAGCACACGCACAGAACAGTCATTTGTTTTCCTCGACAAACACTCACACAGGAGCCTTTGTCTGCGCCTGCCACAGTGGGGTTTAGGCATACTGTAGTTTAGAAAGACAACGCACACGAGCACAAACAGCACTGACACAACTGCATGGACAGAAGAGTCAGTATCACCACTTCCTCAATCTCAACAGACAGTAGATGGAGACACTGATACACCTGGAAACACTACAGGGTAAACACACAGAGTTTAACTGTTTCCTTCACGTGTAAGGTATCCTGGTTGGACCTTTCTGTCATCTCTGTTTCTACTTCTTTCGCTTCCATTTGCACTTTCACCTCTTCTTCTCTCTCGCACATTCTCTGTTAAGCCCACAACTCTGACTACTTCCTATTTTCCTACGCTTTATTTCATCCCTTACTCTAATTCCCTCCCTTCTCTCTCTCTCTCTCTCTCTCTCTACACACACACACACACACACACACGGAGAGAGTAGAAATCTTTCCATCATATACGCACCTCTTTTTGGAGACGTCCCCATACGTCCCTCCCAGTCAGGCCTGATTCCAGACAGTGAGTAAGAAGAAGAAGAGAGGTGGAGCAGCACCAGAACAGTCTTGCTACCCAGACACTGACTAACTGAAAGAAAACCAGACTCTCTCAGTGAGTGGGGCTCTCACCCTCTGTCTTTGTTTTTTTTCCTTTCTCTCTCTCTCTCTCCCTCTCTCTCTTCCTGCTCTCTCTCACTCAAATTCTGTATGACTGTGCATCTGTTCTGACTTCTGACACAGATACTTATTGAGGCATTCAAACAAACAAGTTTTTCTTTTCAATTTAAAAAAAGAAAATGTTGTGGAAAAAACTGCAAAGTACAAAGTACTTTTATCTGCCATTTCACTACCTCCAGCAGTAAAATGAAATCACTCTGCAAACGAGCAAAAACCGAAAACAATCAATGAACACCATTATCTGCTGGGGTTATACAGTATCATCCAGAATGAAATGAGCTACTCGCGTCACGCTACTTTCAATGATCTTTAGTGGGTCTGTAAGTTGGCTAATGGCACTTTGGGGCTCGACGTAACAACAATTGCAACAATTAATCAATAAGTTGTCAACTATTAAAATTAATCACAAACTCTTTTGATGATCGTGTTATTTATTTAGTTTATTTAAAATAAGGAAAAAAGAGAAAATCTCAAAATGCTGTGTCCAGCTTCTTATATGTAAATATTTTCTGGTTTTCTTTACTCATCTGTGACAGTAACCTAAATAACTTGGGATTGTGGAAGAAACGTGACATTTGAGGACCTTGGAAAACATTTTTCACAATTTTCTGACATTTTATGGACCAAACAACTCACCGATTAATCAAGAAAAAGATCAAACTGATTAATTGACAATGAAAATGATCATTAGTCACAGCCATGGACAACATATTTTCCAGGTATGTTGATTATTTCCTCGTTTTAAGTCCACCTGAAATCACATTTAATCATCCCTTTTTGTGGTCAAATAAAATGTTGGCATTTTTTTAAACACTAAAAACGTGCTATCATTATCTAAGTACTGTTAACTGTTTTTTGTTGATTACCAAAAGGATCAAAATATCAGAGATGCTTCTTTTAGTCTCAGCCGGCTGAGAGTCAGTGTCTGTGTTTGAGCAGCTGGCAGGCTGACTGCTGCTCCAGTGTTACACTGGAGGGAACAAAGTAAAGAAATTTGCGCTGTAGCCTACATGTCACGGACACAAGCATCTAACCAGACATTTGCAGATATGTTTAGATGATTAAAGTGCTGTAGCTGACCAGCAGCTGATTAGCTTTCTAGCTCGCAAACTGACGTAAGCAGTGGTAACTGCTTGTTCAGCCGCTCGTATACAAGTTAAGGTACAGGAAGAGATATGTGTTCATTTTTCAAGTCATATTAGAGGGAGAAGGCAGGAAAGTTAATGTGGTATGTTGTTAAAAGCTGCTGTCTGGGTCAGTGTGACCATCTGCTCTACCTCTGACAGAAGTATCTGCTTTACGCTAGATTTCTTTGGCTGTATCATAATAAGCTAACTGTATACAATATACAAGTTGCTGGTAGATTTGCTCCCCAGCCAAAAAATAATGAATAAATATCTATTGAATGATAAAATTTTACCAGCCACTCCCTGATACATTTTTACCGGTCACTGGAAAGTACCAAGTCAAATAAATGTTATCTTATTTATACAGCCCAGTATCACAATCATAAATCATTTCACATTCACTTGTCTTGTCAATCCTGTCATTGTGATAAGGAAAAACTCCCCAAAATCCATTCAGCAGAGAAAACCTCAGGAGGATCGACAGAGCAGGGATCCCCCTTCAAGGATTGACCAGCATGCAACAGATATCGTGCAGGCTCTGCATGCCACGAGTCATAGAGTTATTCAAGTAACCCGGCGGAAGTTCATGTATTTTTTCATAGAGCATTACATAAATCCCAGAAAACCAAAACATCACCCTGCCAGTTTTTACTAATATCGTGCAGCCCTACCAAACAGGCCCGCCTCCTCCGGCAGTAAATTAACTTGGATTCTATTATGCTAGCACACAGGCCTTGTTATATTTATCTTTTTGTTTAATTTCCTCAATGTTATGTTAATTTATTCCCTGTCGTATCGTATATCGAAAATGTTCAAGGTATTGTATTGAAGTTAAAAATCCCAGTATGGTCACAACACTAAACCACACAGACCAGTGGTAGACTATCCGTTTACTAGCGCCACTTAAGCACACTTACAGCAGCCAAATCAAAGAAAAGAGCTCAGGCTTGAGAATCCCGCTACATATTCTGGTGACTCAGAGCACCTTGACAGCCTCTTCAGACCTGCATTGATTTTACAGCCTTCCACATCGGCTGCATGCTTCATATTATTGGAAACCTAATCTATCACCTGATGCCCATTTGGCTCAGGGCCAATAGTGTGTTTAGTGACATCCAATCACAACAGCTTTGGATGACTGGCCACATGTGGTATGTGGTCAGTGAATTCCTGGGGGATGATCGTTTTAAATATGAGACTGACTGAACAGAAAAACATACATACATCGTGGTGGAATTTCGCATTTATGCACCGATGCATGTTGCAGTGTACACGTAGTGCATATACCAGCAGCCATGAAAAAAGGCCTGTGTTTATGCAACAGCACATACAGTATAAGAGAGCCAGACAGACAATGCCTGCTCCAGACTGTTTGCAGTGGCCTCCTTATGGACAGTGACTCACCAACTCAATCTCTCTCCTCTCCCATTTCCCTGTACTCCTTCTCATCTGCCATCCTCAAGCCTGCCAAATAAAGGTGTGACAAAGATGACAAAGGACTCTCCTCAAAACGAGATGCAGCGTCAGGCTGAGAAAAGCACCAGAATTGAATTTCATCCCAAAACAAACATTCTCCGATCTATAGCTCTTTATCGATTCCATCTTTTGGTATTGGGAGACTCAAAGCATCACAAGATGAGAACTATGAAAAATACGAAATATGAGACGTGAGGAGAGTGAGGATGGGAAGTGGGTGAGAGTAGGGTGAAGAAGAGGGTTGCGGGGACTGGATGGAAGGTGGCAGGGATGGTGCGGCTGGAGGCCCTGGTGATTCACTGCGGCTGATAATGCTGCCTAATAAGTGAGACAAGGGAGAGATGAGATGAGGAATGGGACAACAAATGAGCGAGAGGAAGTGTGAGAAAGCAATAGTTGGAGGGGAAGAGCGCGAGACTGCTGCTGAGGCAAATATGCAGGGTCAGCAGATGGCGTCTGCGGGCTGCAACGAAGGTCCTGCAGTCAGAGTAGTGGACTGTCATTTTTCAGAGCACACATGCCAGAATGCACAAACGCACACGCAGACATGCAAACACAAACAAAAACATTTACATTCACACACAGCCACAATCATATGAACCTATGCACACCTCCCCCCATACTTATAGAGACAGCACACTGCACACAGTACGCCCAATGGAAAGATTGTGTCCTGAGATCAGGTAGAGTACTGCACCACTCTCCAACAAAGCCAGAAGATGGTCAAACACACACACACACACAGGCCTAGACTCATTTATGCTTGCATTAATGTTTGCATAAAGGGCTTGCCTAAAGCATTTGGCAGGACAGCATTAGCTCTGTCCAAACACTTTCACTTTAGGTTGTTAAACAGCTCAGTTCGCTGCTGGAGAAGAAAAAAATGACAAAACCAAAGCTCTAATAAGATGTTAATGTGAAAAAAATGTGAGAGCAAGGAAAAGAATGAGAGAGCGAAAGAGAGTGAGAGCAAGTCACCCTCAAGGACCACATCCGTTGCTGCAAAGTTGTCTGGTGTGGCAAGGTGACAGCTCAACCACACCGCTCTAGGAAAGCACACAAACCCCATTTGCCTTTGTTTCCATGTGTAAAAGCAAAGAGGGATTTCAGGAAACCACAAGTACAAAAAAAATAACCAGCCCAGCCAGACAGGATTTCTTCATTGTTACATCATGCAAAGTTTCCGACAAGGACGTTTACCGACCAACATGAGAACTGATAAATCAACGAGGTGTGAGAGCCTAAACTTTCCCTGGACATGGAACGAGGGCACATGCTGTGGTACCTGGTTATGTGAAGAGCACATTGTGCACAATGTGCATAGACAGAGCACTGCAAAAAAAAAAATACAATCCACAGGGAGCCTTAGATATTGATGCCTTTGTTTCCCAAAAACGAGGCTCACAGCCCCCCTGGGAAAGACACGCTAGCACCGGGCTCATTATGATTAGCAGTATAGCATCCCTCTTCATAATTAGCTATAGAAAGCCCGAGCCAGTCACTGATGAGTGATAAGATAAGGAGGCCGGATTTGCTGTTTAAAAAAGGTAAAGCATTTTGATATAGAAAGTGTTTTGCTGGAGGAACAACAGAATGTCCAATCACAGTGAATGAATACCTTTCTGCTTTCGCCTCAGCTACATCTGAGTGAATCATAACACACACCAGGTTTAGCGAAGTGGATCGGGAATACAAATGCCACTGTAATTGAGTGCCTTTTTGAAATGAAAATGTAAAATTCCCCAGCCATTCCTTATACTCCGCTTCATGTGTAAATCGATTCCGTCTGTTGCACCAGGTTCTGCATTTTTTCCACGAAAGCCTTGTTTTTTTTCCCCCTGAAGGTTGCTGCTGGATGTTCTTAGAGAATCTTCAAACCTCATAATCACATAAAAACTCAGTCCACTAATAACAGCTAAGCTTCTCTAAAGGCTAGGGAAACCCCTGGTAATGTTCCAGATAAGAGCAACTTTCCAGCCAAACAGGACAATTTTTCAACTACAACGTGGTGGAATGTAGATTTTTATCTTGTGCAATCAAACTGTGCTGGAAGCTGTCCTTAGAACAGACTTAACAAACACAGGCTCTTTAGCACAGACTTGCAGTCTCAAAAAACACTGATATAATTACTGTACTGGTATTTTTAAAAGGCTTTACTTTAATGAGAGTCTAGGGCTGCAAAATTAATCCCAATATGGCCAAGTGCAATATCCAAATCGCAGGAGCTGCAATTTTTTGATAAAGCTAAAATGTGTCACAACATACTATAATAAAGGGAGCACTGTGGTGCCACAGAGGTGCCCCGGCCTTCATATCATAATTCTCCAGATGTAAGGAAACATTCTTGTTGGGTACAAATTAGCATTCCCACAAAAGTTTTGGCTCGTACAGCGATCACAATATCTGTCAAAAGAACTCACGAGTCAAAGCAGATCAACTGTGAAAAACGAAAATGAAATAGGCAAGCAGTAGAAGTCGAGTCTAAAGTTACCAAAAAAAGTCCCATAAAGACCGGGACCAAGCCACCGCCATCTGTGATAGCATTAACTGACGCACACACACACACCCAGACACACACACACACACACACACACACACATACACAATCATCGGCAGTACTCTCATTAGTGAACCTAAGCCAAGCCTGTTTCTTTCAATTCTAGCCCTCAGCCTCAATCCTCCCCACCTTCTCTGTGCAGATTGATTTATAAACACGTCTTCTTTATTGAGTCATAAAGTATAAAAAAAAAAATCTATAAAACATAAAACTCTTGAGAGGCTGCTGAGAAAAAACTGCCATTCAAAAACACTGTGTTGTGTTACAATGAATTCTTTAGAGCAGAAACAGCAGGCAGCCTGTATACAATGAGGAGCTGGAGACAAGACTGTGAGCCTGTGCTATACTGCTAACTATCAGACAATCAGGCGGATAAAGATACCAAATTAAGACGGTTTAAGAAATGGATTCGCAGTTAAGTGAGAATGAACTGTTACATGCTTTCCTACACTCTCTCTCTTGTATTACTATCCACGGCGAGCAACCGCACTCACACGGACAAATGCGTGCACCCACACAGACATGCAAATCCGGCCTACAGGATTGAACATTAACACGGAAAGAAAACAAATTGAAGCACCTAGTCCACTGTTTGTTGCTGTGTGTGCGTCTGGGAATGAGAGGCTATTTTGTAGCAACCAAAACAACTGGGTCGTATTAGACCAGCCCCGGTTTTCCAGCTCTGCCTCACTCCATTAACAAAGTCATGATGATCTGCTGGTTATTGGATTGAAACATAATTCCCCAGTCCGGCTCGCTCTTTCCAAAATCTTCCATCTCCATCCAGATGGCTCGGGGTTTCACTCATGTCAATGCTTGGCACTACTTGTTTGTTTGGTTTCCTCACTGTAAGGCAGGCGGAGGAAAAATGTTGTCGTTTCCAGGCCCTTCTGTGGCAAGAGGGGTAGGATTACATTGAGGCTGGGGGACCACTGATTCTTTGTAAAATACAACCCATTCAAAAAAGCAGCAGGGACAGTTATTTGTTTAGTATGGTGATCAAATCCTTGAAAGGCAACATTAAAGTTCTGAGCAGCCAGTGAGGAATCACAAAAGTCTAGCCGATGGAAAGTCAACTGGGTCTGGAGATAAATGTGTTAGCAAGTCATGTTGTATACAAACAACATTCTTTACACTTCATCACTGCATAAAATTCACCCTGGAAGCCGTCCAGGAGCAGACCTGGATCATACAAACAAAATCTCTCCTCATTCACACGTTTGGAACAACTTGTTAAGAACATTGCACCGCGATCTGATGTTGGTGTGTTGGTGTTTTTAACTCCAACATCATAATTAAGTGGAAACAGACACCCCACTGTTAGCGTTTCTAAGTGCTATTATTGTTTGCGCTGCGGTCGCAACGATATCTGGATCACTTTCCGTTTTCCTCAGAGTAGCAACTACCATCAACACAGGACAAAACACGAGTTTATTCATTCATCAGCCTATAAGAGAGACGGATAGAAATGGTGCCAGGCTGCCACCACTAAGCTTTCGTGTCAGGGATTTTGTGAAGCAAAGTTTACAGGGAACCAACCTAACCGCAGATGGTGACACTATTCAATAGCCATTATATTATGCAATACACATTTACTTCATAAGTTAAAGAGCAAAACACGTGTCTATTGCCAGTTTAAAGGAACTTGGGGCCGGATTTGTGAAAAAAATAAACATGCATTTTAAGTTTTTTCATGCTAATGGGTGATGAAGCGTTCAAAACCAAAAAGAATGAGCCCACCCACGTATCTCTCCATTGCCTTGAACAGGCTGTGTGCTGCATAATATACTGCAATTCGTGGTTTTATCAGCGGCATGTCGTGAGTCAAAACGACATTACGACCAAAGCCGGGCCGGCACCCGAATACACATCGGATACGCGTTTGACTCATGGAGGCAGCTTCAACTTGAATTGGGACTGAAAACAGATGCTGACATGGCTCATTTCCTAATAACCAGGTAAGAAAACATTACAGGTCATGTTTAGAGCTTGATTTGAAAATCATATGAGATCACGAGGACTCGGAGTGACCTAACGCGCAAAGTAGCGTTAGCTGCAAACATGTAACTTAGTCCACCGCTGTGTAACACTGAATAGTTACAGACTGCTTATTTTCCACGGTCCTTTAGTCTGAAACTGAATAGTTAGAAATATGTCCCTTTATATGGGACCGAAAGCCCAACCTGTTAACCAGGAGGTGACGTTAGCAGCTGGCTGTAGCCACAGACTAACGGTTTGTTTGTGTCTGTGTAGTAAGATTAGCCGCTTACACACAGCAATCCCGTATCAGAGACGATATTTTTGTCCCCCAATATGCTGTCTTTGCTTTCGCCTGTGCCTTTCAGACTGCATCAACCGTCAACGTAAATTGCTGCGCTTGTGTGTCGCTACACACAGCGAGCCGGCTTCCCGGCTGCTTCGTGTGTGTAGGGGATAAGGCATCAGCTGCACTGCTGTGACGAGTTGATGCGCGCTAACACGCGCCGGCTTGGCTGATGGCTGCAGTTACCCTAACGGCCGCAACGGCCGTCGTGTCACTATTGAGTCTTATTTCTTGATCCTGCCCCAAGTTCCTTTAACCCTGCTCCAGGACTTTCAATGAAACTGATCAGTCACGTTTTTATGATTTCAAAGCTTCGCGACTCAAAAAGACCGGAAAGACGTGCACATGGGAGACAAAAGTTTATTTCTGTATCAGTCTATAAAGGAGACGGATACAGTATCACCAGTCAGCCTTTATTGTCCTGGGAGACTTTGTGCCCGATAGAAGAAAAAATTGTATAAAAGTTTATAGTCTGAAACGGTCTAAATGCTGATGGTGTCATTATCCAGTAAAAACTTTAACAATAACAATAGCTATCATATTGTACAATCCACATTTACTTCATAGTATGGTAAAGCAGAAGACGTCTCCATTGCGAGATTTTTTGTCATAACTTTGCGACTCAGAAAAAAAGGCCAGAAAAGTACATACATGGGAAAAGTTATCCATCTAACATTAGTTGTAATTGTGAAAGGGTCTATTTTAACCCACATCATCTTTCTCTTAACCACAAACCAGGTAGTTTTGTTGCCTAAACCTAACCACACTAAAAATAATAATAATAATAATAATAATAAGTCAACAATAGAATAAAGTCTCCTGGGTGAAAATCCTGTGTTTAACCCACTCATCCACACAAACCTGCTCACTATGTGGACTTTGTCGCTTTGATGATGAACGTCCTGGAGCAACATTAATTCTGTTGTTGTTATGATGTTGGAACAATCCCAACAGAGTGATATCAGTTAAACCCTAAAGGCACCACGCTGTTTTTATTTAACGACATGCGGTGACTCGTCACTTACTGTGTTTGTTGTTGTTTTCTGGGCCTGGTGTGGTTCTGACAGGCTCCTGAGGATGTCCATGCTTGGGGGTCCGGCCCCTTGGCAGCCCTGACGAAGACAGCTTCCCGAGCCTGGGGCCACTTGGGCTCTCCATGCCTGCAATGGGGTAGAGACACACAGGAGATATACTGTAGATAGCTGGAGGCAATATTGGGATGCTTTCTGCCGCTCATTAATCCTGTTCCGTTGCTTGTCAAAACATTATTATTAGCAATGTCCACCGCATCAATACCCCGTAATAATGCCGTCTCCTTGTTCTACGGTGCACTTTCTTCATGATGGCCATCGGTGCCGCCGGACTGAAGGTTATCTGAGTGGAGGCGCACACATCATCACTGGTAGTAATGAGGGTGCGACCTTCCATGTTTCATTTCAAAATCAATATTCTCACTTACACGCTAACTCCATGCTCTGGCCATTAAACAAAAGGTGAGTCAAAGAGAGAGACAGGGGACACAAAGCTCCTTTTCCCGAACAGCCCTGCCTTCTGTCTCTAATATTAAATCTAGTCTCTCCATCAGGTCACAAGTTTTCTGCGCTTTATGTGAAGGCTAATCCTCGTTTGTTGACTGCTAGATAGATTACACAGCACAGGCCACCGATCCATTATAAATGCCATGCTACTATTAGCCATAGTAAGCCTTGGTTGTCACTTTTGGGCTCCGCGTGCGCAACCCTGAGTCCCGACCAGCATGGGACAGTCTAATGGATGAAGGCTGACAATCGCTAATTATGCTAAGTGGGACTGATTAGGATCCAACATGCTTTCTCTTAGCACACATTCATGTCACTCTCCTAATGAATTACAACAGCACACAAAGGGTCACCCAGCGGGGGTCACTCAGTGTCTGTTTACACGCCATGCTATTCACTTTACATTGAGCGTTGATGGCTCATCCATCAAGGCGATAATGTGCACAGAGTTTTGTTGATAGATTTTCACTTTTAAAAAAGGCACGGTGAGCTCGCTGCACGATGCAAGCTGCAGAAATATCTCACACACACACACACAGACAAGTAGACACCTTCCTTTTCCTGTACGATGTGTGAAGATAGCTACTCACGAGCATGTAAGGGCTTAAAATAAACAAATGTGTCGAGAAAGACGAAGAAGTATCCGCCCGTGACCTCTATGTGCATTTTCGAGCTTTCCTCTAATATTCTGCAGGATGTAGCACTTTTTTTGAGTTGTGCTGTTACATGTGTACAGTAAACAAAACAAACACTGCAGCTGTGTTTTTATGAAAAAGAAAAAAAAAAAAGACCTCTACTAGTAAACGACAGTCCTACATTACCATACATTTAGCTAGACACAACAAAACCTGGTGACACCCACTCACATCTCCTCCTCACACAATCTGCTGACAACCCAACCTGGAAATAAGTATTTTAGCTCCGCACGTGGCACACTGCCATGCTGTGTGTGTGTGTGTGTGTGTGTGTGTGTGTGTGTGTGTGTGTCAACTACAACAAGGTTACAGAGTTCCCCTCATGTGGTAAAGTAAAACACACTGCTACACTTTCTTCTGGTCGGCCACACCTACCTGAAGTGTCGGGCAGTCACCCAGCACCAGGGGCCGGGTGGCCCCGGGTCACCCACGTGAGGGAGGAGGAGGAGGAGGAGGAGGGGGGGGGGTGGGGGTCAGGAGACAGGCACCTAAAAGTGGGCGTTTTTTCACCAATGTTATGTTACATGGCAATCACACCTGCTGTGCGTCAAGGACCGGTCACACTGGGGTTGGGGGGCCTGAAAGGAAGCGGACGGTCGTCACCGTCGTCCGGTTCCCCCCCCCCCTCCACTCTGCAGACGACGACGAGGTGGAAGCAAAAAAAAAACACAGAGCAGGGCAGGAGAAGCGAAATGACAATCTCGTGCGTACATGAAAAAGAAAATCCCGGATACTTTCACCTTATTCCCAGTTTCCAACAGCCTTGCCCCCCTCCCTCCTCCTCCTCCTTTCCTGCATTAATATGTAAAACCACGAGGCACTTCTTCAACCTCTTGTCTTCTCGTCAAACGCTCCAGAAATATTAGAAATAGCCCGGAAAGATAGGTAGGTCCGCGACTCCTTGAGGAAAAATATTAGAATACAGGATGGTTTATATAGGCAGTGAAGCAAAATGGCGACTTTATTACGAAGGAGGAGTAAAAAAAAAAAAAAAAAAAAAAAAAAAAAAATCCTTGCGCTGGCTGGAGCTGAAGGGAGGCACAAAAATATGTTTAGTGCAGTAATTTCGACGGCAGCGACACAGTTGGTGAGAGTAAAAGAAAACGAAGCGAAGGAAAATGAGCAGAAACGCCAAATCTCGGTCGCTGTGGGTTCACTCCTCGGCTCCTTACCTCGGGATTATTTCGGGTTTTTTTTTTTTTTATACGGATATTATCTCGGCGGCGGCCGTGTACAGTATTACAGTAATGTGTGTTAGGTCATGCGCGTATCCACTCCACCTTTGACAGTTGCAACTACAGTCTTGAAGCAACTTGCAAACTCTCGCGTTATTATTATCGTCGACATCGAGCACGTTAATATTGGGCTTTTCTGTCTTGATAAAACCCCGCTGCGATACCGACTCGTGCTGCTCCTCCGACGTAACGGCGCTCGTTCCTGACGAAGAAGAAGAAGAAGAAAAAAGGGTCAGGGCTTAAATTCCTTAAATCAACCTTCGCCAAGTATTTTAATCTAGTTGCTGCTAAATGATCTCCCCGTGCGTCCTCCAGCCCCGTAGCAGATCAGTCAGGGGAAGATGATCAAAGTCCAGGCAGTGGCAGTGGCAGGCTATTCTTTGTCACTGTAGGCCAGTCACTGCAAGTAGCTGTCTCCAAAAAACCCCTGGAATAACAAATATGTCCCAAATTTGCTTAAAGCTGGTGAGTTTAAAGCGAGAACCCCCCTCCTCTCCCCCCCACACACACTACTTGTTAAGCATTACACATATAAAACCAGGCCTTTATAATAACCTGTTCCCCAATCCCCAAATTCAAGGTCAATATTTATGCACGAGGTATCAATCCTATTCGTGTTAAAAGCACCTGATAATTAGGACGACACTCCATACAATATTGGATTTTTAATTGCTTCAAGTTGAGTCTCCTGGCATTTCCCCCATTCAAGTGGGCTAATAATAAATGTTAAACATATGGTGTGGAGCCACGTCCTCCCTGTGCCACAGCTCACTAAATGAATCATTCATGGTGTCAGTGCCACCTCGCTCGGTCTGAGCAAAAACAACAGAGGGGTCTCTCTTAGTGTTTGATTGGTGCCAGTCATCATGACCTAATATTTCCTATTAGTGGAAAATCATCTGAAACCATGATGTAATGTGCGTGTGTGTGTGAAAACAGTTCCCGGTGTCGCCGCTGGGGGGCAGCAGAGTCTCATTTTTTGTACTGAGGGATGTGTGAGCCCACAGTATCACGTGTGTTTTAATAACTTGAAATGCATTGTCGCGATTATCACCTTTAAATAAAAGAGGACGTAACCTTTTTTTTTTCAAATTAAAATGCACAAAATCAAGGGACAAGTGAGAAAGATGAGATTATTTGTGTAAAGGAGACGTGTCATACTAATTTTCAGGTTCATATTTTCTATTTTGGGTTGCTGCTAGAATAGGTTTACTTGTATTAATACTCAAAAAACACGTCAGTTTGCTCCTTCTGTCCAGTGCAGCAGCTCTGTATTCCCCCTCTGTCTGAAATGCTCTGTTTTAGTTCCTGTCTCTTTAAGGCCCGCCTCCTGAATACCCAATCTCCTCCGATTGGTCAGCTCACACACGCCTGAGCCAGCACCGCTAACAGAGCAACTGCGCTAAATCAGTTCTTACGTGGCAAACTAGCCGCTAGACATAAATTGTGCAAATATGTGACACGGTGATGTAGTGTGATGTCACAAAGTTATCACATTGAAGGCGGGGCTACTGGCGGGGCGTTTCAGGAGCAGTGTTTCCTGTGGGAGAGAGGAGCCTCTGTTGGTGTGGACTTTCACCTTTTTAACTTTCAAGATCTTTTACATGCACAAGAACCTATATAAAACACCGAAGGAAAGGAATACATGAAAACGCATAATAGGTCCCCTTTAATAACAATATTAGACTATATATTAACAAGACAGTGTTTAATTTTATTGCAGATTTCTAGATTTTTAATGACCAGTCCATATTTGTCTGCATTAATCCTCCACTAGGGGGCAGTGCTATCCTGTGATCGGGAGCAGCTTTAACATGAATCATGGCCCCCTGTAGCATATTTGTCACTTTAAAATGTGTATTTGATTTTCAAGGCATTGTCATGTGCACATAAACTTGGGACTGCTTTAACCTCAGTATACTGGAGGCGATGATCAGCTGGATCCCGACACACCCGAGCCTGAGGGGTGATTCACTCTCGACCAAGTGACAACTGCCATTCTCCTGCACAGCGTGTCCACCTGATAAAAGTTTTAATCTTCCTCCTGCTCTCTCTAATGGCTGCTGATGAATAGTTCACGCGGGGCCTTGTTTGACCCATGATTAATCCTCTTACCGGGGTGGTGATTTATGTTCCCGCTCGTCCTCTGCTGAGTGAGCAAAAGGCTATTTAATGGTTTTTAAAACTGGCCAGGTGGAGTGGTCTGTGCCCTAAAAGGCACTTGATGAGTCCATCTAGCAGTTGATTGTGTTATATATCTTTTGACCTTTTCAGTGAAATTTGAGTGAGCACACATGCACTTTTTTCCCATATTGACTTGCTTTGTAATACTGTATATTAAGGCTTGGGCACAGGCCAGAAAAATTACAGTCTTCAGCTGTTTATGTCGTTGAGCAGCTCACTGGCAGCTGCTAAAGGGCTCCTCAGAACAGGCTGATGAGTGCGGACAGAGTGTTTCTCATTCTATATCAGTGCTGTCAGTGGACTGAGATGCAGCTGATCAAAGGCACGAGCAGATAACGATAAACAAGCTGAATGGAGAGTCTCGGCGTTTGGGTGTTTTTAGAGAATAATGATGGAAGACAAGCTTTCAAAAAGGAAGACACCTCATAATAAACAGTAACCAATTAACTGCACCATCCAACCATCTGCTCCGTGGATTTATTCAGGGTTGAGAAGGCCACTGTTCACTGGATCTGTTTATCATGCATGTGCCTTGTTATCAACTGGTGAGATGCTTCATGTCTCTCAGTAATTGGGTCCCAGTGTGTGTGTGTGTGTGTGTGTGTGTGTATGTGAGCTAAAGACAGAGACAAAGCATGTGTGTCTCTTTAGACAGGCAGCACTGTTTTGCATACAGAGTTGTACATGATTTAACTTGTGGATCCTGGGTGACGGGTCAGAGCACAGGTTTGAGACGTATTCACAAATTCTTTTCTTTCTTTCTTTCTTTCTTACTAGGAGCACATGCAAACATGCACTATTTAAGGTAATAACTGATGAATGAATGAAGGAATTACTGGTAGAAAAAGCAAACAGCAAGGAACAAAAAGTCGAGGGAACGTGGTAGAGAATGAAAATAAAAGAGAGAACAAGACGGAGAAAAGAGGAACAAGTATCCACAAGAGCTGTGCAGCATTTCTTGGTTATGGACCACAGGCTATCTCGGGACACCTGTGGGACTTGTGGAGAGGACCACTGAGGTGAATCACTTTTGTGCCACTTAAATGGAAGCAGATGGTTTTCTGTGTGTGTGTGTGTGTGTGTGTGTGTGTGCATGTGAAAAATGGAGACATAAAAGAACGCAGGGGAAAGATTGATCATGTAATATTTCTTTATACACTTGTGAATTGCTTTTTTTTCAATGATTGTGCCCCAACTAAGTGTGTCAGAGAAGAATGGGGAAAAGAGATAAATGTGGCAGAGGTTATTACAGCTGAACATACATTGGTTCCATTAATCAAAAGTCTAATTCTACTCATTTTATCCCTCACCGTCTCAATGTTGTCACTGCTGCTGCTGTTTACTTTGGGAAAGTCAAATGCTGCATTTATTTTGGTCTATTTTCAAATTTCCCAAGTATATAAACCAGCTATCCTTCCCCACAGAGACATGGCTATTTTCAGACGACACTCTATCACTTCAGCTATGAGGATGGGAAAAAAACTGACTCTCTAAAACGGGGGAGAACAACAATTTAAACATGTTTCCAAAGATGGTAAGAAGAAACAATTTCTGTCATGGAAAAAACTTTGGTTTTAAAAATGAGTGAGACAGAGGGTTCACTTTTGGTTTTAAGGGTCCAGTGTGTAGGATTTATGGAGAACTATTAGCAGAAATGGAATACAATGTTCAGTTTTATGTTTTAATTAGGGTATAATCACCTGAAATTAAGAATTGATGTGTTTTTGTTACCCTACAATGAGCCTTTTGTATCTACAGAGGGAGCTGGTCCTCTTCCATGGAATCCACCATGTAGCGTTGCCATGTTTCTATGGTAGCCCAGAAAGGACAAACCAAACCCTGGCTCTAGAGAGGGCCTTTGCATTTCTTAGTGGCCACCATAGGGGAGGGAGAGACGAGGGGTATTTTGTTTGTTGCAATCTGCAACCTCACCACTAGATGCCACTAAATCCTACACGCAGGACCTTTAAGTTGAGTTTATATTGTCCTTGCTTATTTCTGATGAGGGTATTTTGTTGCTTCAGTGTAACTTTTGTATCAAATATGTCCGTGTGTTTCAATGTCTGCTTACCTGGCTCTATAATAAGAACCAACAATTAAAACAATTAAAAGCATAATAGTAACACAATGTGAAAATCAGGACCAACAATGTCAATTAGTTTATTCTAAAAAGACAACTTCCATCACGTTCCATACCGCACATCTTCACATCTGTAAAGCAGATAAATATTTTTCATTTTTCCTTTCTGCATTTCAAACATTTCATCAATCATCTGACAAAGTAACTCAAAAGTGTCAATATTTACAGTACATCAAAAATAATACAGTGTGTTTTCTCCCTTTTAACAGTCAATTACTCACATTACCCCAAGACTCCTTGTCACGGGACAGATGGAAGGATGCTTCTGTTTGTTCCAGGTTTATTTATTTACGTAATTTATTTATTTACGAGACTTAAACGTCGACGTCATACATAGCTGTCTGCTGCTGTCTCGAGTGACATCAAAGGTGCTCGCTTCAGTTAGGCCGGGAATCTTGCATCTGGGTAGCTGTCATCGCATTGTGATTTGTGTCACACCAGTGACAGAAAGTGGGCGGAATACAACAGAGACTTGTCCTTTTCTTAGTACTTGTGCGCGAGAGATGACATAAAGTATACAGTCATAGCGCACACTCTCAGGACAGAAGCTATGAGGCTGGCAAATGCAGCAGCTGTAACAGGCAAAATGTACATAACCCTCATACAGACACTCATACTTGCATCTCAACTCATTAAAAAAGATTTATTAATATTTACCCCATACAGTGCTACACCTCTCCACCTTTCATGATTTAAATTATTGCTTTATAAAGCATAATCAGTGATTATCATATTAGAGGGTAACTCCAATTTTACAATTTTACACATTAAAGTGTGTTTATAGGTCTGCGAGAGTATGGCTGCAGGTGTGAAAAAGTAATATAAAGCCTTTTGTGGCTGCAGAGAAAGCTGCATGCAATCTGATAATCTGCCTCCAGTGATGTCACTTTGTGGCTAAGTTGCATTGTGGGTAATATAGCCACTAGGTTTTGAGAAGCAGTCCGCTGGTCTGGCACTGCATTGAGTATATTGATCAAAATCACTAAAGCAAAAACCAGAGATATTGGCTTTTTTATTCCACAGATTCTTCTTCCTTATTAAAACCTGGTGCCTTCATTACCCACAATGCCACGTACCAACTGAGTGACATCATTGGAGGCAATTATCAGATTACATGCAGCTTCCTCTGGAGCGACCAAATGCTTTATACTACTTTTTTCACATATGGAGCATTACTCACCAAGACCTGTAAACACACTTAAAAGTGTAAAATTGATGGCGTTACC
This sequence comes from Pagrus pagrus, assembly GCF_965226575.1. NCBI lineage: Eukaryota > Metazoa > Chordata > Actinopteri > Spariformes > Sparidae > Pagrus > Pagrus pagrus. The sequence continues at coordinate 12,809,833 of NC_140195.1, read as the reverse complement.
CTTTAACTCTAAGACGTCAGGATCCACTCCATTAATAAAAGACTAAGGTACTGTTACAGTATACGCAGATTTACAGTTATTCTACAACGCTCAGACTGTATATATAGACTTCATATTTCTAGTTTCTCGCTGAAATACTGCAGATCAGTCACAATACAAAAAGACTGATTGTTGGAATGACATTCGGCTTTAAGTGTTGTTGCTGATGCTCCAAACCTACAATTTCCAGAGTGAAGTCCTGAGAGGAAAATGCAGTGTGACCCATGGGTGAGGAATTGATTTATATTATTGGTATAAGTCAGTCGGTGTGGGAGTTGGAGATCCACTGGAAGTTTCCTTCACTTCAGATCCAGTGGCCGATCGTCATGGGATCATCATGGGTTCACATGATATGTTGATGTTGAACCATAACCAAAGTTTTTCATGTAAGCCTTTCACCAGAAGAGAGAGAAAAGACTATAGGACGTGTGCACATGTAAAGAATATGTCAAAAAAGTGTGTTGTTTCACCAGTTCTGTCAAAAATCAGTCTGATCCACATGAGATAGGAAACCAAAGGGAGATTTGACGTGATCAAAAATATACCAGTGATAGGCCTACATCATCACTGGTGTCATGAATCTTACATCTTATCACTATGTTACAGTGGGTACCCCTGCCTTGAGCGCGGCTTTGTCTCTTTCTCAATGTCTGTAAACCAGATTGGCCGTGTTGAATGGGAATCCTCCAGACTGGCTGCTGGCATGTAGTCTATAGGCCTGTCCTCTCCCCTTTCACTCCTTGTTTCTCTGCTCACATATCTGAAGACAGCAGCTCTTCCATGGCTCCTGGAGATGTATTGTGACAGGGGGATGAAGGAAAGGGTCTGCCAAATGGATCCAGGGATGAGCTAAGAGAAGTTTCCAAAGGAGGCTGCAGAGAGAGAGAAAGGAGGTGTTATTGTGTTACAATTTGGATTCCCATGGATACAAAAGGCAGAAAAATTATGTCCTCACATCATGTCCTATAAACCATATTCACACGGTGGCCATTTTACTCTGATGTCATGCTCCGGGTGGGATAATGATACGTGTCCCAGGTTGCAAGTGATATCAACAAATCATTATGATTTCAAAGCTTCCTGATCGGTGTGTGTCCAACGTGTGCTTTGATATTTTTTAATTAATTTACAGCTCTCCTGTTGTATTGTGTACAAACAGTCACGTTAACTAGCAAGTGGTTAAATGCTAATGTTAGCGGTTTTCTAAAGAAAGCTAACAGGTCAACAGACAGTCTCTGCATTTAGCAATGCTCCCACCATGGCTGTGGTTGCAAAAACACAGGCAGAGGTGATAAGGAAACACGTTGGGCGGTGCCTGCTCAGGGCTGTGAGTGCTGACCAATCAGAGCAGACTGGGCACTTTAGGCGACGGGGCCTTAAAGAGACAGGCATTTAAACATTTTCTAGTAGACAACCGAAATAAAAGTATGAACTGGAAAATGAGCATATTATGGAACCTTTAATGCAAGTTTGTACCGTTTGGTAAAACTCTCTTGCTTCACTTTCATCTAAGAGCCTTTTTCAAAGCACACAAATGCAGCTCAAAACCTTCCTGAATCTGTATGGGACACCTTACTCCCCCCCGACTCTACTGGATTATCAAGTAACCTGCGTGGCTGTCCTCTTTTCATGTAACACGCTGCACTCCATCACAGAGTAACAACCTCTATAACAGCCAATAATTTAGTATGAAACACTAGCTGACTGAATAAGTAAGAGAGTCATGGTAGTGCATGAGGATTGCTGCGATACCTGTGACGCAGGTAGACAGAAAGACACTGAAATAGTGGCATACAGAGGATGAAACTCCTCAAAATATCCGATATGCGCTGTAGTTAACTTGTTATAAAGCTTCAGAGCAAAGGGAAGAAATTATGACATTTACTTAATCAGCAGGTAGTAACAAGCCTTTTTTTTCTCAAAGTCATTATCTCTTTTTCTCCCTCTCGAAACAACAGATGCGACCAGGTGGCCTCCCTGACAACCAGCCAGTTCGTTCCATCCTGAAATGACACCAAGTGTCAGTGGGAAGGCGGACTTTTCTCTCCCAGACTGTTGGCATTTCAGCCCTCCTCTCCTGATAGCTGGGGAAGATGCGCCACCTGTCTCTAGACACAGACAGATGTAACGCGGCACAAGACTGAACCTGAACCAGGAAGCGATACAGAGGGAGAGAGAGAAGGAGGGAGAGAAAGAAAGAGAGAGAGAGAGAGACAGGAGGATGGAGAGGCATTGATATGACTTGAGGCTTGTACAGACAACCGCTTCTCTGATAGAAATCCTTTTAAATGAGCTCCCAATGGAGTCCTCAGAGCCTAGGTGCAGCAGAGGAGAGGCGGTGGGAAAGAGAGGGGGGGTTGAACAGCAACTAGGCAAAATTTGCGCTGAGGAGAACTGACATGTTCCTCCTTTTCCCCTGTCTGTCACGCTCAGAGTTTTATTCATATTCTAATGCAGAGCTTCAGTTCAGCTGGCAGACGCCACATGGAGCTCTGAGTAAAGCTCTGCATGGATGGGCAACATCACAGGAGCGTTCAGAGGAACAAGGCTGGCAAGACAGTCCCTCACGACAGCATCTTTTGAGGTGGGGTAGGGGTCAAGGCCCGCATTGGGGTTATTCGCAACGTCATCCTGTTTCAGCTAATTACCGCCGAGAATCTGATACGCGGCAGATGGCTAGACACAAAGGCATAGACCGACTTTGATGAAAATTTGATGCGTTGAGAAGGAAGAAAGAGCTGACAGTTCATTATAAAGATATACCAATAACCAGAGGCTGAGAAGCAGAAGAAGGGCAGATACCCCACTAGGCTCTGATCTGAATCCTCCCTCCCAAAGCTTTCCAGATGTTACAACAACCCCTACGTGGTTCACACTACCCTGAGAGAGCAGTGGCTTTGGGCTGTGGAAGACATCAGCCTTACCTTTCACTGACTGACTGATATAACAACAGCCTAGGCTCCTGAAAATTCATGAAATACTGTGTCGAAAAAAATACAAATACAACATTCATGCACAAAAGGGAATAGCTTTCCCTTCCATGAAAGGATTATGTGCAAGAGAAAACACGAACAACAGACTGTGAAACAATGCAAACAGCGAAGGTTAATGTGGTGGAGGGACCTTTATACTGTATGTACATTTGCATTCAACTTTGATGCTCTGCTTTGAATTTCCACACTGCATTACTTTTCAACCGTTAGCGACTTTCAAGTTCGAATAAGTTTTGTTATCTAACCATGAAGTGTAACTTTGCCCCGAGTTTAAAGTGATAAGAGAAAAAAATATGTTTTGAGGTTCACGCTCTCTGTGGAATTGAAGAGTGGCTGTAAAAGGTTTATAGTTTGTTGGAGTTGGAGCAGAGGATGGATTTCAAAAGTTTGTCTCTGATAATGTGTGTATCAAAACTTCACTACAGGTGTTTTAGCGAAAATGTGACGGTCGCTATTCTCTGTGTAGGATGAAAAAAGGGGATAACATTCAAAAAGCTTTAAGCGCAACATGACACTTTTTTCTTAATCAAGGTTTTTTATTAACCTAATTTTTTCTCTTCTCCATGAGTCCATGAGAAATTCCTCCAAAGCGCCTAAAAGTCTACAACGCAGTGCTGTGTGTTGTTTAAATGATCACGTTCATAAAATCATGGTTCCCTTCATGTATTCTGTGGTGCTTATTAAGAAGTCAGTGAGAACTATCTGGCAGCTCTGATAAAATATACTGATGTGTCTGTTCATTAGGGAAGGGGGAAAAAGTGTTACTTTTCGACTGTTACTGAGAACAAAACACATTTAAATTCAACTTAAAAAGAGCAACCCAGATTTAGTATTACGCTTCCATAAAGAGGGACTTGTGAGTGAGCTGATACAATGGATAATAAAAGTTGGCGCAGCAGAGACCGAGATATCCTGACTTTTAGTCCTTACTACGGGCCAAGCTCCAAAGATGCTGCATCCTACAATTTCCATAACGCAACTCAAAAGCATGTTTCCATCTCTGCACCTTACAATTTGTGTCAATTATGTCAAATATTTTCTGTTTAAAGACTAATTCAAGAAAATGGGTTATTATTTCTGCCTTTAGAAAGCTTCCAACATTATCTAATATATTATACTTATAGGGTTCATAGCACACATCAATTATACTTGTGAGGTGTACTTGTCACTAGCCTCAACAGCGTCGGCAGGTAATATTTACGCCTTGTGAGTCTGTGTGTCATTATGGCAGTCTAAGTGCGGTCCTGGAGATACTTATTGCAGCGGGGACTAACACAAATGCCATTTTGAGTGCTCTGGCAGGTGTTTATTTGCCTGTCAGCGGCCAGATTTTTGTCAGCGCGATAGCATCCCAACCGTGCAAGACACAGTTACAGACTTCACAGGTGTGTGGTTGAGATCGGTATGAAGCTTGAGTTTGAAGTTGGGCACGGTCTGAGCAAGGCTGGAAGTATGGGGTTCGCCCTCCCCACATTTTGCGCCCTTGGCCTACATTTGTGTTGATGCAGTCATGAAACTTTACAGGCGTGAAGTTGAGATCAAAATGAAGTTTGAACATAAGTGTGATCCAACACATCAGCACTGAGGACTCATGTTATAATGTGATACTCATGGGTTGGAACAGCCTGACGGGCATCGCGGCTGGTGTGATCCCATCTCAAGCAGGTCTCTTGTATGTACTTATTTTCATTTCTGTATTGACAATGACCTGTTGAAGTACTTGTAAGGAGTGTCTCTGCATTTCTTCCATGTCTGATGAGTAGCTTGCACATGAAACACCACACGGAGGTAATGTATGTTCACAGGGGCATTACACAGCGTCGCCACTCTATTTTTTTCTGAGGGCTGCGTAGTCCTCGACGTGATGAGTGAGCTGACCTTTATGTGTAAAATCTGTGGACTGCCCTTTAATACAAATTTAATTCCGTTGTTAAATCCGTTCCCAAGAATCATTCCATTTACTAATCAAATTGTCGGTAAAACACAGAGCTGAGCTGCATAAACAACTTTCTGCATTTTCTGTGAAACCAAAAAATATCACTATCTCTTTTAGTCACAGACACGTCCTATTTTGAACTCATTTTTTCCTCGGGTATTGTGTGGAGAACAACATTTTCAACAATAATTTGCAACAGAAGTAATGTGATTCCATGTTGAGTGTGAAATGCTATTACAGTGCTTTGAGCAAGTGAGCCTGCTTCAGACAGATTAGCATGAAGCAGAAAGTAGGGCCCCACAGCCAGGGAATAAAGGAGCTATCAGACCTATCAGAAGCTTTCTTTCGCTATCCATGTTCCTTCATTAACCTCCTCGCCCGCCTCATTTCTCTATCTCTGTGATCTGTTGATTTCATCCTCTGTATTTTTCCTCTATCCTTTAAACATCTCACCTTCAATCCGTGCCCTCATTTTTTTATTGCTTGCTATTCTTCCTTTTCTGCTCTATCCCTTTTTAAATCTTATCCTTCAGGTGTTTCTGCACTCTTTTCTATCATTCGCCCTTTTAATTTTGTCTCAAATGTTTTACTTTTTTTACAAAAGAGAGACACAGAGAGGGCTGTTATTGCTCGTAAAGGTTTAAGAAATCACTTATGGAAACATTTTACAAAGCTGCTGGTGTGAATAATACGAGGGTCTTGTTAGGGTCGTGTTATACTGTGCTGTCATGGCTCTGTTCACAGACAAACTCCCATCACATTCAGCCTTATTCGAATTTTCATCCTCTTTTCAACAGTTATTGTGAGATCAATATTTAATTTTTGGTAAATCTATTGCAGCTAGATCAGAACTGACAAGGCGGTATGACACACGGCTTTACTAAATCACACCAGAATTGTAAATGTATTGGTAGAGTCGCTCTGGGAAAATAGCTGGACGGGTGTGTTAGGGTTGAGTGGAGTAAAGCATGAACCAACAGCCTGTGCGCTGCTTCTTAAACATGAGCTTGACAGCAAATCCTGCAGGTGCATTAGCCACTCTTCAGCTCTTTCTTCCTCACCTCTAGCTCTCATCTGTCCTTTCCACCATCACTATGCTTCTCCACACATACAGTATCACCTACAATTTGCTCGTCATAAAATCAGTACCTTCTCTCCATGGAAGTGGAGGAGTGCAGGAGTCTGCGGCCATGCTAGTAGCTCTGTGAGGCTGCACTCAGGCACACCAGTGTTTTTAGCCAAATGTGAACATCTTGAACATGCTAACAAGGACAATGCCAACATGCTGATATTTTGGAGGTATGCTTAAGCGTGTTAGCATACTAACATTTTGTAATTAGCACCAAACACAATAACTACCGGGGCTGATGTGAATTTCAGCAAAAGACCACTCATAAATCATTCTGTGAGGATCCTGAACATGTGTTTTCAATTTCATGGTAATCCATCCAATAGCTGTTGAGATATTTCATTCAGCCAACCTCATGGTTGCTCAAGAGGAAAAGTTGGAAGATCATCAAAGTCAATGGGCTTAATCCTCTGTTGACCATGAATGTCTGTAAAAAAATGTACGTGGCAATCCATCATGTACATGTTACCATATTTCACTACATTTATAATAATGTAGTGAAAAGTCATTAGGGTTCATCTTCTGGGCACCATGCATATCTACCAAATTGTAATGGAAGCAATCCAACAGCTGTTGAGACATTTCATTAAAAAACAAAAATGCCAACCTCATGGTGGCACTAGAGTAAAAGTTAGAGGACAATCAGAGTCAATGGGCTTCATCCTCTGGGGACCATGAATGTCTGTACAAAATTTACGTGGCAATCCATCAAGTACATGTTAACATATTTCCCAACATACATATGTGATCATTTGACTTGCTGGTGGCACTAAAAGAAAAGTCAGTGGATCATCAAAGTTGTTAGGGTTCCCCTCTCAGGGCATCATGTATATCTACCAAATTTAATGGCAATCCATCCAACAGTTGTTGAGACATTTCACTAAAAAACAAAAATGTCAACCTGGAGGAGGCACTACAGGAAATGCTAGAGGATCATCAAAGTCAGGAGGGTTCATCCTCTGGGGACCATAAATGTCTGTCCCAAGTTCATGGCAATCTATCCAGTTGTTGTCAAGATATTTCACTTGTTAAGAGAAATTTCATGCCAACAGACTGAACTTTTTTGCGACCTCATTCACGTCGAGGTCAAGTTGTCTGAAAGAATATGCTGAGATGCAGACGCTTGGGTGAGACTGCATGAACTTTGAACTGAACTGAAGTGTCAGGACTGACATTTAATGCTAAACAGTTTTTTTAATGCTCCAGTCCACACTCAGACCTTCATCACCTCTGCCCTCATCTACCACCTTAACACCACCTCATCACACTTCTCATTTAATTTTCAGCACTGAAGCAAGCCCCATTATCACTCCAGATGCTTACCACCCTGTTCTGCCTTTATCACCTCTGAATACCCTCCACCCCTGTGAGCCTCAGGTGTTTTATGAGGCCACCAAATTAGCTTGCCCTTATAGCTTAAAGTCAGAGCCTGGTGAACTGGCAAATTACATTAGCATTGCTCTATTAATAGAAGTGTCCAACAGCAATTAAATTATGTCTCCTTACCAGTAAATTGCATTCCATCTTCCAATTTAATCCAGTTTAATTCAATTCAACATGCTTGGTTGGCATGTATGTCGTAAAAGTTTGAGTATCCTGGTCATCCACTGGTTAAAGCAGCTGTGACATCCCTGGTTTGACTCTGATCAAGTCCCTTTGTCGCATATCATCCCCATTTCATCCCTGTTATGTTTCCTCTCACTCTCTTGCCAAATGTCAAAAGATAATCTCAAAAGTCAGAACAAGCGATATCCAAAAGATATTCAGTTCACCTGTTGCTTCGCAGTGCTGATCTGTTTCTATCACCACTAGCTCAAGGAGGGTTGTTTGGTTTTTCGGTGCTTAAAGTTTATTTTCCTGTGTAGCTTTTGAAAATGCTCTGTTTAAAACTATTTTACTGAGCTATTCAGTGACTTCAGATTATTATATTTTCAAATGCCATCTTACAGTCGGGAGCCCATTTCTAAGCCTTATTGATGGATCCCGCATTTGCTCCATCTTTTATTTCACTTACATTTATATGTCTCCCTCTCTCACACGCTTTTCATATCACAGTGGGATTGTGGTACTCTCACCAAATTTGTGGCTCAGATACGCAGTTGATGTTGTGTCTACAAAAACACTTTCAGGTCCTAAAGTTGGGTCCAAAGAAATATTATAACGGGCATCAAACCCAGAGTTATTTATATAATTTCTGTCAGGCACTTACGTCGGTGAAAACTCTCTTGCATGAATGATCAGAGAGTGAGAGTGTGAGCTTGTTGGATTGCAAAGACCACTTCATTCAGTTGTTTGAGTGTAGCGGCTGATTGTAAGAGCCCTCACACCACCAGCTCTTAATGATCATTTGATGGCACAAGTCCATTGCTCTGCCTGAACTAACAAAATATTCTTTTTTGGTCTGACCCACTTATGTCACAGGAGAGTGGACCATTTAGAGAAAATGGTTATGCGGTTTCTTTTCCCTTTTCTTGCAGAAATGGTTGTGCTCTTCAGGCTGCGACATGAATAAGACGAGAACAGTAAAACCTCCAGACGCTTTTCCCTCCTTGTTTGAGAACTGAATTACTAGGCAGCGCATTGGGGACAACTGAAGCAACAAGCACGCTGCAATTTCCCTTAAGTGCTGCAGATCCCCTCTCACTGGTGACATGAGCTCAGCCAGGATTCTGCTGCAGCTGAATGTAGGTCATGATCTTGAAGACTGTGGTGCCCAAAGGAAAACAAAGGAGTGAAATAGCTGGAAGGTGCTCAGTGCATTTCGTTCTGAATACGAAATCATGAAAAAAGAAACATTTCACCTATTGAAACCTTAAATATGCCTTTATTAGGGTGTATAAACATTGAAGAGTTCCAAAAAAAATTTCATATTTGCAATACATGAATTTGGAGGATTTTTCTTTTGATCAATCAGTAGTCTGAGACCCATAAATCTGAGACACCAGTCAGAGTACGTCGATTTTGCATTTGTTTCGAGCATGACACTATTTATTTCTTTACAAGTGATAAATTTAGCTCAACAATTTTAATAAAAAGTTGAATCTTTGAAAAAATGTCCATGAATTGCTGAATATCTATGCTTTTATGGCAGCATATGCTCAAGCAGGCATGGACCCCACAAGTTTGTGTAAAACCTGATGACTCATGTTATCACAGCACTATTTTATTCAAAGCCTCATGGGATGTCCCAAAATGCTTTGCTTTCTCAGAAACATACTCAAAACAACTAGGGACCAACATATTGCTGAGTTACAGCTCACTGCTGCTAATGTCAGCTGCTGTTAGCCAGTTATCTCCATTAGCTGTGAAGCTAGCAGTCCGGACTGGAAGGTGAGATAACCAGGGAAGGAGCTTTGGACTGGGAAGGACCAGGGTTAGCTGGTTAGCGTGCTTACTTCAGTAGACATCTCAACAACACAACTCACATCGTTTTGTTGGTTTTAGTACAGTTTAATAAATGTTTTCAGCTAAAACTACATACTAAGATATTCTGAAATTCATGAACATTTTTACAAGATTCAACTTTTCCCTCAAACTGTATATTATCATTTGTAACTGCGATAAAGAAGCATTTTGACTAGTGTTTTTCGACCCTACTGTATGTAGTATTTATTCGCAGAGAACATTTTGTTGCAAAACTGAAGAGCATTTCATTTTCAATTCTAGGGAAAGGTAATTGTGTGGACATTTCACTTTGATTACTCGTAGCAATCAATGAACACAGAAAACAACCACCTACAACAACCTCTACAACAGCCACAACAGGCTTGCAAGAAGCAAGCACCATCAAACCTCTGAAACCAGGTCAGCAGTGATTGACTGAGCCAGTTTATTGATAGGTAGATAATAAAAGTGTTTACCGAAGTCATCATTCAGAGGCAGGGCAGCAAATCAAGAGCTGCCATCAATAAAATCGCACACAGCCACAAACAATTTGATGTCCAACTCCACGTTTGTCCCAGCAGGCATGCGTGGTCTCAGACTGCCTCCTTCCAATTTAACCAAACCAGACTGCTCTCCGCCTGTTTGTCACTTTCTTTATCTTCCCCCTTTTCTCACAAAAACACAATTACTCATAGAAACACACAGAAACATGGGTGCTCTCTCTCTCACACACACACACACACCATGTTATTACTTACTTCTACTAAGGAGCTGCAAGTTGCGGACCTCTTCTCTGACCTGCAGCTGGAGGACTTGTTGGAGGACCTCCTGCCTCAGCGTCTCCTGGACGATTCCCATCCTCTCCAGCTTCTCCCCGTTCAGACGCAGCAACGCCCGTCCTGTCAGGTGGAGGAGGGGTACATGGATCAGGTTTTCCGCTAATTTAGAACATCTTTCCCCGCAATTATTATTACCAATAGGGGCTGATCAATTTCGTTCAGTTTCATTTTGTCATTTCAGTGAACCAGATGATTGCTAATTTTATTCATGAACAGCCCGGTGTGAAACAGCGGTAAACAGACTCACTTTGATTAGCTCTCCACACTGGATGTAGGATCAAATCCCCCTAGACTACAGATAGAGTTACACTGAAGATAGATTTAACTCCCTGGTGTTCGACAATATTTTTTTTCACCAGACACCCCCTCTTAAAACTGATTCTACATTTTCAAGTTTCTATGTAGTCAAAATCCATGTTTATCTTTCTCTATATCTCACCTATACACCAGTATCAGGCCAACAATGGTAAAAAAAAAAGTTGTTTTGTAGGTATTTTTAATTTAGAATTTGTGACTTACTAGAAAAGTACACGCTGTCATAATATGTCTGCAAAACTCTGGACAGATAGCTTTACTTGTTGCTGAGGTCACACTACTGCTATCAAACTGCTGCTAAAGGTTGCTATCGTTAGCTAGTTCGCGGTCCTATACACTGACTCGGCACAGTAGCATGCATAACACACATTTAGCAATTTTGGCTACCGCAGACGTCAATCAATATCTGCCATATTATATCTCCCATGCTTCACAGACATGCCTTTCACGGGGATATAAGACTTTAACTAATCTACTGCATGTGCTGAGAACATGTTTGCAACTGTATATATGACATTTTCTGTGCACATAGGCAAGGTGCATTTATATTGTTCAGTCGGCGTATTATTTCCAAGAGTAAGGTGTTCATTTCCTGTTTAGTACAGCAGCCTTCCAGTCGCTAACAGTAAAGGGGCTGGCATGGGGAGGATGGCTCAGTGGCTCAGGCTGGCTGAGTTTTACTACAGAGTTTGGCAGTTGACCCGTGGGGACACACATTTAACATACCATTACCCACAGTAAACAGCTTTTACAACCAAGTTGCTTACACAAACACAAAGGAAATATGAAAAACTTGAACATGCACATGTGGTAATACAGTCGCTCTCTCTCACACACACACGATAGTTACTAAAGGTGAGGGAGCTATGTCCTTCACCACTGCAGACAGAAGAGGAATCCATCATACCTGCAGCAGCCCAAATCATAATTAGACTCATTACTCATGCAGCTCACTCTCCATTTCATTCCATTCATTCCCATTTCCTTCCAGCAGACATCAGTACACCCTCTGTATCTCTGTCTTTCCCTCTGTTTCTGTACAGTACCTGCGCATAATGAATGCACTGCAGAGGCAAAGTCCCCCAACTTATATATGCATGCATGTATAGTATGTGCATGCTTCAGACAGATAATAAACAGTGTCTCTCTCAGGCTTTCTCTCTCATCTAGCTAATGGGACACAATCATTAAAGCATGTTTGTTCTGCCTTTATTTAGCCACAGCAGCTAATAAGCATGTCTTTCAGAGTTCAAGAGAAGAGAAGAAGGCCAGAAATTAACACAAAGAGAAGAGACAATTAGTAAATGAAAGGATAATTAGACTCCTTTGTCGTTTTTCTGAGCCCATGAAATATAAATACCCTTCATAAAGAGTCAAAAGTCATGTTTCATTAAATGCTGTAGGGCAGAGAACAGATCTGCGCGTAATGGTGGGACAGAGGCAGGTCTGTTGTGATCCTCAGTGGACCCAATGCCTGAGCTAAGTGCCTCTGAAACCATCTGTAAAAACTAATGTAACATGCCCCAAGCTATAGTATTCCCAACATCATTACCTTAGAAGAACTGGTAAAATGTAAAGTGATAGCACTGCATCAGTTCTTTGCCCACGTTCCCTAAAACTGATACTAACACAATGAGTATTTATAGTTGTGCTGAACAGCCACACACAGAGGTGGGGTGAATTTAAGCTGTTTATTTTTTAAAACAATTGAGCTTAATGGCATTTCTTGCATGTGCTGTGATTTAACTGAAGAGAAACTTGTTTTTGCACCTTTATTCCTGTTGCAATCATTTACATAATGTGTTAAGAAATTAAATTAAAATCTTCTGTTGGGTGCACGTAAATGCAACCGGTCTAACATGTAGTCTGGTGTACTGGGTCGGTTTAAACTCGATAACAACGCGCATTTTGAGATAGCATGTACTGTAATTGTACAAATAGAAATTGACATAAATAATTGTGTAAAGAATTAAAAACAGAAGGCTCACGGTTCAAACCCTGCCAGCAATCGCTGTGTGAAGTGGGTGAAAAAGCTGGATTGCTGGTTTACAGAAAATTGGAGAAATTGTTGGTACAGAGGCCCCTAATTCAAATATCATTAAGATGTGGGTGGAGGGGGTTTCTGAAGCTCTTTGATCAGCCGACAAGCAACTTCTGTCGATGTATAATGGCCCTTTAACACTTTCATAGTCCACTGCAGGAACCTTTTTTTCCCCACATCAGTTTCAACTGCTGGATTTCTAGACAGTCTTTCCATGTTTTCAAATGTATGACTCATCCGCTGACCATTGCACTCTTACAAAACAAACTGCAGCTCCGCCTCTTCTTCCGTTTTCTTCTTTTATGTTGCTGCCTGGCTGTTCATATCGCAGTTTACGCATATACCTCTGGAGGTAAACTGAAGTAGGATTTCAGCTTGAAAAAAAATAAACATTGAACGTAATAAGAAATTCAGTATTGAATCTCAATCTCAGGAGGAGCAACTGAAGAAGTCAAGTTTTGGTTATGAAGACCAGTTTATTTCGTCTCGGGACACAACACCGAGGAAACTTTTGTTAGCAAAGCTTTTGTTAAGTAAAGTGATTGATTCTTTGTGGGCAGCAGACGGACTGCTGAACGTTTCATCAGGAAGCAGTTATAATTATGATTTTTGTTTCTCAACCCAACTCTTTGAGATACGTTTAGTCTTTGAGATATGATATATAGCTCTCACTCAAGCTATAGCAAGCCAAATGAGAACATAACTGTCAGCCAGCCCTTGTCTTGCAACCAGATGGGCTGGAACAATACAGACAATAGCTACCTCTACTGTGGGCACGTCTCCACTCCCTGGGAGACAAAGCCATGACAAACCCGTTAGCTTTCATCATGGTTTAATGGATATGTGTATGTGTGTGTACATGTGGTTTAAAGGCACATTATTTACTTTCCCTCAGAGTCCAGGTGCTCTCTGTTTCTAGCACACAGAGTGGAACAACCCATTTCATGTGAGCACAACCGTCTTGGGGAATACAACAACCATAATTTTCCATTTATTTTGTGCTCAGTTTCAGTAATCTTTTTACACACACTTCGCCACGTACACACTCATCAACCTCTTCACTCCATCTCCCCTACAGCCCCCTTGTGTGTGCTTCACAACAGCAGTACCAGTATGTCCTAGAAAAACCACTGTCCTTGGTCTGGGTGTGCATGTGTGTGTGTGTGTGTGTGTGCGTGTGTACAAATGAGACAAAGCAGATGAATGGAGCTCAAATCAATTCCCCTCAGACAGACTTAATACAGCTCCTAATAATTGCCTGCAGATAGGGAAAGTAGTGCTGTCAAAGGGAGAAAAGAGACACAAAAACAAAAGCTGTTCGCTTTTCTCAATTTGGCTTCAAAATAAATTGCTTATTAACAATGTCTGTGGGCAAATGGGAAGCAGTTCCACCCTGACTAGGACAGTAATGACACTTAAGACTGTCTGAAAAGCTATCCAGGAGGGACGAAGCTAAAGACTTCCTTATGAAAGAACAACCTTTAGATTAAACCTTTGATAGCAGACCAGTCCAGTCCAGGCTGCCCCTGGAGGCAAACTGTATTACACTGGTTGTTTATACAGTAACAATAAGGTAAGTATGTCACCCTGCAGCCACATATATTAACTTTACTTCACCTTCAGTATACGTTCTATGCTGTGTGTTCCTCCCTCCTATCTGTCTCATCTGTAATTCACAGCCGCTGTACAATTGTGACCTGCATCGATATATTACCTTGACAAAGGAAAAAAAAGGATAATTACAATCCAGGCATCAACAGCTGGAATGCAATCAAGATCACATCTGGAGGTCTCACATCTTAGTCTGTAAATGCTTCTATAAAGCTTGCAGCCATGAGAAAGTATCTGCACATGAGCCGAGGACAGCAGGTGACAGTTTATCGACTGTCTGACAGCTGAAGTCTTCGAACCTGCTGACCTACAGCACGCTGGCAATTTCTTATCACAGTGTGAACAGAACGTAGACAACAGCAGCAAAAAAGTAATGCATCTAGAAAAAGAAGAAAAACACCTGGCATGACCATTTTTCTGAGAACTCATCTAGTTAAAGATCCCTTCACTGATACTAGTTGAAAACCAGGCTTCTGTCACTAAATCACAAACACACTATGCGTCCGTTTTCACTGTGAGGCGTGTAACTTCCACAATCTGCCAGTACTGGAGCATAATCCGACTTATTACTCATTACAGGACACAACTTCAGATCCTTAAAGCAACAATATGTAACTTCTGAATGATGGAATAAGACATTTGTTCTTTTTCGCAATTAAAAAGTTGCTCTCATGAGCAGTGAAGCACACTTTTGCTCTTTTAATACATATACTCCACTAATTTAACACATTAAAAAGTGTGTTAAAGGGTCTTGGAGAGTACTACTGCATATGTGAAAAAAGTCTTTTGTGGCTCCAGAGAAAGCTGTTTGTAAGTGATGTGATGTCAGTCAGCAGCTAATTTGCATTATGGGTAATGTAGCTGCCAGGTTTCGAAAAAGAAGAAGAATGAGGTGATATCTCTCTCAGGTTGTGCTGTATTGATGTTGATGTTTTGTTTTTAAACTGTCCATAATGAGTCCAACATTATTATACAAGTGCAATGTGAGACCAGCGGATGCTTTTCAAAACCTGCTGCCCAAGTTACCCACAATGCAGCTGAGCCACTAAGTGACTTCACTGAAGGCACTTTATCAGGTTACATGCAGCTTCCTCTTGAGCCACAAAAGGCTTTATACTACATTCAAAATGTAAAATAACTTATCAGGCTAAATACCCCTTTCAGATACACCAAGCAGACAATTTGAGAAGCCAAATGACCAAAATGCATCCGCTTTGTTAACCTACAATCCCTCTCCATCGCCCCCAAAGTCACTCAGACTGCTGACAAAGACGTCATCCTATCCGGACCAATGACTGATGAATTACAGATAATTATTACATTTTGACAGAGCCTTTCTATTTTAACTGGCACAGCTTTTCTAGCCTTTACAGCGCTAACGGCCCAGGAAACTCGGAGACCAATTGCATGCGTTGTAAATCACTCTGATTGATGCTACTAAGCCACTCAAATCTGTTGTTCAGCATTATGATTCGAGTCAGACACACAGATGAGAGACGAGTCGGCGAAAACAGTACTTTTAATCAACAATGGAGTCTTACACATCAAGTCTTCCCAAAAATCAGCTGAGGTCATATATAAGACCATGGTGATTATTAAAAGTGGCATTGTGATGGCCACTGCTAGACTCAAATCTGACTGAGGGAACAGGAAATAAAATATTTTGTATGGCATTGAATCATGATCCAAGTTAGAAATTATAATGTTCTGGAGGAAATAACTGGACATTTTTATCATCCTGCCGTTCTGTCAGTTTCATCTTGGATCTTAATGTTCTCTAGCCGGGGGGTCCACCTGTTAAAAATTAACAAATCTCCTGACTACACCTATGATATACTACTAAAAGGAGGAGAAATCACAGGTGTAATACAGTATAGGAGACTTTATTCATCACAAACTTGGTGATGGAAAAGTATTCTAATCACATTGCACACAGTCTGACGGTCTGAATCCTGCTTCTAACCTGAGCCGACCTGAATCATCTACATTTTATCTACTATTACGAACAACTATTGGAATAAAACCAGACACAACAATACCAACAGTCGTGATAAAATGGATACAAAAGGACAAAAGACGATAGTGTGTATTTTATGTAAAAGCAAGAAACCCTGAATAAGCTGCACTGGTCTCCTCAGGCATCTTGTTCCACTGAAATGATGCCGCCACTGAGAAACGCAATTACTGTTGGGTCACTGAACTAAGATGATATAGACTCAGAATCCATTTCTCCACCGTTGGCGAGATTCTGCATCTTTCCGGTATGAAAAACACAGCAGACTTGTTTTTAGTGATGTGATTTTCTGATACTCTCCATATGCATCCACAACAAAAAAGACATATTCGCCCAACATTTGCACAAGAAAACACAGGAGCTAAAAAAACGAGGCGAAACGGAATCCAGCTGGACATCAGCAAGTGAATACACAAGGATAATTATATCCAAGCCGAGCTCTGTCTCCTTCTCTCCGTTTGAGAATACATAAATAAAAATGATCAGATCAGAGCCGCTGTATCTGTGACGGCGGCTGCTTTGTTAACCCTGAAACCAGTGCGTGTGTGTGTATGTGTCTGCGTGCGCCTGTGTGTGTTTGTCTGCGTGCTAATGTAAGTGAGTGGTGGCTGACCCCACGGCACAAAGCAGCAATCTGTCTTCTGAGAGAAAGAAGAAACTGTTCTACCGTCTGGTCTGTCAAGGCTGGGGAGGTGTGTGAATAAATGTGTATTTGTGTCTGTGAGTACATTTATATGCACCTGCTCATGGGTGTCGTGGTTTATGCGCTCTTGCATGCATTTGGGTGGGCTCGCGACGAACAAACGTGTGTGTACGTGGGTGGGGGTGTTGTTTGAACTCGAAACACGATAACCCACAATTTCCATTTTTTCCGCAGCTTTCCCTTTCTTCTCCCAAAATAGGCTGCACTCCTTTCGTTACCTCACATGAATGCCTTTTAAATCTCCTTTGGAGAGATTTGGGTGTAAACCTGTTTCCAGTTGAAAAAGCTAAGCTGTGGAACCACGAACCTAAAAATAAAACTCGTGTGACACTCGGTAAGCCTTTTATGGTATTGGTTTGCAATGTCTTAGTCTATAGGAGCATCGCTGCTGTGCTTATTAAAAGGGGCAGAGGTCAATGAACGATGTATCGATGCATGTCACCGTCAAGTGTCTGAAAACTTTGCAACAATTTACGCTGCAACTTTATGTTTCTTTGGCTTCAGCTTTCAATATTTTGTGTGACAATACTGTGCTTATGGTCTGGTTAGGTTTAGGCAAATTAGATCAGGAAATGATCACTTTTGCCTAAAAATATAGCTGCTTTAGTCGCCACAGACACAGCAGGAGATTTCCCGAGATCTTGTTAAATACACAGTTTTTTCAAATATGCAGTGGTGTCGTTACCTCTCATCAAAATTGACAGCCTTCTTGCCTTGTGGGGTGCCATGGTGCTTGTACCTTTGCTGTGTGTGTCGTCCCCCCATTGCCAAAAACAAAACTTAAAAAAAGCCTTCTTGCCGCAGACAGAGGGGGAACACTGAACACCAGGCCAGTTGTCTCAGGGGTCACTGGAGGGCCCAAAAGGGCTCTCTAACCCTTAAAATATTCTGCTGGAGGGGCCTGAGGAGATCATCTTGTTCTGTGCATGAGCAAGACTATCGGTGGCTCTGATCCCCTCCTCCTCGAAATATGGACGTCAAGTCATAAACATGCAATAATATTTTACAAAATGTCACTATGGTACAGATGACATGCACAAAGGTAACCTTATCAGTGGTTTCATGCAACTTGATGTGCTGTGTACGGTACCTGTGATGGCGTGATGGGAGAAGGCCTCTACATAGGTCAGGTAGTTGTGAGGACAGTGTTTCTTAAGCCACTTGCAGACGTCCTGCTGAGTCCACAGCACCACAGGTTTGGACAGACTGGACAGAGTCGGACTGGTGTGATACACAGTGAAGGCTTCGCCCGGACGCAACTGGAAAACACACAAGAAGCAACTTTATAATAACTTCATGGAAGCACTGTGTGTAGGTGCAGTATTAGCAAGAAGGGAGCCAGTGTGTGTATGTCTGTGTGTGTGTGTGTGTGTGTGTGTGTGTCTGTGTTTATTTGTGTTTTAATTCCCTGAGGTAATATACAATGCAAGTTGGAACATCGCTTTTTTTTATTGCCTTTTTTCAGATAATCACACTGTAATTGCTCCACAGCAGCTTACTTAAATATACAACACGCTGGATTTTCTCATTAATTTGAAATTAGCTGGGATGATGTGTGCTAATGCTACAGCTCGCAACAAAATCCCTCCTGGTAGTGTGGTGAATCGCACGTAGAAAATGTGCAGAGTGCAAATAGAGTCATGTAATGGAAGACAGCTTATTAAGGGTCTGTACAGTATCGTGTGTTGCCTGAAGCGTGAGGCTGTGTGAGAAAGAGCGCACCTTATCTTTAACTGCTTAAAATCTTTGCAAAAGGTTACAGTCTCCCCTCGTGTAAAACAAATGGAACTCGCATAATGAGCTCAAACGTTGCCCAAATGAACAGCGAACATACGGTTTAAAAGCTCGTAGGCACGGGAGGGCAAACAGATGCTGTTCTTTGATTAAACAGGAGCAGACAGTTTTTCACCTTTAAACCCTAATTTAGAGAGGCGAACGTAAAGCTGCTATTTCACCACATTCTCCCACACATGTGGCACCTCGCCCCTCTGTCAACAACACACCCCGATGTGGTAATTACATTCTATATTGTGTCGGTGTAGTATTGTGGCTGGTCTGCTCTTCTTCCAGAGGTAATTTCTCCTGACAGCAGTACCTTCATTATGCAGTCAGTCAGCGCGGCATTTGTTTGATTCTGTCATCTGTATCTTTCAACTATGTGAGCGCACATCTTCATTTCTCTTACAGTTAATTTCTTACACGTCCCTCTGACCCCGACCGTCGTCAGACAGCAGCTCGGCTTTTCTTTGTGTCACGGCCATGTGCGGGGAATTAATACGGACGTTAATAGAGTCACAAACAGTTCATATGGGCTGAGAACACAACCACTCCTTGTCCCCTCAGCCCTCTCTCTCTCTTGTGGGACGTACTCTCATATCTAATCCATTCATTCATGCTCTGACTGAGCCAACTCCAACAACAAAGGCTTTGGCTGATTTTCAACAGAAAAACACAGAACTGCTGCCAGACGTTCCACTCCATAACCGACTGCATTTAATGCGATTATGTATGCTGAAATGTCATACACACAAATGCAACTTGCACACACTCTTGTAGCTTAATGGCCAATGTTCTCCCCGCTGCTTCTCGTTAATGGCACAGAGACAGGCTCCCAGAACACCTTCACATGTCAATATGTGACGGACACAGGTTTATAACTGTTACGTCTTTGCCTGATGCTGTAACGAGATCTACTGCTGTCAGTTTAAACCAATCAGCCCTATCAAGTTCTGGCTGATCCATCGGCTAAGTGCGTTCTGCTTTGTAGGCCTTAATTGAAAACAACTCCATAGCTCCGCTCCAGTGTCTTTGTTCGTTTCCTAATTGCACACATGCTTCTAACTCGACTCAATGGAGCACCGAAGCCATTTTAATAACCCAAATTTACTGCCGGCCCCCATCATTAATTGTGATTGAGTTGGGAGCGAGTGTGGACAAGAGAGGATCAAAATGCTCCCTCATCTTTGGATAGCCATAACGTGTTCCCGCAGTGAGGCTACAGTCCTGCTGATTTAGTCCCTATCGTCTCTTCAGGCCTCATATTGGCATAGCTGTACAAATATTAGAGTGAGTGGAGGCTGCGAAGGCCTGGGCAATCATTAAGGGTGATAAATTTATGAAGACAAATAGATCTTTGTGCAAACCAAGTCAAAGGCAACGGGACCTGCTGTTTGCACTCTCATCACCAAACAGAAAGGTGTTTGGTAATTTGGTGTTTACAATATGGGAGCAAATGAGCTAAAGGCCATCTCACTTTCACATATTGTTTATTAAAGCAACATTCTGGGAAATGCGCCTGAGGAGATGGTCACCACTCTCATATCCGTACAGTAATTATAAAGGTGGGAACAGGGAAAGAGCTTGACTGGCTTCTTGTAAACAGAGCCGAGCTCGCTGTTTCCTATTGTTTCCAGTCTTTATGCTACGCTAGGCTAACTGGCTGATAGCTGTACACTCACGTTTACCCTATACAGACATAAGCATATTTTCCAAAATACAAATAAACAGGCCTCTTCAACTACTTTCAAAGCACTCTCTTTCTACTTTGTTTATTAGTTTGCACAATTGAAAAAGAAACATTAGGCTATATATATATATAAAAGTTTCAAGATTCATAATAATCCAGGGACATACATGTTTAATAAAACACATTTTAAAATAGTGTTGATGCAACCATCTGCAATACCTTATCTTAAATAGTGACTGAGCTACATGGCATTGCATCACCACAGAAGCAATAAAATAAAGTGCTTTAGATCCACTGAGGCATAATTCAGTAGCCATAACAATTCTGGGAAATAGATACAGATCTCTGCATATTTCATGACACACATTATTTGACAGTTATTTAACCGTGCAGTGTATGTCACGGGAAACTGAATGAACTACAAAGACAGACAAAGAATGACAAAAAGAAAGAGGAGACAGTGCGCAGGGGAGTGGGGTACTCTTTGAGTGAATAATGGCCTTCGCCGTCAAGAAGCCAGACAGAAGGGGAAATGGAACGATAGCTTCCCATCATCCCTCCTTCTCTCCTCTTCCTCCCTCTCTCCGCCCGCACTGCTCTTCGGCCATCCATCAGACTGTATCTCCTCTGGCCAGTTCTCTGCCGTCCCCATTCACTCTTTACTACCTCCCCCACTCCTCCCGAGACCTACTTCTGTCCAGCGGGAGGAGCTCCCTCATTTATTAAGTACAGGAGAGGTGGGGGGGGGGAGATGGCGCTGCGGGGAAGGGGAGGCAGAGGCAAAGGGAAGGCTGTATGTGCAGCGGAAGTCTAATGAGAGGTGGAGGACAGAGGGGATGAAGGGAAAGAGGGGAAGGTAATGGATATGCAGTGATATGTTGTAGTCAGCACCAAAAATCTCTGGGAAAGAAAGTTAAAGTCCCCCTAAAGTCAAGCATATTTAACTGGTGCTTATATAACTGGGATTTAAAATGGAAATATTTGAGTATGTCTTTTTCATGTTTACATACATTCTTATCAAATTACCTTTAAGGGGGCTCTATGTAACAATTTGTAGCTGTGTACATATGAAAAATGAGACATTAATGCTGCTGGAACATGGATTTTTTTTGTGAAGGACTTGGATTTTTACACTTTAAAGGTGCTATATGTAAGAATCAAGATGTCAAAACATTAAAAAATTAACTTATGGTGTCAAAAGAATGTGACGAAATACAAATTTTGGAGTCAGGTCTTAAAAGTCTTTGTATTTAGTTGTATAGATATCTATATCAGATATCGTCCTTTCTCAAACTGCTCAGAGCTCCTAGTTCAGACCACCCTCTGCACGGCTAACTGAGCTAAGTAGCTAAGTGTTAGCAGCAGTTATATGTAGTTAATGTAGTTACCCACATTTGTTTGGAGTACGAACTCAACGCGTGGCCAATTCTTACATTTTGCACCTTTAAAGGTGCAGGTAAGAGGAATAGCTTGTATCTTGTGGCCATAACCAGGCTAGCTGTTTCCTGCTCATTATGCAAACTAGTTGTAGCTTCATAGCTTTGTATCTTTGTGTATATGAAGGTAGGATCTTCCCTTATAACTCTCTTATAATTGCTGTGTTGAAGAAACAACTTCTCTGCCGTCTTGCTTCCTCACATCCTTTATCCTCTTCCTACTCCACATACTCTGACTTTCCCTCTCTGCACTTCTCTATTGATCATTCTGTTTGTATCCTCGAACAGCTTATTTGTCCTTCCCTGCTTACTTTGTTCTATCATGTCTCTTACCCCCCCGCTCCCTGCTTGCTCCTCATAAATTTTATCCTCTGCCTGCCTGACACTAGCCCTCCTCCCTCCCTGTCCTCCCTTTCTTGTTTCCTCCCTTCGATCGCTCTTCTGCCTTGACTCCTGTGCACCGAGCTACTTTTTGTCTATAGAAGTGCCTGTGTTGCTCTCTCTGTCTCTGTGTTTTTGAGTGTGGGTGCATGCCCTGCCTCTCAGAGTTTCTGAGGCGGGGATTAGCCAAAAGTCAGGGGAGCGTGGGGAATCCTTAAAATTCACTCTTTGTGACCAATAACGCCTCTCTTCCTATGCCTTCCTCTGTCTCTGCACATTCACACCCTGCTTGAGATTGATCAATGATGCCACGCCAATTAGCAGTAGAAATCTGAATGTGTGTGTGTGTGTGAGTGAGTGAATCTATGTTTTATAATCAGCACATCATGTCCTGTACCTCACACCTGCCTTCCCCTCTCTGCATCTTTTCTTGCTGTCACTTTATTTCTCCACAGGATACTAAACACTCCTCCTCTATCTTCTCTGTGTGCTCTGCTGTCTCACCTCACAACTCTCTTTTTCTATCTCTCCATCTACTGTACCCATCTATCGCTTGCTCTGCTGTCATCGGAGTCAGATCTTCAATCTGTCTCCCCGTATCTCAGAGACCCTGACAGATCCTGACACATGATCCTTTATATCTTCTTCACACCTCTCTGCCTCTCTTCTCATTTCATCGTACTTCTCATCCCGCTCCGCTCGGTAACACCGAATCCTCCCCCTTGTCCCTGGCAGTGTCTGTAGCCTCACTTAGGCCTCTTGTGTCTCCCACTGCTCAGTCTAGCCTTGTGCATGTGTGTGTTTGAGTGTGTCATTGTGGTTCTGAAAATGTCTCTTTTCTGATCATCTACTTGACTCTTCCTGTACAAAAGAGTGTGTGTAGGTCTGTTGGCCTGAGTTGGCATCTTTCAACTCTGGCTTTCCTCGGGACTCGGAGTTTGTAAACGTCTTGCACTCATGTGAGACATGTAAGCAGACTTTGAGTGGGAGGACAAAGGACCAGATGGGAAGCTTTCTATGTAGCATGAATCAAACATGTGTCTCGGACAGAGCAAGGCATCACTAAGTGGCAGGACAAGGACAATACAGGCTAAAGCATTTCTGCCTCGCAGCCCAGCAGTTCTCTTATTTTTTTTCTCTCTGCTGTGCCTTTCAAACCTCTGTTCTCCACTGCATCATCACTGCACCAGCACGGCCATCTGTTACCGAGGCACTGCTTCTGAGGTAATGCCTCTGAGGTAATGCTTCTGAGGTAATGCTTCTGAAAAGTCCCTCCAGAAAATATGCAATTTCTCATTACCTTCAGTGACATATGACAAAAAATGATTGGGATTAAAGTTTTGAAAAAGTTCAGGCAAATAAAAATACTAAAGGTTTTTGGAGATCGCCAACGAAAAGCCCCCGATCAGAGGCATATCCGCAATGAACTATTCAAAGACACAATTCAGATTTATAACAACAATGCTAACATCAAGCAGGCGCTTGATGCTCACTACCGTATATGCTTGTGTTAGGATGCTAACATTTTCTACAAAGGGCAGCAGAGGGTGAATGGCAGTTTTAGCTCAGTTGAGCAGGTTTTTGATCACAAACCATATCATTGGACAAATTGAGCTTCTGATCTGACGATGGTGCCGGGTCAGGAGACCAGCATAGTGATTAGAAACATCCTTAAGGGGATGTGATTATCTGAATCAAATTTCATAGCAATCCATCCAGTAGTTAAAACATTTCACTCAAAACTTCAAATCTCCTCCTCATAAAGGCACTACGGGAAAAGTCAGGGCATCACAGCAGTCAGTAGGAGTCATCCTCTGGGCACCGTGGATGTCACAGTTAGAAGGTCTCATCCTCTGGGGACCATGAATGTCTGTACAAAACGTTGTGCCAATCCTTTCAGTAGACGTTAAGATATTTCATTGGTAAAGAGAAAATTTAGCTCTAGCTCTATAGTGGAAAAGTCAAGGATCATCACAGTTAGGAGGTCTCATCCTCTGGGGACCATGAATGCCTGTGTATAGTTTCAAGGCAATCTATCCAAAAGCTGTTCAGATATTTCAGTCTGGATATTATGTATGCATGTTGGTGGATATATGACGTAGAGCAACATACTGACACCTTGTTGATGTCAGTGCACATTTGGGTGAGTTTGTTAGCTTAATGGCATCATTTAATTACCAAAGCAGAAGGTTCACAACAAGAGTAACTAACAGAGGATCCCATATTCTGATCCATTTGTGTGGCTAAAATAATGAGCTTGACTGGAGACGACTACCTTAAAAATCTAAAGTGTGTCATACTGAGTTGAAGGAGTGGTTCAAGTTACAAGGCCCTGTGGTGTGTATTTGTGTGTGTTTTCCCTGTTCAGTTCCCAGCTTCGTGACGGTGTCAGCTGAAAAGGTCAGCCGCTGTGTTCTGTAATGAGGAGGGAAAAATAATCACAGACTGCTCTTTCTCATTCGCCCACCCAGCATGGCAAATTAGAGAAATAAGGGCCTTACTTCCTGTAACAGGCTTGGTTCTGATGTCGGGAAAGAAGGCACAGTGCGCTGTTGCTTTCTAAATTGCGTCTCTGTTATTTCACCTATTCCCCAGTCTCATCTAAAGGTTCACCCGCAATCTGTGTGTCAGACAGCGAAATGAGCCGACCACAGACCCCTCCTCTCACCCCATCTGGCTACCCAAACAACAGCCAATTCAGGGATAGCACAGAGGGTGCGCCAAGTACACAATGAGTCATTATTTGGAAAAATCCCATTAGCGGTAAGTCTGCATACAGGTCCACCTGCAGCAATGTAGCAACACAAATGAGAATATAACCTTTATTTTAACAAATCATTTAGTTGGCTGTTATTAAGTTTGTGGCTGCCGGTGGCATCATTTCGCCTGTTTACAGAACAAATCAACTTGGTTTAAACACCAACTTTACACCCTCTAGTGCAGCAATCAGCCTTATTACCTCCACCAAGGAAGTCATTTCTTTGCTTGTGTCCGTTTGTTGGTTGGTTTGCCAAGGTGCCGACCCCCTCATCAGGAGCAATTTGCTCAAGGATACTTCGACTTGCAGCCGGGGGTTCTGAGGAATCAACCCAGCTACCTTCTGATTACTGGACGACCCGTTCTACCTTCTCAGCCACAGCTGCCCCTACAAATATTGCATGTACTGTTCAAATAGGTACATCTGCGTCCATTTACGCGTCCCTGTACTTGATCAGAACTTTGTTTTATTCCTTAAAAGCCTAACCAGGGACTGCACATAAGCCATAGCCAGAAGTACTATAAACACAGTTGCATTTATTTAGATGAAACAGTGCCTACATGCATCGTCCCTGTCAAATAAACTGATAAATAAAATACTGCAACATCATGCAGGGGATGTCGGCCATGTTTTCACACACATGAACACCAGTGCTGTTACTATATCTCTCGTCTCCACAGACTGTCTGGTCTGCATCCACATATTTGTGCGTGCGTGCAGGAGTTTGAATAGCGGAGCATAATGTGTTTTATTAGCTTTTCTTAAACAGATAAGGACCATTCCCCAGGTCCCACCTTAAATACAGAGGCTGAGCTGTGTTTCACTTAACTGCTTGTGCACACATCAGCTGTAATGAGGGAGCCGGTGTAATGGAGAATAATCTAATCAGCACTCCTGAGAGTACAGTGCACACAGACACCAGTCCACACAACCTGCAAACACACATGCACGCCTATTAATACAGATCCCTGAAAGCACAGATGCAAAAAATGGACATTGGGAAATTCTGTGAATGCACATGCGCGCGCACACACACTCACACACACACACACACACACACACACACACACACACACACACACACACACACACACACACACCCACACAAACACATCAGAGAGAGCTGGACTGCTCTCCCAGTTGTTGAATAATGCATAATGAGGCTTGTTGCCACAAGGAAATGATAAGCCTTACTTCTCATGGTATAGAGGAGGTTTAATTATCCAGTCTGTGTGTAATCACATGGAAACAGCTTCCCACTTGTCTTTTTATTAAGCCTTTTATAGCTTTTATAGCTGAGGGGGCACTCTTTTATGAATTATTGAACAATCCTGCAGTGCATATGTACATCTTACAGCCTTACAGTAGCCAACTTTCTTAAACGCATAGGAGAGACGAAACAAATGACCTCCACTGGGCTCTCTGTTCTCTTTCATGTGAGGAGAAAGGAAGCTGTTGTGTCATATGCTGCTTTAGGTCAAACACAGGCAGAATGCCTTAAAATAGATTTATTTTCCTCCTTTCTGCCTCTCCCGTGCTACACAGATGGGATCCCATTTTGCAGAAGAGCGATGTGTACTAGTAAATGATGCTCTGGCTGCTATTCTTACATTATACCGCTGAGACATTGAGCCACCAAGCAGGCATTCCTCAACAAAAACAATAACCACTGTCGGTTCTGTTATGCTGAGCTTAGGGGATAAACACACGTGGGATTTTTACAGAAAAAGACACAATCAACTGTGTATTCCTGAGTCTATTTTCTATACAGTATGTGCTCCTTTGTGCAAGCAACGTTACATCACAAGTTGTGAGGTAACACATTTCGTACCTCTCCTCCATTACATAACCAGTTTCTCTCTGGTGGTTAACATGACAGGCTCAGGTGAGACCAGCCAACATTTGTACAAGATAAAACCATTAGACTTCCTGTTACTGCTGAGATTTGACAGCTAGACACGCAGCACCGACGGCAATGCACTAAATGTTCTGTCTTGTCTCTCTGATGATAACAGATTATCTGCCTTATCTGGCTCTTTTCCCCCACCCAAGTCAGGACAGCTTCATCACAACTCTCTTCTCTGACACGCTGCTCTGAATTTACAAAGCTTTTATGACTTACCAGTTAATTTGTGCCGGACGATATTAAATTACAGCAAAGCTCCCCTCAAGGGAAATAATGTTTTCTCAACTAAGCTGCTAAAAATACTTCTTACAACATTAAATAAGTTGTGTTATACTTAGTCAGACATAGTCACTCTAGTTAGAATTCATGGCAAAAGTCTTTTTTTTATATCCTGATGAGAAGAAATCACAAATGAAATGACACTGATTTGAGTTTTATCTTTTATCTTTTAGTGGACATATGATGAGAAACTTTCACAACTTTGCTTTGGTTTGTCAGCTCATAGTGCTATTGAAGGTTTTATATATCTTCTTGAATTAATCTGAAAAGCTTGATCACAAATAACGATAAAGAAAAAAAATAGTAAAAAAATACTAAAAGCTAAAGAAGAATAGTCAAAAACATAAATTCCAAGAGGAAAATTATGCCTTGAAATGGCAAAAAACAACAACACTAGCCAAATGTGGAATTGGCTGAACTGACCCCAAGCAGCTGCAAAATGTGATTAAAGTGGAAACTCTTAAAATAGATTGTGGTAAAAATAAGGCTTGTTTTCTTTTCCTATGCTGCTGTGATTGCCCAGTGGCTGGAATTTATTCCTTTTGAAAAATCAGTGACAGATTATGCGCAAAGCATTTCACAGCAGGGAAACCAAGTATGGTCTGGGCCTCAGAAGCTTTCTTCTCTTTCCATGTTTTTTATGGTCCAACCTGCCCAATTCTGAGCTGTCTCTCGCAGACTGAATGACTTATTTCCTAGGCGAGAAAAAAAACACACATTTGAAAGTCATTCACATGCAGGGAAAAACCCTTCTCCACACTGCCTCTGGTCTGTTTGTATGGGCGTCTTTATACCTGGATGCCCTCTGTGCCGGGCTGCTGCAGCAGCTTGACGGTGCGTGTGTGTGCTGTCTTCTGGCCGCGGCCGTCGTGCCAGGTCAGGTTGCTGCCTCCGGCGCGACGCGGCAGCTGGTAGCTCAGCTCCTCAGCGGACACCGTGTGCTCCAGGGAGGCACGGCAAAAACTGAAGCTGGACGCCGCTGAAAGGAAGAAGAAGAGGAGAGAAACAACAGAATGAGACAAGAAGTGGGGGAAGAACAAACACTGACTTTGTCTTGTCTTTGTTTGAGAGGTGTGCATGAACTGTGCAACAGGAGCACTAAAAAAAACTACAAAATAAATAATTGATAATCCTCTGAGAGCTTAACAGGCTGCGTTCACTCTAGATTACATGCTCTGTGTATTGACTCTCATACAGCTACAAACAGATGGCTGTTTTGGTGACGCTGGTGGGCAAAGATGCTGATCTCCAATTATGGTGAGTGCATATACACAGAGACAGCGCATGATTTTTGGAATTGTGTCTTTCCTGCTAGATTAGCCCTAGATTATTTAAATCCTCCATCATGAATATTTGTTTTTTTTCTCTTCTCTCTCTCTCCATTTATCCTTTTCTCCTTCCCTCCCTGGGCCGAGTGTTAGCTGCGAGACAGCGAAGCAGGACAAGTTGTCAATGCAAGGTCAGAGCCACGGGGCATCGTCTGCAGTTCATGTCAAGTTGAACAGGCTACTGTGCCGTGATCGGTCATCTGTGAGAGTTGGTTCGAAGCGGGAAAAACACAGCCATCGCTCCCCTTATCTAAAGTAGGCACTGATTCATTTATAATGTGAGTGATAGAAGAGGATTTGACTGCACATCAGGCAGACAGAATCGAAAGGAGGCAGTAGAAGGGAGCAGAAAAAGGTCAAGGGAATACATGAAAGGAAGCGAAACAGAGACGGAGACACTTCAGCTTTCATGGCAAAGTATCACTGTAGCAGAAGAGGCATGTAAGCAGAGGTGGCAAAGAGCGCACATTGTTTACTCAAGTAGAAATAGAGATGGGAAAAAAAGGTGTAAGTAGAAGTACAGGCTCTGATACGCTCACGTCATATTAATGTAATTCAAACATTATTAAACTTAAAGGTAGAATCAGCAGGATTTGTCCAAGCTGTTCGTAAATGCACCAGAAACACAGCTGATTGTTGTGCCAGGCAGAGAAGGTTGTACTCAGTATTGTGATGCTGGGAAGGAGGCGTGCAATGATGCAAAAGACGAGAGGAGATCATTACTATTACTAACAAGCTGCAGGGTCGCAGTGCACGTAAAGAACTCTCCAACTGCCTGCGTTAACTGGATTTCTCCCTCAAATCCCCGGCTTCATGTCTGCATGTAAAGGCAGTCACTGAGAGAGAGACAGAATTACTGATGATAGAGCGAGAAGTAGAACAAGACTTAATAAATGTTTCATTCAACACTTTTATATAAGAAAAAAAAGTCTCGTTCACAACAGCGTCAGAGCATTCTTTGAGGAAAGCCTCAATTAATCTCCTGCAAACGACTTCTTAATTTCTTTTCTCCTCCTCGGGGAACAGAATTTTAAGAAAGAGAGATTGGATTCATCCGAATGTGGTACCTCAAGTTATATAAAGTGTTTTCGATGTGTTCATCTATTTGTCTCTTTATTATTATGTCCCCTTTTGGGCACCATCTTCCCATACACGCTGATATCTGCTGTCAGAAAATGGTGGTCAACGCAAACAAAACAAATAAAAACCAGGCCGTTCCTTTCCATCAACAAGCCTTCCCAGACGTATTTTAGTATTCGTATTTTAGAGCTACACCTGGCTGCCTTTGAGAGGAGTCGGGGAGTGAAGAGTCTGCTCAAGTGAGCACAGCTGAATACAGAGTTCACGCAGCCATGATGGAGGAATAAAAAAGAGGGTGCAGATGATAAACAACAAAGGCCTGTCAGGAAATCAGTGATGTGTAACCTTTTCTGCCTCTCTCCCCTCGTGCGCCGCTTTCTTTTCCCCACACTCCGGCTTTCCCAATTTCTATACGTTGCTACTTCTGGAATCTTCTTATGCAGCAGTATCTTTCTTGTTTCCCTCGCCTCTTTCTGGTTGTCAGGTCTTCGGGGTCGTCGGGACAAACCGAGCCCAGCCCTGATGTAATTACTGCCAGTCAGACTGAGGGGGGCGGAGACAGGAGGAAGGAACGTGGGAAGCTAAGCGCCTTGCAACCCTAAAGACCTGCCAATCTCACAGAGAGAGACAAGAGAAAGCACAAAGGCGAGCGTAAGGCCGACAAGAAATAGAGAGCGAGAGCGCTTCGCTGTAAATTAGCCCCAGATCCGTGCAAACTGATCAAACTGTAGCGAGGAGAAAGAGCTCGGGGAGACGCGTTAATAGACCACAGAACAACTTAATTTCACGAGCTAATACAAACAGAGCATCCCAATTATTAGACTGAGGCGTCCTTATAAACCTCACTGTGAAGATGAATTGCAGCGTCGTGGCATCCCACTTCCACTGAAATCTCAATCTCTGCCACACCGTCAGACCTCGCCACCTCCAGCAGTCATAAAACGAAGACAAAGGGCCCATTTTGCAAGCTTCGATGGACTCGGTCGTCTTAACCTCCTGGCACAGGACACGGCTGAGAATTCAGAATCAGCCAAAGACGATTAAAAATCCATACCTTCAAACCTCCAAACGTCTCTTTTGAAGTGACATTGAATGTGCTGGTTACTTTTAAAGTCAGAAAGCTTTTACGAAAATACATCTTTGCCTTTCTGAAACGATGCTTACCGCTCAGCAGGAGGGGTTTTCTGTCACCTTTCCTTGTCTGTCTCAACATGCATTTGATCAGCCTGGACTCCTGCCAAACCCCCCCCGTCCTATTTGTCAGTAACTGGTGTTGTATTATCTCTCGCCGCCCTTGCCGGCGACTTTTATCACCTCCAGTCAAGGGAGGTGGGAGAAAGGATGATGAAGGGTGGAAGGAGAGAGGCAGAGGGAAAAGCGAAAGGCATGACGTGCGTCTTCTGAGTTACAGTCGGTGATCAGAAAGGAAATAAGAAGATATGATTGTCGATGAATTTTCATTCATCTGGTTAACCCAGGTGAGAAAGGAGATTCAGGAGACCTTTTTAATGAAGCTCCGTCGACGAGAACAGGCTCAAGAGTACATCCAGCAACAAAGTGTATTACTATACCTAGTTCTGAAGGACACTTCCCGGTCTGTGAAATACTCTGTGGAAACTTGCTTTCCTAAGTCGAGCTGTAATTGATGGGGGAATATTGGAGTTTGGTCTATCATGGAGCCAGTGCATCTCTCATATGAGATATAGTGAAGGTTAGATGTAAGAGGAACTGAGTGTGACCTCGGCTGTCTGGGAGACTGCACCTTATCTCCCCAGCAGCTCAAAACAACCGTTCTGAGATACAGCGCAGGGAGCGGGAAGAGGCAACTCTGCACACACAGAGCATGACCTCAGCGTAACTTCACCTCCGGGGTGAGCAGAGTGGGAGATGTATATCGACAAATGTACGACTACGAACTTATGAGACATAACATATGGAAATTCCTTTATGATGATGTAGTTTCACGCTCTGAAATGTGTAACTTCAGCCTCACACACTGAGAAAAAAAGGTGGAAGGAAAGAGCGAGAACTGTTAGTTGCCAAAATGAAGGGCAAAGTGTCAGACAGGTGTTTGTGTGTGTGCAGAGGGTAGGTAGGCCAACACGAATCAGCCCAGTGAAGTGTAACCTCATATCACCTCCTCTAGACGGAGCAGCATATCTGCTGCGCAGAGTGGCGGCTAAATCTCAGAGGTATTCCCTTTTGAAAAGGTAATTAAGCTGCTAGGTACGGCACCTTGGAAGGTCGTTCCAAGCCAAATCCCGCAGTAGATTAACATGGCATCATTGGACATTACTCATTTGACTTCAAAAGCGGTGCATCTAAATTAGTCCGAGTGGACTATTTTGCTGTGTAGGCTTTTTTGTGGAAGTTTGATTTTTGCATGACCTTGGCATTAACTTCAGGCCGCACGTGTGTGTGTGTGTGTGTGTGTGTGTTTGTGTGTGTGTGTGTGTGTGTGTGTGTGTGCATGTGTGTGCGTGTGCGTGTGTGTGTTTGCCTCTTGCATGAAGGATAAGGGAAGTGGTCTGGCTAATCCACTTCATTTCAGGCGTCACAGGGAGGGTGCCATGGTGCAGTTCAGCAGCATGATATTGGCATCCACTCCCTCCCTGCTGAGCACCTCTTATTCAACTCGAAGATAAAAATTTCTATTTACAGTCCAAGTTTTATATGAAAGAGGAGAGAGAGAGAGAGAGAGAGAGGGGGGAAAAAATCACACTCAGCCTCATTCCTCTGTAATCTGCAAGGGGGTGAAACTTCATCATGCAGTGATTTCATGCCTGTGTAACACATTAAACCTGAAGTTCTAAATATAGCATTAAACAGACCAATGCTGCCAACTTACACTATGTAAAGCACATCCACCGATGAGCCAGATTTGTTGCACCTATAGTATGTTGGGGGTAAAGCGAGAGGCTATTTACAACTCTTCCACTCCACCAGACCCGGTCTTAACCCCAGGAATGAGCCATGAAATTACTCCATTTTGAAAAAGCAGAGGGGGAGAAAAGAAGTATTCTGGTTGGAAGCTTTAAAAATAAATATAAAACCAAGAACCCCAGGGGTTTTTCCCATGATGCATTGCAGTCTATTACCCGTACTGACATGAGACTCTGTCACAGAGGCTGGGGCTGAGGTTTACCTCTCACAAACTATCAGTATCACCGGAGCATGCAGATAGGGAAATGGGAGTAAACAATAGACATCCACAACACAGACTGATTGAAGATAACAACACACCAACTCTCATCAGGACACAAACAAGGGAACGGCCAACTGAATCTGTGCGTATGATTGTGTGTGTCAGCGAACGCCGGCATGCTCATGCATACGTGAATGTGACTCACGATGCCAGCATGAGGAGTCACATATCCACACATCTGTATAATCCCTGACTGCTTTCATTTATGCCAGTGGATCAGAGTAAAGCTGCGAGGGAGTCTGTGTATGGATGGAGGGTGAATTCTGATTTAAAATGCAGGGCTCACAATGCAGGGTGTAGCTCAAAACACAGGTGGAGTAGATATTTCTGTTATGACACTGATAATAACTGTACAGGTCCATCTGCACCCTGAAAGCACAAAGCAGACAACAAAAACAAAGGTGGGAATGAGAGATACCAGGCCGACGATTGCTTCCTCTTCCCATGTGGAAATTCTGATAGACATCACATATAAACGTATGTACTGAATGGTGTCTCTGCCCCCCATCACTTGTTTCTGCACTATGTAACTTCAGTGAGAGGGGAGGATCCCAGCGATACATACATGTTTACTTAAGTTTTCAACATATAACATTGTTATGACGTAATGAGTTCTATTTGTAGTCAACACCTACGTTACGTCTGACAAATTGTTGACATAATGCACTCAGAAACTGCCAGGGGGCGCCAAATCATACAAAATGCCAATGTCTACATAATGTTGCTTTAACATGAGAAAGTATGATTTTCAAAAGTGAAAAGGTTCACATGTGATGTTTTTCGTAAAAGCAAAATGTGAAAATTTGTAAAAAAAATTCATTTATATATGGCGAAGCAAATTTCACCTGATTTAATTTGCCATGGATTGCTTCCACATGTGGAAAAACAAAAACGATTTTGAATGTATAAAGTGTACATGAAATACTATGCTTAAAAAAAAGAAAATCAAACATTTTTAAAAATGTCCACTTTACATGAGACATTATTTTATTTTCACATGTTCAAATGTTATCACACAAGTGAAAATATTTGATCCACATGTGAAATTGTGATTTCCAAATGTGAAAATGTGGGATTCACATGTGACAATGTAAATGTCGCAGGATTTCATTTGCCATGTTTTGTTTCCAAAGGTGGAAACTCTGATCCACATGTGAAAAAAAGTCAAAGTCAATCACATATAGACATAAGTAATTCACATGTGCCAATGTAGATTTGTTGTGTGAATAGGGTTATGTTTGTTGTGTGGAAATGAAAATGGGGAATTGATGTATTTTCACATGTTGACATTTTATTTCACAGCCAATCACATGTAATATATTCAATCAAATGAAAAGGCAAGTTTCAAATGACATTTTGGCAAAACAAACATTAGCAGGTGAATATTTGGGAATTCACTTGTGATGAAGCAAATTTCACGTGATTTCACTTTGCCATGTTTTGTTTCCACATGCAACAATTCTTATTCACATGTGACTTAAAGTCAAATACTAATGAATATATTTCCAGTTTGCATGTGAGATTATTTAATTTTTTCTAAATTTCAAACCTGAAAATAGCCAAACATGTGTGAAAAGTCAGGTTTCACGTGTGACATTTTTGTAAAGACCCTTTGCGGCAGCGGTGTGAGGTAGAATGAGGACTGCAAGGTCCTGCACTGAGGACAGGGTGACTTTTACGTCTCCACTCTGGCCCCCACCGCACTTCCACAGAGACAGACAGAACTATTGATTATCCATCACTGTGTCAAAGAACATACAATTACAGATCACTTAAGATAGAACACACACGCGGAGAAAGGCAGCGCCCAAACACAGTCCAGCTAAACTCCTCCACCTGAGGCCGCTGGCTGTCATGTCCACTTCTGCTCAAAGGAACTCGCTACATGCCTCACACAAGAGGAGAAAAAGGAAGAATGACACAGACAAAGGGATGCTTTACAAGGGTCTGGCTCGGTCATGCCCTCATAACAGGATGAAGGAATGAAGCCTGCGGTAAATGTGGGAACAGAGACACGTAAAAATTGGCAAACTGACGAGTCACAGAGGAGAAAATAGATGGAAAATTACGCTTCAGAGCAGACTATTAATATTAATTGCATCAGGAAATGAAGGAGGAGAAGGAGGGAGTGAAACGATGAGTAGATGAGATCTGTTGTTTTCTCCCCTTCACCGCCGAGCCCTTATATGATGACAGTGGGAGGACAGATTAGATCTCGCTGACAATCGATAATTCAGAGCGAAAGTCAGGGGGAAGGGAGGAGGAGGATGGAGAGGGAGGGGAGGGACGCGGCCGAGTAATAGGATGTGAGGTCTGATCAGGCTTGATCAAATTGGGGAGCTGGCAAGATCACTGGATGCCTTCGCATGTGCCAGGTTACCTCGAGCTTCCAGCCCATTCGGCAAAATCAAATGTCGGCATTGTACGTTTCTGCAGGCCACATTTGTGTGTTTCATGTGTATCATATCAACATTTCAACCTGGCTGGATCACCACGGTTATTACAGATTCCAATATTTCTCTCCTTCATTTAATATTCATGAGTTTGGTTTCTTTCAAGTAGTGCTAAATCCTGATTGGTGCGCAGAAGTATGTGGTATGTCCAACTTCAGATCAGTGAGAAGGGCACAGACAGAAATCATGTGAGATAACCAAGACTTCCCCTCTGCGGAAGAATGGATGATTTACCAACCACTGTACTGATGTTGTGATTCGGCAAATTTGATCCTAACACTGTGCGCCCATCCACACACAGAAAAAATAAACAGCTGTCTTTCTAAGTAGTATTAGAAGTACCAGAAGTACCAGAGATCTTTAAGGACACATGCTGTCTGTGTACATGTGCATGATCTTGTCTTGAGATATTGAACTTTTATTGGACAAGCCACCCAAACTGGTAACGTAATTGAGTTAATTAATCTGTTCACACACATCCACCACACTGTTAACATTCACAGCTCATGAAAAACTGACAAATCCATCTGAATGCACCTGTTTAGGACTTAAATGAATCGAGATGTCAGACGGAGCACGGAATTGGGAAAATTACATTAAAAGGTCGCGCAGGACGAGCATAACTTAATGAATGTTTAAACAGTTTTTAATTCAATATGGCACTGGCATCCACAAGCAAGCGGTATAAAGGTTAGGCTAACCGCTCTGATTGGTTGAATAATTTGATTCTGCGAAAGGTCAAAGGCGGGAAGTTAAACTGATCAAACGCAACACCCGTTCAAAATTTTCATCTTTGGCTTGCAGATTCACAATTCGAGATTCGAGACGTTTAGGTGCGGTAAAAGTGAGAGAATGTTCTGTTCCTCTGTGTTGAATTACAGTCGTTTTAGCTGTCACGTAATATGCCTCAGCTTTCAAACCTGGTCTGTCATGACGACCGTCCTCCACTGTATTCTACTGGAACGACACCAAAAAGGACGTGGGGAGACGAAAGGAAGAGAAGCACACAACTTCTCAGCTTAGACAAGATTGCCTTTTTAAAATATTTAGTGTTTGTTTACAGCTGTTCCCCTGAGTGGCAAAGTGATCTGTCTGAGTGGATTAACGGATGTTTGGGTACATAATATTTTAAAGCTCTGAAACACTCCGTTTGCATATTAGCTTTGCACAGCTGCCTTGATGAAGGCGCCCATCTCAATTAACAGCAGGAAATAAGGAATTTAGCAGGTTACCACAAAAATAATGTCTGCACGCATTTCACTATGAAAGTCTAATCTTTTGATTTTCCACGTGCAATTTACGCTGATCGTTTGGAAGCAGGAGCTATAAGCTATGAGCCAGATGGTCTGCTAATTAAGTCTAAAGTGATTCAAGCAATCAGACAAACAGGTTTTTACCATTATCTTTTTTTCTTTTTTTTTTCTGAACTGGAATTAAAGAAGCAATTTACACAAGCAACACATGGCATGCTAAGTTCCCTGAGAGCACAACACAAGTACCTTCAGCGATCGCCTGTAAGGCCGTCCGGCAGGGATCCACCACACTGATCATAGAGAAATTCCGTTTTACTCGCACATTATAATACAAGGAGATCGACGCCATCTGCAGAGGTTAAACTTGCGGACTGAGGGGGAGTAACTCTCGCTCATGCTCACACAACTCTAA
Organism: Pagrus pagrus; assembly: GCF_965226575.1. NCBI lineage: Eukaryota > Metazoa > Chordata > Actinopteri > Spariformes > Sparidae > Pagrus > Pagrus pagrus. The sequence continues at coordinate 12,772,872 of NC_140195.1, read as the reverse complement.
TGAGAGGGGACTACAGTTCATTGTGATTGTCGCATGTGGTCTGTAAATCGATGTGGTGCACTCACGCTGCGGCCTGGTGAGGGAACGGGGATGCGGTTGGGTTCAGCACTCAATACTTTATTGAGCGTCCTTAAGCCATGACACAAGTACCCTACTTTGTTTGCGCATGTGTGTCAGCGCTCATAGACCTCTGTGACATATCAGAGAGGAAATGTCTGAGCGACGGAGCGTGGCAAAATTAACAACCGGTCGATGGCACAAAATTTGTGCCCACACACACGCACACTCTCGCACAAACAAACACAAAGGTTATCGAGCACCGAGGGGTTTGCAAACAATGAATTGAAAAAATGACCGTTGTGAGTTAGTTGATAATCTGCTCTACACCATCCTTGCATTCACACAAAGAGCCCAGGATGAGGGGATAAAAGAAAATAAAGAGCGATGAAAAAGAGGAGGAAATAGGCTTATAGAATGGGCGGAGAGCTGGTGGGAAAAAAAGATAAAAGTTAATGCTCCACAGAAGCTGAGAGGTAAACAGAGAGAAAGGCACACAGGGGAGAGAGGAGGGAGATGTGCCAATGAGTTGGAAGCCGAGGTAGATAGAGAGAGTATGGAAATTGCAGACAGGGAGCTGGTTTGTAGATTCGCATGCAGCATGAATGATTAGAAACAGCAGTGGTGGTAGTTATGGTGGAAATACTTCTCAGAGATTCGAAAAGTTTTTTTGTGCTCCTGTGTGATGTGATCCAAGAGGCTGCCTCTAATCTTCCCCTGAGGGACGGGGAAGAAGAGAAAGAGAGAAGAAAGGTGGGTAAAAGATGCAAAGGTTGTGGCGGGGGGCCACACAGAGAGGCTTAGGCAATACCACTGAGACAGGTGAGAGGAAGATTGCAGCGCTGCCACTGGCAAAGAACTATCAAACAGAGACATTAAAATAACTCTGCTCCATTTCCTCTATGCCTGATTTCAATGAGCAACAGAAGATGCAAGCCCAAAACTTCGCCAGCAGTCTACTTCCTTTTGAAGTGTGCAGTCTTCGTGTGAGTTTGAAAGAGATGTGACGGGATTTTCTCAGCAGCTGCAGCAGCAGCAGGTGTCTGTAGTTGGAGTGAAGGGTTTGTGTGAACAATACAGTCGGGAGCTTTTTTGTGAAACAAATTAGCTCACACCTGGGGGCAACTGCCCATTCTCCCCATCCCTGTATCCACTCCATGCAGGTCCTACCTGTCTCTCCCGGTCTCTGCAGCATGCTGTGCTGATTGGGGGTCTGTCTCCCCAAGCTTAATTGCCATGTTATCAGCTCCACTCCTGCACTGCCACTTCGCCCAGGCCTTTCAGTCAGACAGCAAGACGGACACGCCAATTACCCTCCTCTGCGCACTCACTTGTTCCTGCTCACTCACATGGTTTCCTAAGGCTGTGCTGTCAGGTAACGTAGCAGACGGCAGCTGGTACAAAACGGGCAGTAAGGGATGAAACAGGGAAGCGAATCAAAGCTCTTTGTAGCCCTTATACACACATGCAGACAAATACACACATCAATACACATAAAGTCCCAGCAGGAGCTTCTTGTCCAGGCCGAAAGATCCCAGGGGAACCTTTCTGCTCCCCTCCTCCTCTTAATCCTTTAAACACACTCGCACCGTCTCATCTCTTCTCTCATTCTTACCCTCTCCCTCTACTTCTTTCCCCATGTTGCTTTCCCGTAGATGCACCGTTCCAAATTTTCGGAAAATACCCTAATTCTCTTCCTTTCTTTGCCTAGAGTTATGAGAAAATTGACAACACTCTTGTGTCTGTGCACCGAATATGAATCCAGAGCCGGCAGGTGATTAGCTTAGCTCATGATAATGTGTTAATTAGGGAGCTTTAGAGGTGCTCGTACTGCAGGTACCTTTGAACACAGCCAGGCTAGCCCCTGGCAGGAGCTTCATATTTTTTATACGGACATAAGACTAATGTTAATCTTCAAATCGAACTTTCTATATGCGAATAAGGGTTTTTACCAAAATATAAAAATCCTTTTATATGGAGTTAACGGGCACTTAAGCTGTTCTAGCTCAACTAAATGTTTCACTCCAGCAGGAATAGGGTTAGTACAGGAACTATTTTAATTAAAGGAGACCTATTACGCATTGTCGTTTGTTTCAGCATTTCATATAGGTTCTTGTGCATGTAAAAGATCCTGAAAGTTTAAAAGGTCAAACAGAAGCTCCTCTCTCCCACATAAAACCCTGCTCCTGCAACGCCTCGTCAGTAGTCCCGCCTTAAATTCTGTGACATCACGCTATGTCACCATGTCACATATTTGCATAATTTATGCTTGGCTGCTAGTTTGCGACGTAAGAACTGATTTAGCGCAGCTGCTCTGTTGTTGTTAGTGGTGCTGGGTCAGGCGTGTGTGAACTGACCAATCTGAGGAGACAGGCCTTAAAGAGACAGGAGCTAAAACAGAGTGTTTCAGACAGAGGGGGAGTATTAGAAAAATAATGTGTTTTTTTAGCACTAAAGCAAGTAAACCTATTCTAGCAGTAACCCAAAATACAATTTTGAACCCGAAGATTAGCATAATATTTTTCCTTTTGATATTCGCTCGAATGTTTAAGTTACATGTAAGGAGTCCAGCTTCTCAAGTGTGAAGATTTGTTGCTTTTCTCAATGTTACATTGTTTTAATTGCATATACAGAATTCCAGGTATCGACCTTTGTGTGATGGTTGAGAAAATGTCCCCAGTACTTCTTACTATTTCACATTTTACAGACTAAATGCTAGATCGATTAACTAAGAAAGAAACCATGAATCAATAACAAAAATGATTTATAATTCATCTCCAAACACATCAGAATCGCACAGACAACACTCATATCGTATTTCATATAGTGCCAGCATCAAATGTTTGTGTTCCTCTGTGAAGTTAATGGCCACTTTGACTTATTCATGTGATTGGACCATTCACAGCTACAATAGTAAATCTCTGTACTGTGTAAAACATTCGCTACAGTAATAGTCAGTGTAATTGGGTGATTTAGAATCTACTTCCTTCACCAATTTACTGGGGCAAATACATCACTGTGCCCTATCAATGTCAGGTTTTCAAACACTATTAGCTCTCTATTGATAACTCCTAATGTTGATGGTGCCAGATGTTCTATAGACAGCACAGTGAAGTAGAGGTTGCTCGGGGCTCCTCGTACCGACCCTACAATTAATCAACCTCAGCGTGTGTGTGACCACGTCAACCAATGTGTGCGCTTGCTTGTTAACGCTGACACCGCCACTTATATGGTGTGTGTGTGTGTGTGTGTGTGGGGCGATTTCAGCTGTTCTGTTCCAACAGAGCAGCGTCAAACCAGTTCTCATTCTCACTCTCTCTTCCACTCCACTAAACCATTTCCTTATTATCACCCAGACGTCTCATACAGTCACACACATGTACACACACACACACACAAATGTACACACTCCAATTATCCCACATACACATCATGTTAACAATGAGACATTAATAGCATGCATGAGCAACCCCGCTTACTGGCTTTTCCTCTTTCTACCCCACGCACGTACACACACACACACACACACACACACACTCCCACGTCTGTGCTTTACATCCACTCATATTAATGCACTGGCTGATTGTGGGCCATTTTTACTTTAGATGAGAGAGGACAAGAAAGAGGTGCTTTATTATCCGACACTTAATTATTTCACTTTCAGCCAAATTGGGTGCACCTCAAGCCCATCCCTCCTGATATCCCTCAGGAGGGTAGCCGCACTTTCCTCTGCAGTCACCAATTATGTTGGCCTCTAAACCAGTTTCAAAAGTTTCAAAAGATCTGTCACATCTCTGGTGATCCCTTCTGAAAGGTTTTACTCCATCCACTGATGACACAGAGATTCTCGCAAACTTAAAACGGGACTTGTGTCAGTTTTCATTCCCAGCTGAAAATTGTTGCCACAGTTGGTGACTCAGCTCGCGAGTCCAAATGTGCGCGCATGTGCATAGACTGCATGCATATATGTAGCTTGTGCTATGTGTGTAGAAGTACGTGTGTGTGTGCTTGTGTGTGTCGGCCCCTGCCAACACCCAACGCCTGCAGAGCACCAGTGACCTGATATGTAGGGCGAGACCGAAACGCTGGGATGACAGCTTAGAGCCCGCCCCCACTAACTCTGACTGACAGCCCTGTAACCTCGGCTGCCTCCCGCGACAATAGTTTGGTCTTGCTACCACTTTAACGTCTGTCATTCCAGGCTCAATATAACTATTTCTGGGGCAAAGTTCTATAAATGCATCTTAACAGGACCGGAGGACAAGACAAAAGCAGACGAAGTGGAATAAAGAAATCACTGCTTTTTAGGGCGATATATTGAGACGCTGACAAACTGATGGCTGTTTATCCCTTAAAGCGACTGTCAAGATCTGCAAAAGTCTTACAACGCCCCCGGTGCGTGTACACAGTCAAAGCATACATGGCTGTACACGTATCACTCCGAGCTTTTTCTGTCTGTCTTTCAGTCCTGCAGCCTTTGTGACCCACACAGCACTTAGGCAATCACATCCCGCTGCTTCTATCTCCCACTTTTGCGGGGCAAATCCTTCTTAATCTACGGATAAGGTACAACAGCCACATGTCTCAGTGGATTTCAACTAAATCAGGTCAAAGGGGTGCAGACACTCAAAAGGGCATTTTTGTACACAAAGACTGCAGAGTCGCAGTCAGTTTTCCCACTGCTTGAGGTAAAGGAACCAAAGTAAAGTATTAAAACGACAAGAAATCCAAAAGAAAACTAAAAGAGGAATTTTAATTTAGCTACAGATCTCGAATTCCAAATCAAGAAACAGATCAAAATCAAATAAAATCATATTTCTTTTTGTAAAATATGATCAGCAGATGCTGTATAACAGATTCCGGCTTTGTAGCCCCAATCTCTTTTTGCGAATGAATCATTTAATAGAAAGTCAGGAGGGGTTGCATGAGGTAGTGGGTTACTTTTAGGCTAAAAGGGATCTCCTCTGCTCAGCCTGCAGGACATTTTCTGGGCTGTGACATCAAGAAAATCAGAGTCAGAGTCAGCTCCTACTTGCGGCTGAAAGGCAGATAATCTACACGCAAACGTGTCACATTAAAGTACTCACAAATGTCCATATAGTCTGAGCGTGTTGTAAATCTCTGCAGTATACAGTCACCATGGTGTGAGGCATTCCTTGATAGTGCCATATGGCTGTTATACAGCTCAGCCAGAGATTCCCCTGGGCTCAGTGAGTCTGGGTGGGAGAAAGGGAAAAGCTTGTGAAGTGAAAATCTCACATTTTTAATGAGCATGCAAAGGATTGTGGGACTGGGAAGGGACTTTTTAGGAACATTGCAGAAAAATAAGGGCATGAGATAGACCTGAGAATGAAGTGCAGCTGAGGAGAAAACCTGAAAAACAGGCAACGAATGCAGCGAGTGTGCGAGGAAAAGCCGAAGACTGTTAGTTCCAGAGGTTAAAGAGAGTTGAGCTGCACTTAAACAACTCTCTCCCCACCTCCGCTGTGGAACTGACACGCTGACACTTGGCTGCCTATTGACATGGTAAATTGAGGGCCCATTTGATCAGCACTGTGACAGCCAGCCTCCATAGACCCTGTCAGGGCTGAATATTCACAGGGCGCGATTACGACACACATCAGGGGGACAAAGCAGGAGCGGAGAAGAATGTGCACAAAGTAAGTAAGGAGTAGAAGGTGAGGCGCATAGAGGTGTTTTTATAAAGGTATGAAATATAGGCTGGAGGAGTGCATAGAAGAGGCTGATAAGAAGGGGGGGAGACAGAAAGCAAAATTGATTTCTATTTTTGGAGGAGGTATGACCGATGAGGCTAAAACATGTTCAATTTCAAAGTCACACACACACAAACAGTGCTGTATATGCATATAAACAATAGCCACAGATCATGCTATTAGATTGCAAGTGGCAGTGTAATTGCTATTGCAGCGGATGAACGTGACTTGTGCTCCTGAGTGCGCAAGGATGTCTGCCTTGTTATGGTGTAGCTGCAGCCATTAGCCATTTGGTTTAATGGGCAATCTGAACCACAGGCTCCACTGACCCCCGGTACTCGGTAGGAGGAGCGGGCCAACCTATTAACAAGGAGTGAAAAGCTCCAAGCTTACCCTATCACACGAGGCCACACTTAATTAGACTGTTTGTTTAGCAGGCTCTAATGGGAGGGATAGCGAGTGGGGGGAAAGGTTCAGCGCTCTCCTTGAAACTTCAGGCTGAAAGACATCTGGCCAAGGATGAGACGGCGGACACGGGGATATTAGGAGCACGGTCTCATCGCGTTTTCTCTGCACAGGAGTTAATGATGAGGAGAAACAATGGACAATATTCATAAATGGCAAATTGAATGATTATGATTCGGCTAACGCAATTATGGCGTAAAATGAAAGTAAACAAATCCTTTATCTGAAAAGCCAAAACACATTGATTAAGCTGATTGAGCATGTGCGGCAGGGAGAAATACAGCGAGAAGGATGGCTTAAGAGTTTGTGTATTAAGTAACAACAGTGTTGTACATGAGGGATACAACCCCTGTATGAAATTATACCTAATTAGTGCAATCCTTCAGAAAAATTACATCTCTCTTCTTCATCCGTCCCTGCACCCTTTCAGCCCCTCTCCCTCGATCCCTCTCCCTACGCAGAAGGCTAATTAAAGCAGAGAAATTGGATATGGGCCTGTGCGCACTCTAATTCAGAGAGAGAAAAGAAGCAAGGAGGGGGGAGGAGGTGGTGCGGGGGGAGAAGTCGGACCCAACACAAGGGCGCTGGATCAGAACGGTGAAGCCTTGTCATTTCTGGAAGTATTAAAGGGATGGCAAGGTTAGCGGTGAGGGCAGAGAGGATGAGACAGTTGAAGTGTGACGCCTCAGAACAGAATCCAAAATCCAGCACACTCTGCTCCTGTTAATCCACTGCTGATTTATACCGCAGCAGGACTCTCCTCTTTTACCACTTCATCAATCTCTGAAAGGCCTGTAGGACCGGAGTGTAAATGTTTATCTACTGAATCATCCTCTGTCGAGCCCACCCCTGCGCTCTGGGTCAGGGGTCGTGACAGTTGGCGGACGGTCAGAGAGGACCACTTGACAAGTCCATTAGATCAATAACTCATTGAACGTGTTCTCCATCAACACCAACTCTGATGGATGTGTGAGTTTAAATGAATTGATTATTGTATTAGTAGTGAGCAGTGTTGAGTGCCCTAATCCTGTATTATGCATGAGTTCCTCCGACGATAATTGCTGTCCATCACAATTTCGGTCTTCATTCTATTATTTCCATTTGGCCAAAATAACAAGATTTTGCTCACCATTTTAACTGATGAGATCTGGAGAAGGAGCAACATCACCATAAACAATTCAGAAAGGGTAGGAAACCCTGCCAGTTTTACACATTAATGTATGTTTACAGAATGCAGTGAGCACAACTGCATATGTGCAAAAGGTTGTATAATATATACTATAATATTTCGAATAAACTGCCTCAGGTGATGTCATTTGAGGTCGCATCGATTGGGGAGGAAGACCTCTGTAGCCTGCACCTCATTTTTGATTGAGGCTCCAGGTTACCTTAACAATTACTAGAACAACACCCCTGAATCTCTAACCGAACTGCTGTCGAGTTGCATTGTGGGTAGGGCTGCAACTCGCGGTTTGGATTGTATCATTTTTCTGATCAGCAAAAAGAAAACATTGGGCTAGGGTCAACCTAATTTTAAAAATGCTCTCCTTTGGCTATGATGTCGTCGCTTCTCTCTGTCTGTAGTCACCAACATTGATGTATTATACTTATTATTATATACATGTAAGTATTATTTAGGGCTACATCATTTTTAGGCTATATCCCCAGCTTTAGTATTGTTATTAACTGATGTATTATTTATCTTGTATCTGTTTGTATATGTACTGTATTATCAGCTCTTATATATCCATGGTCACCACACCACACTGCTAACACATGATGAGTAACAGCCTATTAACAGTGAAGGCTTCTGTGCTTGGCAGGCTAGGAGACACAAGAGCCGCTCGGATGAGACGGGAGCCAAAGGGGAGGCACAAGATATTACTGACGCTGCAATAAACGTCATAATCTTATGATCTACCTCTACGATGACACCAACAAAAGTGCCCAAGTCACATTTCACCGGACAGAAGCGAGAGTGATGATGCATCTGTCTCGTCTATGCTTTTTTACCTGCAACTCTTCATTGAGATAATTGTTACTTAGTAATCGTAACAGTGGCAGTGAAAGTGTATTTCACCACAATGATCGTTAAATGTAACTTTAATCTGCAGTTTGCATGCATGTTCAACTGTGGGGTGCAACCTGTATGGATCACGGATCAACTAACACTGATTGTGCTTAATGTTGGTACCTTCCTTTGACAACAGTATGTGGAGTAAAAAAGACAATATCTATTATGTTGCATCTATTTTGATTGTTTTTGTTTGAAACTATCCAGTGTGAGTGAGATATGCTCAAAGGGTTCAATGTTAAATTAGTGAAGAAATCTTCGAAGTCGCACAATCATACAGCACTTAAACCAACTCTTCGTTTAGCCACGCTTTTTTAGAAGAGAAAACAAAGACAAACTGTAAAATGTTTATGCATCATGGATTACAGACTAACTGTTGCCTTGTTTCCAACCTGTCTGATCATCTGAACGTGTATGGTCCTTACAGCATGGCCACCATGTTCCCCAATGTCACTAAAACTAGTAGAAAAGATGTAAAAGCTAAACAAATGAGTACCAGGTTTTGATAAAAATCACTTATCCTTCAATATGTCACTCATCTGAGGGAACAATCTATGAGCACTTTTCATGTCAAGGCTGCTGTCAAAACATTTAGAGAGTTTCAGACAAACAAATCCCTCTCTGTCCCTCGCTATCTCTGTCCATTTAGTCTTTACTCCTCTTTCTGCAAGTCTAAAATCCACGGGTTCAGGCCAGGTGCAGCTGCAGAGCTGCGGTGGATCAGAGAGTTGATGATGGATGACAGGAGGGTTTGTGTGCATGTGTGCGTTGAAGAGGATTCTCGGTGCATTATATTGAGTGACACACTCCCTGCTGGGAGGAAGCAGGGGATGATGATGGACAGGGGAAAGAGGTTAACAGCTTGCATGCTCTCCCACACGCAAACACACAAATAAAATCATGGCATGATCCATCCCGAGAGGGTTAACACACCATTACCATATTACTTTACTACGGAGGCCAGAAACACATTTGGCTCCGACTCCAATTGCGCCAAATGGACGCTGTCTCCAGCAGGCGACGTAACACATGCCAGGAATACAACAAAGGGTGTATTTATCTGTGTAAAGCTAACAATCCACACCCCCGTCTCCCCCCAGCGTCCCACCCACTGAGGGGGTTGGCTTCCCTTCTGCTTTTTCTGCATGTTCACATAAACAAACAAAAACACACACACACACGGACCAAAACACAAGCACGCGCTCACACGCACGCGTACAGATTGGAATCCTAGGAGCGCCCCGCTGGAAAGGGGCAATTATTTCACGGCTGACTGAGCCCGCGACTGTGTGACCTGATCAGAAGAAAGGGTGTGTTTGTGTGCTGTGGGGGTTTTTTGGGGGAAAGGGTTAACGATGGTCTAGACTAGAGGGTTGACAGTTCTTGGGCTTAAAAAAGATCAATGCTGAAGATGTTGTTATTTCTGAATAACAAAACAGATGAGACTTTTTTTTAAAAAAAAACATCTTCCAAAAATTATGGCTTCTAAGATTACCACAAACAAGAAAGTCATTATATTCCTCTGGAGGCAGTTTTCATAGAAGCATCACTTCATTTTTGTGTCATTTATGCCTACTTTAAAAGGAAGCAAATCCTATTAAATCTTCTTTTACTCCCAGACATCCACTCCATCCACATTTCTCCACATCTGTTATCTCCCTTCCTATTCGCATGTCCATCATGTAGACATCCAAAATCGACCCTGCTACAGCGGACTGTCCACCCACATGCTCGGAGAGACAAATAAATAGGCTGTTTTTGGAGTCTGATCCAGCTGTGCGCTTGTCTCCCTGTTCGCCTGTCAGGTTGATGGCGAGCACATATGTCTAGCAGTATACGGATGGATGGAAGCCACCCTGGAATTCTCTGCAACAACCCAAATCTTTGGATCTCCTGCACGCTGAGCTTATTCAGGCCTGCCTCTGTGAGTGGACACACACACACACACTGCGTTGACCCCATGTCTACCCTTGATGTGAACAGTGGATGGGCCACGCCGCTCACTCTCTCTTCCTCCTCTGAAAAAAAAGAAATGTGTTCCTCCTGGATGTTGTGCGCTGGACAATAGAGTGGCCCGGTAGCATAATTTGTACGGCTGCTTATCTCAGATATAACAATACGGCCAGATGTCCTGGGCGATTTAAGCAACCGTCTGATGAATTTTATCCACTCTGAATAGCCAAACGTGGAGGGAACATAATTATATGGCGTGACTCTCTGTTTAGCAGGCAGCAAGAAGGAAAATGTAATTTTCTCAGCAATTTACATGAAGATGAGACAAAAAATGTCTATTATGCCATTTAAAATGCAGATCACCTCTTGTAATTGATAGTGTTACGGGCTTGTAGCCAGCAGCCCACCTAACAATGAAACCGCGACCTCCTGTCAAATGGAAATCAATGCGAACATTACCAATCAACTCAGCTATTATACTGTGCATACCTGCGCCTAAAACGTCAACGGGTAACAAATGACGTCCAGGATCTCACTCAGAACAATGTGGAGTTGATTTTGCTGTCACTCCATTTTGAGAGAGAAGTGATGAATTGTTCCCGGCGACCGTTCTCGTTCAGCTCTAACACAGAACATTTTGAAAAAATTTGAAATCTCAGACAAAATCCTCTCAAATAAGAGCGCCTTAACCTGCGTCTGTGCACGAGGACTGTCGGTGAATCTAATTGTTTCCTGCTCCTGTAAAATCAAGCCTTGTTTATGATCTTTAAACAGCGCTTCAGTCTTTCCAGACCAACACTCTTTAAAGTTTAAGTGGCACACTGTCAGGGTGGCCCAAACGCCCAGGGCACTGAGTAAATTAATGATGCTTAAGTAAACTATGGATTAATTATAGATAGCCCAATGTGTCACTGGGCATGCATGCATATCTGACTGAGTGTCCTACCTGCAGCCATGCTAATGAAGAGCTAACCTGCTTCAGTAGACAAAGGACAGATGGAGAACACACTTGACACCACACTGGTGCTCTCACAGGCAGTATTGCCCTTGAGCACAGAAGGGCTCTGATTAGGCTTCACTTAAGTATGTTAGCCTGGAGCAAACACTGGCCTGCCAAACAATGGGAGGAGAAAGATGCAGGACAACAACAACGACAGCAGCAACAACTATGGTACAAACAGTCAGAACATACTTTGAGCTTTCAAGGCAAAGCGTAATTATGGCTAATCAGCTTTGGGAAACCAGGCGAGGTTTCTCAGAGGCTTGTAAACAGACATTTATTTTAAGATGAGGCTGAATTTGACCTAATCTGGTAAAGATGTTTTGATCTTAACACATTCTCTTGTAACTATTTTTGATCATTTAGTGTTTTTCCAGCTTTAACGATCCCCTCCACACATGTATCAAAGCATACGCACATGGACGTGGTTTTAAAAGAAAAAAATATATAACTAGTATGTTAAAATCCTTAAAATAGCCACTTTCCCTTCTCCCACAATATAAATTCCAGAATATATATGGATATGCAAATATTTTCCACTTCTCACGTTTACATTTCAACTAATATATTGCCCCTTTAACTGCGGGGCACAGGATATGACTGTTAAGAATCATGTGCACTGGAGGCTTCAAGTTTTGACATCATACTTGTGTATCCTGAATACTGGACCAGGATTGGCTTCCAAACTATTTGTGATGTCCCAAATCACGCTCGTAGTCCCGCCTCTTAAAATGTTCACTTTCAGCAATAAATGTGAAAACAGCTTTCTGGTGGCAAACATCCCACATATCATTCTACACAGTGAAGCTCAAACATTCAACTGTAGGAACAAAAAGAAAAACGTATTTCTGACTGGAGGGGGGCTTTAAAATGTTTTTTCTGTTTTCTGTTATAATTAATTGAAAATATTTGGGGGGTTTTGGACTGTTGATCAAACAAAACAAGCAATTTGAAAATGTAATCTTGGGCTTCAGAAACTATTCAATACTTTCTGACACTTGATAGACCAAACATGAATCAATTAGCTGAGATTCATCATATTGATCTGCAAATAATAGCTACTTGCAGCCCTAATCCAAACAAACAAAAGAGAAAAATACATTTTTCTACTCCACACTCCAAAAAGTGATGCCGCTTTTTAAATCAGAATTGTAATTACATATGAATCGTTCAGTGTTTTCCATTTTCAGTTGATGGATGATGGTTAGGGTGTGAGTTTAGTTATGGTTTTTGCTTTCAATACTGTACAAACAAAAAAAAACTTCAAAACAAAGCAAACAGAAACACTCCCTGGGTTTCCGCTCCTCTGATTTCATACATAAAAGAAGAATATGTTCATTTTGAATAAAAGAGCACCTCCGTTTACAGCATTTAGTCTCCATTATTAGTCAAACAAAAGAACGAGGAACAAAGACTGCTGCTTCATTGTTGTATTCCTGAGCTGAGCTGTAATTTACCCAGGTGAGGCATTCGCTGGCCCACAAATAACCACTGTCAAGAAACACTAAACTTCCAGCACAGCGAAGAATTTGTGGGCTGCTTAACTACAACGAATATTACAATATTCGGAGAAACATCGCGTCGATGAAACGCTCATCCCGTGGATGCGTTTCAGCTGCGACTGCGTGGGTTCGCTCATAAGTTTCAGAGTGGATTATGTCAAATACAAGTTGCCCTGACAGAAAAATGTGAAGTCACACTTTGTCTTGACAGCATCTGGAATCTTGTCCGAACAACTCTGATGTTTGTTTGTTTTGTTTTGTTTTGGGGTTTTTTGTAGTCTGGGTCAATCCAAAATCAAGAAAATTACATATATAGTCTTTAAATAGCTGCATTTACTCCGATTTACAGTAAGGCTTTAGATCAACCAGCATCTATTACATTTTAACGCATGTCCCTCAGGCTACTGTATGCATATACAGCTGAGGTCTAGTGGTGCATATAACATTAAGAAGTGCTGTGAGGTCACTGTGAAGTCGTTATAAGGTGCCACAATAACTGTGGGGCTTGTTATAGTGAGGGCAATAGAAAGCGCTCTTACCGTCCACAGCCATGGTCGGTCTCAGCGTGTATCTCTCCGTGGTGTCAACAGGACTCTCCCATTCTTCTGCCAGATGGATGAAATGCACTGAGTGTGAGGATAAAGAGCGCTTCTTACCCTCTTTAACCTCCTATGTGAGCATGGAGGCAGCTCTCTGCGCTGTAGACGCGCTGAGAGATAGAAAATAAAATTTAAAAAAAAAGAAACCTGGATCACTCTGTCCCTCTCTGCCGGTTCACGGCCATTTGTTGTCCGGGACGCCGGGACCGGTCCGATATGAAGCGGCTCCTTCTGCTCAATCTCCGCCCCCCTCTCCTCCGCACCTGACCGCCGAGAGACAAAAGGTCACTACGCCCCGACACCAGCTGTTACGCGATCCAGAGGAGATACTGCTCTCTCTCTCTCTCCCTCTCTCTCCCTCTCTCCCTCTCTCTCGCTCTCTCTCTCTTTCTCTCACTCGCTCTCTCTCTCTCTTTCTCTCCCTCTCTCTCTCTCTCTCTCTCTCTCTCTCTCTCTCACACACACACACACTCCTCACGCCCCATTTTATCATTATGGCAACCATATTTTTTTAACTATATATTCCAGAAAGGTATTTTCATATAACTCCCAATGAGTTTTTTTTTATTGTATTTTTTTTTTCTTTTTTTTTTTTTTTGTGTTTGTTTGTTTTACTATTTTTTTTTTACACATAGATGACAGCATCTCAAATTAAAGTTGCTGTCACACAATAACACTGAATTTTGAATTTTGGGGTCAAGTTCATTGGTGAAAATCACTGCACATGTGGCAGGTGACAGAACTGAGCAATCAGTGTGTAAAACACCCATTTTTTCATCAAATTGCTGCAACCCAAAAAAAAAAAAAAAGATTTTTACAATCTGTAATATGGTTTCAGATTAAGTGAGCTGTCTGTCACTGAATAAATTATAATAGTCAAGTCCCTCCTCTGGGTGTGGCTGCGACCGCAGAATTGCTGCACATCCCCACAATCAAATGCCCTGTGATCCAACACTGAGTACACACTGGCTGTGTCAAAAGCAAGAAACACAAAGATTTACACAAAACTCAATTAGCGATTAAAATATATCATCAAATGGCATGTAGTTAGGTAAAGGTAATTCTAATCTAAATATAATATCAAAATGAAATTATGGTTTTTGTCAATCCCAGTGTAGTCCTCATATTGTCTGTCCTCCACAGCGGTGGTAACATGGACAATATTACTTCAGTGTGACTGAACTCATTCTGATTAGAGATTCAAACTTAACCGTTTATAATGATGCTAAATAAAGTGATTAGATAAGATGTGTGTTCACATGCCCCAAAGTCGTTCCAACTGCCGATAGCGTCTAATCTCTTCTACGGAAGAAGAAGAAAGTACTCTGGCTGCATTTTGACTTAGCCATTTAATCAGCAGCCTTCAAAACTTTCCAGTGGTTTTTGATTTGGTCAGTGGTTCAGTGGATTCTGGCTTCGTTCATCTTTTTTGAACAACTCGTTTCAAGCGTTTCTACCATCAAGGCCTTCAACAATCCTTCAATCTGTTATCTCCAGTCTTTTGTTGTATCTCCAACAAAAAACTGGCCAAGGACCAGTTCTGTTTTGCTACTGCCAAGTCACCTAATGTCAGCCCCATGTGATGTGAACTTGCACAAAAAGGATATATTTATTCCAACCACAGAGAAACAATCAGATTATGCATTGACATGGTTATTAGGCACTAATATTTTCCTATTCAGATCAGCAACTCCAACAAAGGTGTTTGCATGAGGCGTTTTTTATTCTGACCGGGCTATTATTCTGATTGTTAGTGGAATATTAGGGTCCATGTAAACGCAGTTAATGACTTTATTCTCTATTGGTTGTGATAAAATCTTCAATTTTGGAAATGCAGGCTGAGGTAAGACCAGTGTTGATAGGGGCAAGGAGCACACGCCTCCTAAAGTTTTCAGTTTAACAGAGTTCTTCTGAAATACTCACATTTGAGTCTGACTGAAAGTAAAGCACAGAAAGAAGTCCCCTAGGCACCTTTTTATCAGAACTTTAACTGCACACTGTGTACCGTGTCGTTTCATTTTTGCAGGTTGCAGACTTGCATTCACTATAACCTCGCTATGCAAACAAGCCAAATCAGAAGTGAGCCCCGTCTCAGACAAACACAAACAAACCTACACGCGCTCATGAATGCAGCAAATAAGTCAGCCGGCACGACAATATGGATCAGCTATGCTCTTTGTGTTTACTTTGAGTCAGACTCAGAAACAAGCGCTTCGATGGTTTCAGTAGATTTCTGTTTTCTTCAAGGCTGGAGAAGAGTTGCACTCCTTGACACAAAAGTTTCTCATTTCTCGACTGGAAATGTTATATTGCATATCCATAAAGTTTGGGGCCTTACAATTTTCTTTTATTAAAAAAAGGTCAATATTGAAGCAGAGGAGGTTGAGATATCCTGACTTTTATACCCTTTTCACACTGGGCAAAAAAACCCAGTTACTCCCAGCTCCTATCGGCTGAAATGGAAACACAATACCCGGGTTGACACTAATTTTCGCCCCTTTTCATGTTCACGTGTGTTAAAGTTAAGGCTGCTGGTTTGGTAATCCTCCCATCCTTCTCTGTTCAAGAACCTCTCGAACATCGTACAATCGGCACTGAGTTTGGAATAAAGACTGAAGTAAAAGACAAAGTCCCACCATTGTGCTGTCGCTGACTTTATTTGCGCTACATGAGCATCGCCAGCTGCCTGATCGGTACTGCGCATGTGCAACTCTCAACAGAGATGAGAAAGATGCAAGATGTGTCGCTCCTTAGCAACTTCCATCAACAGCTCCGGAAAAAACGATGTGTCTGATTCAGAATTATACTGATTAAGGCTATTTAAAACAAGGTTAACATCTTCTGGATGTAGTCTGACCTGCTGCTTTCTGCTGTTCTCTGTTTTCTCCGCCGCTTTTGTGATGACAAAACTTGACACACAAGAGAAAGCAAACAGAAAGACAAACTCGATTAGGAAAGGGGTAAGTTGCTTCTTTTTAGCAGGCTTACACGCATTTACAAAACCCGCGTGTACATGCAAATTTTAGTGTAAAAGTGGTATTCTTCCCCTGAATGGCTTAGCTCCTACAGCGCTGGAACCTCATCAACTGTCATCTGAAGAACGACAATATCACCGGTTTCACACCCTCAGTATGTACAGTAGCTGCACGTTCAATAATTTAAAGTCTCACGCCCAACCTGAGATAACCCTGATGATGTCATCAAGGTTATCTCAGGTTGCGCTCCTCTAAGACTTTAGAGAGCTCCCTCTAGAACTCCTTCCACAAGACATACAGCTGCTGTTATGCGCTGAAAGTCACTCTCCAACATGGATAAACTGCCTTGTGTTGTGTACAAACAGCAGAGGTTCCCCTTTAAGGTTTCCAATGAGTAGAAAAGTCAGGAGCATGTGTGGGCTACCATCTCTGTAAACACGTGGTCTTTGCATGAACCAAGAAACAGAAAGAAGGAGGAGATCCACTGGATGCTTGCAGAAAAGCCTAAAAACAGCCGTCCCTCGGCAGACACCCACGTCAGCCGCTATTTGCCCGTCAAACAGCCGAGCTCCACTTCAAAGCAGAGAATTTGGGAGCAAGTTGTGAGCAAGTCTTTGTCAATGTAATCTCACAACATACCCGGCTAATTGATTCTGCTGGCGTTCAGATGCAGTCGGGCTGCTCAGCGCTGCAGCTTTTTTTTTGTAACACAGAAAATATGGGTCCCTAACAGACTTCAAGATGGTCCATTGGTAGGATGCTGCTGGAGGATGAGGGCCCTCCCTGAAGCACTGCATCATCAAAGGGCATACAGTGAGGAACAAAGGACTAGCTGGTCCGTCGGGGGCTTCACCAGAACACATGCTGACTGGGAGCGAAAGCGCTACCCACTCACCCTTACATGCACAAAGATGCCAGATGCGTATGCCCTGCCATCTCAAACACACACACCCGTGGTCTCAGACACACATTTGCACGCACTCGCTGACACTCTCGGAGACGGGGCTTAATTTAGAAGTGTGCTACTGTGTGCCTGTAAGGACAATTTGTCCTGTAAAAAATTGAGCGGTGAAAGCTTGTATCTTTAATTCAGAGGCCGGTCAGTGCAGTGAATAATGAATGAAAATGGGACCTGCAGAGATCAAGGGGTAAGACTCGCTGAGCACCGTCCAGTGGGGTGTCAGGTGGTGGAGTCGCAGCAGCTAAAACACGAGCATCTCCTGCGAAAAAAAAGCAATGTTTGTACGCCGGCACAGCGCAGATAAACAAGAGGGAAGAGGAGCTCGAGGGAATGGAAAGATGTTATTGTTTTATACCTCTGTAGATGTTCATTTGTTACTGTGTAGTCAGGAGTCTCCACTGGGATTCGGCTCAAGCACCTCGGTGATAAGCAGCTGCGGAAGAGAAGAGTGACGGTCTCTCCACGAGGCCTGTACATTACATCTTGTAACTAACAGACGATGCTATTAAACTTTTATTGTCAGTGTTAGACCGTCACATATGGCCTGTCCTCCTCCTGCCAAGAGACCTTGATTCTTTTGCCTGCACAACACACACTCATAGATTAATGCATGCAGCACACACTCACACAAAAAAAACACTGTTTTATTTGACGGAAAAACTGCTGTACTACACACACACAAATCAGTATGTTTGTATTGCTAACAGATTGCGGCTGATTCGATGGTGACAAAGAAATGTCATGGAGCTCTCTCTCTCTCTCTCTCTCTCTCTCTCTCTCTCTCTCTCTCTCGAGCACTTCCTCAAGAGACATAGAGCAGCTATTGATACTGGAGTGTGGCATCAGCCTTGCCAAAGCTGGTGTCATGGTGAATGGCTGTCCCTGAGACGGCAGTTAGAAATAATGGTGCCAAACAGGACAGAAAAACTGGAGAGAAAAGAGCAGTTGAGGACGGACCGGACCAACCTCTGGCGCATCTAAATGCCTGGAAACAGGAGATTCAAAGAGGTTTGGATTTCAATAGAACATAAGCATTCTCTTCTGCCTGTACTTAATCTGATCTGAAAGAGAGGGGCTCTTTCAGGTGGAAGTGAAAGCAATCTAATGAATTCCCACAGGAAGCCATTTGCTCCACTGAGATGAGAGCCGATGATAGAGAGGAATCCACTTTATAGTGTTAAGTTGTGGCCCTGAGCTGTTTTCCTAATCGGAGACCTGAGGGAGTTTTCTGTAATTCTGTGCACATATTGTGGAGAGGTTCTCCTTTGAAAAAGCTGCGTCCCCTCTCTGGACTCATGCAGGCTGTGGAGCAAAAGATGACAGAACCTATTTGAGAGATATATTCCCTTCGCCACTCCCTGATCATCACCTCTTGTCTCCCCGCTCCGCATCCTGCGTGTGTGTGTGTGTGGGGGGTGGGTGTGTGTGTGTGTGTGTGTGCTTTTGTGTGTGCAATGTATTTGAGCTTTTTTCTTCTTCTTCTGTGTGTGTGCATGCATGTGTATGCACATATGTGCAGGGAGGGAGGGATGGGAAAGGAAAGTGATTCTCATTCCACTCACTCTCTGATGGTGACCTCACTGTTATGCAAATGACCACAGCGTAACAGACAGTGTCTGAAGCTGAGCTGTGCTACTAACACACAAACTCTCTCTCTTTCTCATACAAAATACACAAACAATGACACTATATGCAGGCTGTTTCAAGTACATCTATCTATCTATCTATCTATCTATCTATCTATCTATCTATCTATCTATCTCTGATTCCTTCCTTTCCTTTCATTGTGGCACAAAACCAAATGCTCTAGTTGTGTGTTAATGTGTGTGTCACAGGGTAAGACAGAAAGACAGAAAGAGATGGGAAAGTGATGGGGAGAATGGAGTCAGTGGCGGACT
This sequence comes from Pagrus pagrus, assembly GCF_965226575.1. NCBI lineage: Eukaryota > Metazoa > Chordata > Actinopteri > Spariformes > Sparidae > Pagrus > Pagrus pagrus. The sequence goes on along the minus strand of NC_140195.1, from coordinate 12,753,674 downwards.
CAGGATGTTTGAGGGGCTGGGGTGAGAAAAATAAAAAGGGCACCACATGTGCGCAGGGGGGCAGCAGGGCGCAGAATGTCATGATATATCTATAACGAAGAAAATGAAGTAGTAAATGAAGTGGAGTAAATGAAAGGATAAAGATATTAAATAAAGATGCTTCCTTGCACAAACATGCTAAGCACGCCCTTTTGATTTTGTATCAGAAATAACATGATGTTTTTTGGGGTCCTCTTGTCTCCTCAGAGGGAAAGGTCACTGCAAATCAACAAAAATTTACTCCAAGTGATGATCTTTCTCTCTATGATGACACATGAGGGGGGGGGGGGGGGGGCGTCTCTTACGGGATGTCAATGTCCCCATCCACAGGGCACAAGAGGTCGCCAAATGGTTTAATGAGTCATGTGCTACGGGCTTTGCGCTCATCAGATGTGAACACAGCTTTGGGAGATTGTGGAACATTGAACAAAACATAAAGTGAGGGAACATCTTTTCTTTAAATGCTGATTCATTCGATCGTAAAGTTCAATATACTTTAAGAATCAATGCCGAGGACGAATGAAAATGTTCTGGCAGCTTATGACAATTTATGTGGGTTGTTCCTTCACTGTCGTTTACTGTAATAACCTCCGAGGAGGTTATGTTTGCACCCCGTTTGTCAGCAGTATTACACAGAAAGCTCCTGAACGGATTTCAACAAAACTTGGATGGCCCAGAATAGACCCCATTAACTTTTAGTACACATCCGGATGAAGGGATGGATGTTTTTCACTTTCTTTTAACATTTTGAGAGAGGGCATTTTTTGACATTTTCGTTAATTTCTCAGGGAATGATGCATGGATCTTGATTTTAAAAAGTCAGGCATATTTAGGTGGCGAGTGAGCACAGTTGAATGCAGATCCAAATAAAAATCTGGGTCTAGTGTATTTAAATATGTTTATTTGATACTGGATTAGGCTTGATTGAATTAAAGGGGAGCCTTGGTGGAGGTATGTGCTCAACTGAATGTCATTCTAGTTTTTAAGCTGTCTCTATCTCTGGCAGTTTGGATGTAGTTGGACCGGAAGAACAGTTCAGCATGTAAAGTCAAACAGTAATAACTTCTTTCCACACCGGCTGAGAAAAAACATAATCACAGTTGCTCAGATGGTAAAGTGGTAGTACTGATTGTTGTACTTATCAGCCCCTTTGGCGAAGCACATATTGCCTGCTCACAGTCAGAGCTGGCCAAACCTAAAAATAAAGACACTCTGTAAAAAAAACACAGCTAATGAAAACAGAAAAAACCCCGCGAGTCATGAAGAAAAGAAGAGCAAAATTTGCATCATCATCTCTTCTCACCTCGAGTCTCATGTTTGAAAGTCCGTGCCTGTCAATTTAGTGGTCATTCTCGTCTTTCTCTAGAGATGGTACCTTTTGAGGATGATTGCTTTACTGTGAGTGATTTTGCTGTCTTTTTCCAGGGATTTTCTCTTGATAAAATGAGAGGTTCTCTGACTCACACACCCACACAATGCCAAACTGTGTGTCAAAATAACAGTTTTCATTGCCTTTACAAGCAGAACACACCGAAATGTTAAGAACAGAGTAAAATCAGGCTTCAAATAAACTCAAAGGGTAACCTTTTTGTGGCTCCAGAGAAAGCTGTGTGTGATCTGATAAATTGCACCCAGGGGTGTCACTCAGTGGAAGTTACATTGGGGGAAATGTTTCCAAAAGTTCTTGATTTCAATTTCAGCATTGATTATGGGAACAACAGAAATAGCCTCCATTAATACAATGCAACTAGTTTCTAAATATACAGAATAACAGTATACTTAAAGAAAATATACTTTAAAACTGGAACATAACTTTTTGTTTTAATCCTCTCCCTGCTGTTACCCACAGCCACTAATGGCGGCTGATTTCAGAGCAGTACATTAAAATAATCATCTCTCTCAGTGCTATTTCATTGTATTATCTTCTTCACAAGGGAGCGATTCTCTGAATACAGAACCCCTTAAAAATGTGAATAAATTTCACATCGCTCCTTGGCTGAATTAAGACAATTCAAAGACGGATCTTCTGCCATTAAACGGCAGACAAGAGCACAGCGCTACGTTCGCTTCATCTCTATGTATATGAAAAAAAGACATCTTTGCGTCGGGTCTCCAGGGAAGATTCTGACTGGAGAGGATCCAGGTTTATTCAAGCTGCATACTTCTGAGTAATGGCAGGATGCTCAGTCACTCTCTCTCTCTCTCTCTCTCTCTGTCAGTCCCTCCCTACTTCAATTTAAAATCATCTCCTCTCTCTTTCATCCTTTGAATCTGTGCAAACCCAGGCAGTGTAAGAGTCTCCTCTCCTCTCATGAAACACAGGGTCAGAGAAAAAGACAGGGAACGCATCACGGCCTGTCTAAATAACCGGGCTAAATACCAGTCTCACTCAAACAACAGGTCAGGAGAACAGCTGCAGTCAATAATCTCATTTATCCGCTCAGCCATCAGGGAAACAAATCAGCTCCACTTTGGATCATGCTAGCTGTCAGACTTTTAATGTGATAAATATGAAAACCTCCTGCTAATCCAGTGTCAGTGTCACTTGCTCTCCCTATGTGAATGTTTACATGTGGAAATGTAACATGGCAGCAAAGGGATGAAAGTGAAAAGTAAAGTGGATGCTATAGAGCTGGAGAGTATAGATCAATGCATTAGGATTCACAACACAAGTCTACCATCTTTTTCTCTTTTGTACAGTGTCTCAGATCTTGCCCGAGACTAATTACTGGACCGTCCTGATTCAAAGCTTTGCTGTTGTTGCACTAAGCTCAGTGGATCAATGAAATTCCATTTGAGCATCTGTTGCCCAAAACGACTCCGGTCAGCCACTCCTGAAGGAAGGCCCCGATAGCAATTTACCGTTGTCCTTTCCCAAGGACGCTTCTCTTTGTTTCAGAATAATACACACTTAGTAATCAGCACCAAATAAACTAAATTAATCCTCCCAGGACTTTCTTCTATGTATGAAGTCAGGCTTTGTGAACGTAGACTGCTTTCAACTAAGAGATGGTAATTGAGCTTAGCACGTGTGTGTAATAGTGAAAAATGATGATGCCCGTGTCCTATTTTCCTTTTTTTTCCCTTCGCCCACATTGTATTGTTGAATATAATTAGCTAAAATTAACTCACAATGCAGCTCAGGCGACATGAATGATGTGTCTGTGTTTCTTTGTGTTTGTAGGTGTGTGTTTGTAGGTGATATCAATAAAACTGTCATCTCGACACATCTCCTCCTGTGCTTCCTTCTTGCACACGGCAGCGTCCGTTCAGTCAGCATTTGCTGCAACATTCCAGCTTTTAATTCATGGTATCTTCTTACAGATGGCTCCCGGCTTCATCCATGCAGCTCCAGCCACACTCTACATCTGCATTTATTATCACACCCTGTACGGACATCTTCTGTGACGGATAGGACAGATAGTCCAGTCGTCCTCCCCTCTATCTCGTGTCATATGCACTGAATAAACAGATTAAATGGAGTCATGCATCCATGCACACTGCCACACACATGAATGGATAAACTTGCAGAGGCATGCAGATTACTCCATGCTGGCACGGAAATACACACACTATGATACACACACAGTAACCCAGATATGATTCGCCTCGTTTATATAACATTTCAATTCACTAATTACACATTTTCTCACACATCAGTTTATCGCCACATCACAAATTAAAGTATTATCCATAAAAATGAGGGATATTATTTTGTGACTGTCCTTCATCCAAAATCCAATTCTATCCAAATGAAGTGATTATTCATTAAAAAAGAAAAAGGCTTAGCCATTATAAGATTGTTTTTGCTCACATAGACAAACCACACTAATAGCTTACTCTCAGAAATCATTATTATTATTTTCCCCCTCAGCATAATAGAAAAGTACAAGTGGACTGTCAATCATACTTCCACTTCCCATTAAGATCTCTTACATATTAATTCTGAAAACTATCCCAAAACTGTCATTTCAGTGCAAATCGGATGTAAAACCATACACAATTTGTTGACATTGACAGCAGCCACTTTTAGTTTGCTATGTCATGGCGCTATGTCTATAATGCAGGTAAACTAGAAAAAAAGGACTTTTCTTTTTTCTTTTTTTTTATCCGGAACTTCATTCTCCATTCTCTTTCCAGCTCACAGCTGCATTTACAAGAAGCATTGCCAAATGTTTAATGGCAGCGCTTCAAAGGGAATGATTATTGTACCATCTCTGGCGAGACCACAGGCGGCCCTCATGACCCCCAAACAGAGATCTGATACCTTCTGGTGCCACAATTGTACATTTTAATGTGTGTGCGTCTCTGCGTGGTGGCAGATTCCTGCTGAATGTGTTTATGTTTATCGAAACACACTTTGTTACCAAAATACAGGTTGTCAGTTTATGTATTTTGCACTGTTGTTACTACCCATATATTAGTCGCAGATGAGGTAAATGGGCCCGTTCTTGCGCCAGTTCATCCTGTGCTTGGACCAGGCTCTGAAGCATTTTATGATTATTTATATTGGCCAGTATTGCTAATGATTTATTCATCACTAATGAGACTGACCTGGATCACTCATCCATGGCTCAGCACTATTATAGGCACACTGACATGTAATCTGTGGTTTTCTTTACTGCCTCTCCCTTGTATGTGAATTCGAGCCGAACGTTATGCCAGTTTCTATGTGTGATTATAAAAATCGCTCAGCTGAAATGAAATGATAATTTAAATAATCAGAGGAAAGTAAAAGAGGCTGCGTGTAAGAGATGAAATCAAGGCTCGAGTTGAGCTCCATGTTTAAATTGGTCCTCGGCTGGGTGAGCTATGTGTCTTCTAATGTGTCTGACAGTCCATTTTCATCATAACCTTCTTCTCCCAGGAGTGAAATAATGTCTGCCCTCCAGGCGATGTAAATGAAGAAAAATGTATGGGCCTGGGCTGAGACTCAGACTCTGGGTTAAGTTAAACCTGATTCAAACTAATTGATGTATGGCTTCACTTCATCTCAAGAGATGAAACCCAGAAATGTCACTTTAGAATGTAATTACCTTTATTGCAGTCTCCCGCCTCATGTTCGAATATAGACTCTCCAACATGAATATTTTTAACTCATAACACGGATACGGCGAGTTATCGCTGTACTACATTAATGTTTGTCAGAATGTCTCACATGGATGACATGTCTAAATGTTGAACACTAGAGTGTGATGCAGTTTTGGCACAATAACAATGATTTTTCTGTGGAGTGCGTACTGGTATGAGCCTTGTTTAAGCCCTGAGATTATGAAGAATCGGGAGGTTGGTTTGAATCGGGCAGTATGCAACCTTCAGGGCCTGAGTTTTTATGTAGACACGTCAGCTGTGTCATGCATCCTGTGACTGGAATCAGAGGTCCATTTATGACAACCAACGGGGGAAATTAAATAATCTCATAAAATTCACAAGGAGCACATTATGCTGAGCACTAAATTGAATTTAATTACCAGGCCTGTCGTGTATGCCTTTGAAGTTTGTATTAATGCCCTCAAGAAAATTAATTATGAGAATATTACAGTAAAGTAGAATGATGTACAATGAAAATGAAGTTGAAAAATCTTCATGAACTAAATCCAGACATTACACTCTAGAAACATGAAGAACAATGACATGAAGTGACAATAACTCACTGCAAGAAGTCCCATTAGGAATAATAATCCATTAAGCCTACAGGTCTGCTTTAAATGTGACTGATTGCTGTGTTTCAGTAGGCCTTTTATTTTCCAGGATGTGGCGCCCTCCTGTGGCAAGTGTGGCAAACTGCTATTAATATGAAACATGCAAAAATATCCTAAGCAGGTAATTTAAATAACACTTTCACGGTGCGAAAGATGGAGAATGAGCACGTTGCATAAACAACACGAACGATTTAAAAACTAAATGAATATCAGAAAGGAAGTGAAGATACATAAACCTCCCCGTCCTGTGGGGGCGCTGTTACAAACGCCAGCGGTTATCTCGAGCAGCACGGGGGTCGCTGTTTGCTGGGAACGGAAGTGCGACTGTTGTTCATCCGGCAAGTGTGTCCTCTCGTCGGTGCAACGATGGCCAGCGGTGGAGGGAAACAAGCGACTAAAATTGTCTCCAAATCGTCTGCGGGAGGCACCGGGGCGGCGGGGGCTGGCGGCGGGCCCCCGATAATGCCCCTCGCCTCTCCGCTCATGGGGAAGAAGAAGAAGCCGTTTCTGGGCATGCCCGCCCCGCTCGGATACGTGCCCGGTCTGGGCAGAGGGTAAGCTAACGTGCCAAGCTAGCTCGCTCGCTAGCTACGACTACTTCTCTTGCTTGTAAGCTAGCTTGATGTCATTTAGATAAAGTTGGTGGCTAGCAAAGTATCTTGCTTCGTAATAGGCGTATGCTGTCAACTGAGCTGGTGAGAAGAGACTTAAATTGTAGTCAAGTCTGGTCCAGTTTGCCTGCAAAGTGCCTGACATGGCAGCATGATCTAACCTCTGAAAATGATTAAAAGATTGAAGCATTTTTGTTAGGTAGTTGATGAATGTGTGTGTGTGTGGATATATATTTATATATAATATATACATATCATGATTTTACTAGTTTTTCAATGACACTGAAAATTGTGATTTTTAATTATCCATAATAATCACGCACATCTGTCAAAAGAAACGCAACATCTCTTTTTGACCATATCGTGCGGGCCCAACACTGAAGAGTTGCTGCCATACTCAACCTAACATCCAATAATGAAAAATAACACTTTGATCACAAAAAGAAGACCAACATTGTTGCTTAAAAGTGTGGATCTGCTTTGCAAGTAACCATTGTCAACTAGTGATGCACTCAGTTGAACAGGGCAGTGCATGCTTACCAAAAGTCTACCAATGTGTATGTGTGTAACATCTGAATGAATCGTTTCTCTTTAGTGCGACTGGTTTCACCACCCGATCTGATATCGGTCCTGCTCGTGATGCCAACGATCCAGTGGATGACCGACATGCTCCCCCGGGGAAGAGGACGGTTGGGGACCAAATGAAAAAGAACCAGGATGATGATGATGAAGATCTGAACGACACAAACTATGATGAGGTGCCTATGAATGGACTGTCTTTTGTACTTGACTTGTTGCTAGGGCTGTTTGCAAGGCTGTAATACACCCACTCAAGATTTAAAGTTGACCATATGGTAACTTTGCTTATATGAATCTTCAGTCTTTCTAATCACATTATGATGCCTTTTTCTTGTAGTTTAATGGATACGCAGGCAGCTTGTTCTCCAGTGGGCCCTATGAGAAGGATGATGAAGAAGCAGATGCTATTTATGCAGCACTGGACAAGAGGATGGATGAAAGACGCAAAGAAAGAAGGTTCTTAAAAAAATATGTTTATTTTGAGTTTTAAGGAACATGCACACCTCTCCCAGTTTTTACACAGCGTTTTTATGTTCGACATCAGAATCAGAATCAGAATCAGAATCAGAATTCCTTTATTTGTCCCGCAAATGGGGAAATTTCTTTGTCACAACAGCCAAAGGACAGTATCACACTTAAACAGTAATAAAAGTAAAAAATAAACAATATAATAAGACATAAGAAATAGAATTTAACTGGTATATACATAATATCTACAATATGAAATTGGTATTTACAATATGACATAGTATTTATTATTTATAATATGGACAGTGTAAGTTTAAACAGTTGGTATTTTTATTTACAAACAATAAATAATAAATATGGATATTAAAAATTGTCCAATTTGTGCAAACCAGAAAGTGTGTGGATATGTGCAGAGTTTTTTTATTGCACAGTGCACAGTGAGGTCTACTGGGAGCAGTGCTGGTTGTAGACTCTGACAGCAGCAGGAAGGAAGGACCTGCGATACCTCTCCTTCACACACTTGGGGTGTATCAGCCTGTCACTGAAGGAGCTGACCAGTGCTGTGATAGTGGCCTGTAGGGGGTGGGACTCCTTCACCAGCAGCGATGATAGCTTGGCCATCATCCTGCTGTCTCCCACCACCTGCACTGGGTCAAGAGGGCATCCCAGGATGGAGCTGGCCTTCTTGATAAGTTTATCAAGTCTCTTCCTATCTGCTGCCGAAATGCTGCTGCTCCAGCAGACTATACCACTTGCACTTGACACTGTGTGTGTGTTTATCTGTAATTTTGAATGCTGTCTTGTGTATTTTCAGGGAGCTGAGAGAAAAGGAAGAAATTGAGAAGTATCGTATGGAGCGACCAAAAATCCAGCAGCAGTTCTCAGATCTAAAGGTACAGAATTGCATGCCAAACGCTAAACTGTTGACTTTCTTTACCACCTGTAATCACAACGAATGTTCCTCTACTGATCATTGTACCCTTCAGTCACCTGTGACTTGTAGAAGTTTTCACAAGCAGTATGCTGCTTTAAGTTTGTTACAAAGAATCTATGTCTCTTTGCTGAATCAAAAAAGGGAGAGGAAAGTTGCACACTGATAACACTATACAATTTTACAAATCAGTCTTTCAGGACATTCATGCCTTCTAAGTACCTAAATTTAGTCTGCATTCTCCTGTGTTCAGAGAGAAATTTCAACAATACTGACATTTCAAGTTAATCAAAATAACTCCCTTATTCGTCTTTATTGTCTCTCCTATTCAGAGGAAATTGGCAGAGGTGTCAGAAGAGGAGTGGCTGAGCATCCCTGAGGTTGGCGATGCCAGGAATAAACGCCAGAGAAATCCCCGCTATGAAAAACTCACTCCTGTCCCCGACAGCTTCTTTTCCAAACACCTGCAGACTGGAGAGAACCACACCACTGTTGACCCTCTGCAAGGGGTTAGTATACATACAAATACATATTCACGTACTGCAGACACCAACATCAAAACATACATGATGTAGTATCCGCCTGCACCAGCAGGAGTCAGGATATCTCAGCGGAAACAAGCAAATCACTTTGGTTTTACAGTCAGTGCAGTTTGTAAATGCTTCTTTTTTTTATCCATCCAATCATGTTAGCTCAGTGTAAATATCATGTCAGTGGTTTTGATAGATACTGGAATAAAGATTTAATATAAATACCTATTTCAAATATTTTAAAGAACAAATAAAAACAGACTTGCTTACTGTAAACTTACTGATATTGATTGCATGACCTCTGTGGCACATAACATTTCACAATAAGGCAATTTGATTGGTCCAATTCATTGTGCATGAAAGTTGTATTCATTACACAGGGCTAATACATATATAGAGACATGGCCTTTTGGTTTATGTACAAATTGAATTTTCATTATAATTAAAATGTAATATGTACACCTACTCAGTATAGTTCAGTTCTGCAGCATAAGGGAGTCTTGTTCACACTCGGGACTTTCACAGGTATCATTTACAGTAGCGAGTGTTATATGATCTGGGCCTGTGTTTCAAAAGCATTTTCACCATGCTGTAACACAATTCTCACAGAGAGAATAATGCTCCTCTCCATTGTTATTGTTTCTTCTCTGCACTAGCTGGGAGGTCTGAACACACCTTATCCAGGAAGCATGACCCCCGGCTTGATGACACCAGGTACAGGAGAGTTGGACATGAGAAAAATCGGTCAGGCCAGGAACACACTCATGGATATGAGGCTCAGCCAGGTAACTAATTGTCATCCTTTACCCCTTTCTATTATTCATACTGTGCTATCGTTGTCTTTGTACACAGGTTTGATTACTTTCTCTTACCTGTGGTTGCCTTTTATGTATCTTTAGGTGTCTGACTCAGTGAGTGGACAAACTGTAGTGGATCCAAAGGGTTATCTGACAGATCTCAACTCGATGATCCCCACACATGGAGGAGACATCAGGTAGAGACACCATGCCTACACAAGTAGGGACTGTGTGTTGAATGTGTTGTTGTGAGAGTGTCTGACATATGTTTGGCTCCACATGTCCAGTGACATCAAGAAAGCTCGTCTGCTGCTGAAATCGGTGAGGGAGACCAATCCTCATCACCCGCCTGCTTGGATTGCCTCTGCCAGGCTTGAGGAGGTGACCGGCAAACTGCAGGTGGCCAGGAACCTGATCATGAAAGGCACAGAGATGTGTGTTAAGGTAAAGGATGGTGGACACGAGTATGTGTCACTAGTTTGATTATAGTTAGTGGATTTGTTTGTTATTGCTTGTTGTCAATCTGCTTTACCATCTGTTTGGTTAAATTAGGGCTGGGCAACATGACCTCTTAATAATATTGCAAAATTCTTAGGCTATAAAGCAAAATCAAAATCATTTCAAATAACATGATTTTTGGCCAAATACCTCTACCTACTGTATATTGCAACAATATTATAGGGATGACTATTGTTGCTTTCACAGAATATGAACATAATGACTAAGTGGGCAAAGCAAAGTATTAGAACAAGTAGTCAGTCTGGTAAGTTCATAAAGTTCCATTTTATAGGAATGCAGCTTTAAAACGAGGGAAAGACAACACTTATACCGTATAAAATCATAACGATATCCAAAATCTAAGATGATAGTCTCATATCACCATAAGTTGCAATTGGGAAAATTATCCTTGCCCCCCCGTTGAAATAAGCATTTCTCTCTGCCCACCAGAGTGAGGATGTGTGGCTGGAGGCAGCCAGGCTTCAGCCTGGCGACACAGCTAAAGCTGTGGTAGCCCAGGCTGTGCGCCACCTGCCACAGTCGGTCCGCATCTACATCAGAGCTGCAGAGCTGGAGACAGATGTCAGAGCCAAGAAACGAGTCCTCAGGAAGGGTAAGGCTTTTGGATATTATCAGTTGTAACAGTAAATTAAAAGAAACAGCTTTGTCTTTGAATGCTTTTAAATTTTTTCCTGTATATGTAATCCACACATCTATGTTAAGACACGTCGCTGTTGTGTTGTTATGAAGAGAGTTTTGTGTGCCTTCTCAGCAGTGTGTATATGAATGAATGTGTCACAATTACCCTGCCAAAAGGAAGACACTAATTTCTGCTGGGCAGTAATTCAAAGCCAATCTCCATCTGTCCATTGTCTCATAAAAGCACCACACAGAACTACTCAGTCCCTCCCTGCACACATAAGATTGCATAAAAGATTTCATAAGCGTTACATTTGGCAGCTGCAATTCTGGATTCTCGTCAAGGCCAGGCACCCTGTTTGAACCATCATGTCAATGTCCTCACACACACACACACACACACACACACACACACACACACACACACACACACACACACACATGCATGCATGCATGCACTTACACACATACTAATATTTCCCAGCAGCATACTCAATTGACAGATATGAATGGGGAGCTTCCTCTGTGGAAGGAGCTATCTTTGCCTCTACATGTTCGGTGGCCTCTGCTCTACTTTTCTCCATTACATACGCAATATTTTTACTTCTTACCCAGACCCTATTAAACTTAACTACTACTGTAGGATATGTTTAGTGTTTGTTTTTATTGGATGTGTGTTAACTGAAGTGTCTAGTGTCTCTATTTCCTTCTTTGCCACTGTATATGCATTGCCAATGTTAATATTAGATATATTGCTGGTATTTGGCAATATGTTTTTGTCAATGAAATGACTTAATAGTTGTGTAATTGTTACCCATATAGCTCTGGAGAATGTGTCCAAATCAGTTCGACTGTGGAAGACAGCTGTTGAGCTGGAGGAACAAGAGGATGCCAGGATCATGCTCAGCAGAGCTGTGGAGTGCTGCCCTACTAGTGTGGAGGTACGCTTATCACGTGCTAGTATTTCATCCCCCAAACATGGAAAAAAAACACATACTGGACTAACAGGATGCCAGCCAGTGCAATGCAAACAATGAACCTTTGCACCTCCCTCTATATCTAAATATTTTTGTCTTTCCTTCATAGCTGTGGCTGGCACTGGCCCGATTAGAGACTTATGAGAACGCCCGTCGTGTTCTGAACAAAGCTCGAGAGAACATCCCCACTGATCGCCACATCTGGATCACTGCTGCCAAGTTGGAAGAGGCCAATGGCAACACTCAGATGGTGGAGAAGATCATTGACAGAGCCATCACTTCTCTACGGGCCAACGGTGTGGAGATCAACAGAGAGCAGTGGATACAGGTTTGTTCCTGTCATGTGGTTTAATCTGAAAACATAGAGTGGGGCTGGGTATTGTAAAAAAAAAATCAATACCTGTACCGATGTGATACCTTGACTTCGACACAGGTTCCTAAACAATACTTTTTTGATACCAATTTTATGAAATCAGTTTTTACAAATGATTACATTACACATACACATGGTAATCTCCATCTCCAGGCGTAACCTAGTCTTTCTCCTGCATGCCTCGAGACAGCCAGTCACCATCACTATTAGATCTTGGCACAAACCGGATGCTGGATGCTTACTGGCTGACTGACACTGACGAGATTTACTCCTTAAGTTTTGAAATTTGGTATCCAATGACAAGCCATTTTCAATACTTGATAGTATGGAAGCAGGGTATAGGCCTGGGCATCGAACTTTGCAGGCTTTCCTGCAGCTGTTTATGGGAGAGGGAAACCTTGACAGAATAAATAACTGAGTTACCTAAGGCCATAAAAAATTAATATACTTTCATGAAATTAAGTCTTCAAGGTAAAAGAGTACTGAAGCATTGTTTTAAAAAGTGACAAGTGTTTTGATTAGATTGCATTATATTTAGAGATGTTCTAAGCTGCCATTTGGATCAAAAACACTAAACTAAAACAAACCTGCAAATTATCAGGTCAAAACATGATTGACTGAGACATCCAACCTTGGCATTGAGGAAGTAGAGACTGCGTCACAAGTTCGTCAACTTTGAATGTGTGCCAGCATACTTTGGCAAAGCTGCTTTTTCATCTGGGTGCAACAGAACACAAGCCTGCACTGTGACTGACATTTTGTTTAGTGCAGCTCACAGTTGTTTTGCAATCAATACCTTCACTGCAATCCCCCTTTTTTCCCCTTGAAATCCTATCTCTTACCACCTCGGGCAAAGTATGTGGTGATTGTGGTAGGTGTATCAAGGCCGTTTGCCAGTACACCAACAAGAAGTCAGCTTAAAATGACAGGATTTGGCAGTTCTTAAATGAATCCTTTTGTGTGTAATTGGACCCTGAGCCATCCCTCATGAAAAGATGAATTATCTACATAAGCTGGATATCTATTAGTAATCTTGGGTCATATAAGGACTTCTGGTCTAGGTAGTAGAAGACATTTCTCTCTGATATTTCAGGTGTATTTTTCCATGTAAATGGATCCATCATTTGAATCTTTGAATTTACTGACTACTACTGGGGTCAGTAGTTCATACCTCAGTTCTCCTTCAATGTGCCAATTTCCCCTTAAATGTTTGTTCTTGTCCTGCAGGATGCAGAGGAGTGTGACAAAGCTGGCAGCGTGGCTACCTGCCAAGCAGTGATAAGGGCCGTCATAGGGATCGGCATTGAGGAGGAGGACCGCAAACATACCTGGATGGAGGATGCCGATAGTGTGAGTACTAATAACTGAGTACTTGTTTTTGTACAAAGGCAATGTTCAGATGTACTCATTTGCTGTAAGTTAAATGCTTGTCTGTCATGTTTCAGTGTGTGTCCCATGGGGCGCTGGAGTGTGCCAGGGCCATCTATGCCCATGCTCTGCAGGTGTTCCCAAGTAAAAAGAGTGTCTGGCTCAGAGCGGCCTACTTTGAGAAAAATAACGGCACCAGGTAACCAGATTTTGTTTCTAAATGTAGAAAACAATAGTTGTGATTTCCCCTGTTTTACCTCATGTGCTTAATCCACTACTTCTGTGCTCCTCCCCTCCCTTGTTCTTCCATGTATCATTGCATCTCTCAGAGAGTCTTTGGAGGCCCTGCTCCAAAGGGCTGTGGCTCACTGCCCCAAGGCAGAGGTCCTGTGGCTGATGGGGGCCAAGTCCAAGTGGCTGGCTGAGGATGTTCCTGCAGCCAGAAGTATCCTTGCTCTGGCCTTCCAGGTGATGATGAGATTATGATAACTTCCACTTGTTCACATAGCTTTCATGCAAGCTTGTGTCCAATTGTTGTCTTCCCCTTTCCCTTTCCTCATGCTCTATATTTGTCCTTCCTCTTTTATTCCACTTCTCTAGGCTAACCCAAACAGTGAAGAGATCTGGCTGGCTGCTGTCAAGCTGGAGTCTGAGAACAATGAGTACGAAAGAGCCCGTCGCCTGCTGGCCAAGGCCCGCAGCAGTGCCCCGACAGCCAGGGTGAGTGTGTGTGTGTGAGAGAAAGTTGAAAAGAGAGGTTTTCCTGTTTCAGACTCTCATGAGGATCCAGAACAAAAAATAGTAGATATCTGCACGAATCCACTGGATTGAAAACTAAAAAACTGAAAAATAGTCTCCCAAGTGTTTTGTCAATCCAACCATCTTTGAGATGCCATCATCTGGTATTTGTTGGATTGTAATGTAATTAAACAGAGGTGTTAAAGAAAAAGACATTTCACAATCTTTTCAGTTGTTGTTTTGCACAGGGGAAGATTGCTTGTTTATTTGAACTGTTTTGTCCTTTTACACTCTAATTATCCTCTCGTGACCCTGTGTACCAGTACAGACAGTTTGTTTGTCATTATGTAATGTAGTATGAATAGAGCTCTGACCCATGTTTTAGGGATGGCTTGATTATCTGGTTTTATTCTCTGGTTTGAGGCCAGTGTTTACTAATAATTCAATAGTGCATTGTGCTTGAGGCATCTTCTACAAACATGCTGTCTATCTCAGGTTTAGGCTTGCAGGTTTCTACACCTCTACACAGTCAGTGGTACTCAGGTTGACTGATGCTGTCAGCAGGGCTCTTAAACTATCACTCTATCTTATCAGGTGACCTGGCTACACTCATTTTAGTTATCTTTATTGTAATTGCTGACAGGTATGACTAAGAACCTACTTTAATGTTGGCGGTACTGATTGACCTGCCAGATAAAACAACTGTCAGTTGTCAATGAAGCAGTTTAGCATTTAGGCTATGCCCTAGGAGCCTGGTATTTGACACATTTGAAATCCGGTAAGTCGTTGCATGAATGGATGCTAATACAGGTATTACAAATAGTTTTTCAATAATGTTACTATATGCCAAGTATATTGCAAGTAAAAAGAGTTCATGGGTCCTGTTTCTACATGTTTTTTAAGCTGATAAGTGTGTGTTTTTAATCTCTACAGGTATTTATGAAGTCCGTTAAGTTGGAGTGGGTGTTGGGGAACATAGAAGCTGCCCAGGAGTTGTGCACAGAAGCCCTGAAACACTATGAGGACTTTCCAAAACTGTGGATGATGAGAGGCCAGATAGAAGAGCAGTGTGAAAACATGGATAAGGCCAGAGAGGCATACAACCAGGGGGTGAGTTGTGGGAAGCACAAAGGCAAGGGAACAAATGGGAGATGCATTTTTTTGTATCATATGTGTTTTAATGAAAAGGCGTCTTCCCTGATAAATCTTAAAATGGTCAATGATCTGTTTGCTACTGCAGCTGAAAAAGTGTCCTCACTCGGGGCCCCTGTGGTTGCTGCTGTCTCATCTTGAAGAGAGAGTAGGACAGCTGACCAGAGCGAGAGCAATCCTGGAGAAGGCACGACTGAAGAACCCCCAGAGTCCTGAGTTATGGTGAGGAAATTTAAAGGGGGAGGGAAATACAGACACAGCTGCCCACTGATTGTTTGGTTTACTAATGGACAATGAAAATGTATATATTAGTGAGCATGTATGTATGAAAGTGTTGTAGTTATGATTCATTTGCACAAACTGGGATCAGTGTTAAATGAAACTACCACTCACCACTCACTTTTTTATCATATTAACCAGGTTGGACTCAGTCCGGCTGGAGTTCCGGGCCGGACTGAAGAACATCTCCAACACGCTGATGGCCAAAGCCCTGCAGGAGTGCCCCAATTCAGGTGAGAATATATTTCAGCTGTTGGGGAAGACATTTCCATGCATGGTGTTTCAGTCACAGTAAAAACTAAATTAGAGTTGTAAAATAAGTTGGCAAACAACAGATACAGTAACTCCGGTCTGTTCAAGTATATTAATGTTCAACTAAAATATCTCTTGACGAGAATAATGTGGTCAACTGGGAATGCTTGTATTGCCAGCAGACTTCCTATTGTCTAGGTTACATAATGGACCTTTATATACAGACAATATTCTTTTTCAATTACCTCATGAATGTGCCTGTAAATCTCAAGTGCTGTGTCTTCATCCCGCTCCCATTTCCTTCCTACAAGGTATCCTGTGGGCTGAGGCAGTGTTTTTGGAGGCCAGACCCCAGAGGAAAACTAAGAGTGTTGATGCTTTGAAGAAGTGTGAACATGATCCCCACGTCTTGCTCGCTGTGGCCAAGTATGACAGCAATCTTTTCGCTGTTTTCTACTCCGCTCTGAGTGCAAATCTTGATTATATGATATTGGTCTATCTCTGAAGTGTGAGCTTAACAATGTATCAAACAAGTTGTATTCATTTCAAATGCAATCTTTTAGGCTGTTCTGGAGTGAGCGCAAAATCACCAAAGCTAGAGAGTGGTTCCTGAGGACAGTAAAGATTGAGCCAGACCTGGGAGATGCTTGGGCTCTGTTCTACAAGTTTGAACTGCAGCACGGCACAGAGGTAAGGGTCCTATTACTGTCTGTCTTTTTCTAGGTATAAAGCTTGTGCCACTTTGTGGAGGTCAGTCTATAACTTTCACAAGGACAACACACAATAATCAACATTTCTGTAAATGTGCCACTGTGGACAGTTGACCTATTTTCACATGCAGTCCTTTGGCAAGACGTTTTGAAAACTATAAAGTGATAAAAATTTGCACAACAAAGAATAGAAGATGTCATAAAAAGGGCAAAGCAATAAGAAACAGAGATACCAGAACAATAATACAGCAAAAACAAATGCTATTTTGGCACATATACAACCATGAAAGCAACATGAAAGAAGAACACACATCTGAGCAGGACTGATCACAACCATCATTTGATACATGCAGAGTGACAATACACAGAAAACATAAATAAGATAAAGACATCTTTATGTTGACCTAGATAAGATGATTGAAGATGCAGTCATGGGATAGTTTGTTGGAGTGAAGTGCTTTTGATGGAGAATGACATTGTGCAGTCAGATGCAAGTTCATTTAAAGAGTAAATCCCCAAGATTTTACACATTAAAGTATGTTGTCATGTCTTGGGGAGTACTACTGCATATTTAAAAACAAACAAACAAACAAATATATCACCTTTTTTACTCCATGCATGCTTCTTTCTTTTCAAACATGCTGCCTATATTACCCACAATGCAACTTAGCCACTGAGTGACATCACTGGAGGCATTTTATCAGATTACATGCAGCTTCCCCTTAGCCACAAAGGGCCTGATACAACTTTTTTACACACATGCAGCAGCACTCCCCAAGACCTGTAAACACACTTTAATATGTAAATTTGGTGGAGTTCCCCTTTAATGTAGCTTTGATTTGTCAGAGTAGTAGCAGATTTTGCTGTAGCCAATTTATGTTATTATTGTATAATCTAAAACCTGATCAATAGTGCGTTGTTAAGAGCTGTTGTGGACGAACAACAAAACTATTGAGAAGTAATTAGGTGAGGAGTTCATGCAGGAATAAGCCTTAGGCAACAAATTAAGTACATGGTGTTGCCACTGTGACCTAGTTTGAACCACACATCACTGCTTTTCACTCATTCATAAAGTTGGTAGTCACTCCCAATGAAACAGTATCCGTGTGTTGGCATGAGGCTTGTGCATTTTATGGGTGTGTAACCTCACTGTTCTGCATCCATCAGGAACAACAGGAAGAAGTGCGAAAGCGCTGTGAGAATGCGGAGCCCCGCCACGGGGAGCTGTGGTGTGCCGAGTCCAAACACGTTCTGAACTGGCAGAAGAAGACGGGAGAGATCTTAGCAGAGGTAGCCAGCAAGATCAAGAACACATTCTGAGATTGGAGAATTTTTTTGACTGAGAACACCTGGAAGACTCTGGCAGTCACCAGTCTAGTAGGAAACAGATATGGACACGCTCAACTGCTGTTCTCTACCAGGACTTACTCATCTGCAGCAGATACAGTGTTCACATGTATCCCACCTTTTTCATGTTTTAGTTTGTTGGTTTTTTGTTTTTGTTTTTTTTACAAAATTGAGTCAGTTTGTGTATTTTCAGCAGAAAATGTGCCAAAGTGAAAACAAATCTACAAATGTAAAACTCAAACCCATCTTTGATTACCGTCTTAAAGTGAATAAATAGTGGTAAGTGGTTGTATTTACAGATGTCTGTCATGTAGCATGGGGACAAACAGACTTGGGTCCAGCCTTTGACTTGGCCACTCAGGACATTAATATTGTTTTGAAGACACCCCTGTGCAGCTTCGGCTTTATGTTTGAGGTATTTGTCCTTCAGGGTGGTAAACCTTCTCCCAGGTCCTGTTGCAGGCTGCTACAGGTTGTCCTCTGGGATTTCACTGTGTTTTGCTACAGAAAAGATTCCCACAGTGTGAGCTTGACCTCACTGCTTGATGGGGGTGTGTTTCTGGTAATGTGGCTTGTTTAGCACAATGGTCTGGTTTCAATAGACTATAAAACTTTCCTCCACTTCTGTTTCACTCATTCTTCTTCTGAGTTCTTTTTTTTTCTTGCTACAGTTTCCTCCTCATTGCAACACTACCAAATAGCTGCACCTGGTGATTCACCCTTCTAGCAGTTGTGTAAATCTCAACAAGAGAAATACATTTATCATAGTCCAGTGCAGGTTTAATTCATTAATATATAAATTGGTGTCGAAGTGATGGCAGAAACCTCTTGTTTTTTGGACCCAGCCATGTTCTCTACATGTGGTAACTAATATGTTGTTTGGCCATGCTGTTGGTCCCGGTGGAGTTTTGTTAAACTCCTGCAAGAGCCGTCCACTCAGCTAGATGTAAAGCTGTGCCAGCTATGTGTCTCCATGCAACATGTCAGGCGTCAAAGTAAAGAGGCTTAAAATTTGGGCGGTGGATCATTTTATATTTGTACTAAATCGGGGTGATTTTGTTGATTTGTTTTCACTTTGACTTTTTTGCTGTTTGGTTTCAGAATTAAAATTCCAGTCATTGAGGCTGTTGTGAAAATGAAAAAAGCAGAAATGAAAATGAAAATGTGACAGAGAAGTGCACACAAGCACACAGGTTGATTCCAGCTCTACAGTATGTTTAAACCGAACTCTTTAGCTACTGAGTGATTATTTGTTATTGTCAGAAAATATGAAATCATCTCTGTTCTACTTTTCAGGGATTTTCTTGTAAGAGGTCCAGATTAGGCTCCATCTGTTTAGCAGTGTATATAAACTCCTTGTCATCAGGAACTATTACATGACTTCTCATGTTGTAGTAATTAACTTTTTTGTACTTAGATTGCTTGAAATGTGTTGAAATACTTTGCAGGCATCCAATAAACAAACAACGCAGTTTATTGCAGCATTTTTTGTTTTGTTTTGTTCCAAACAAGTCGTTTTATCAAATGGTTTGTTGTGCTTTGAATGTCAAATCTAATTCCGAGTGCACAGTTCATGTCTTTGTGAGACGAGTTTTCCCACAGTCTCACCAAAACCAATCCTCCCATGCATGGGCAACATTGTTTTATTTCTGTGGGGGATTTCATTGTAACTTTCTACCCTTTTTGTTTTGGCTGAAATCACTTAAGACCACAGTATTATATACATTCTTGAAATGTGTGCCAAAAAGGCGCTTTGAAATAAAAACATCCACCAGATTACGCCCGCGCCCTTCACACCACTCCTCACTTGTATCACGTCTTTCCAGCGAAACCGAAAGGATGAAAGCGAGTGATTGATTGCAGAAGTTTTCCTCGACTTGATCGGACTGGAGTTTGGTGAAATCCTAAGCTTAGTGTCAGCAATCCATGACCGGGAAGGAAATTGGAGCAGCACTGGCTCTGGTGATGTTGGAAACCACGTAACACCACATCGGAAGTCTACCCGCCACCGCGTTAACCTACACGCCGGAGGAAGTGTCAAAATACTGGGTGAAAAAAAAGGAAAAGATTGCAGACAATGAAGGCGGTCGGATGAGGAGTGATTGCCTGGATCTCCCTGCTGATGATAGAGATGGCTTTGCTCGTCTGAGGATCCCGCAGCAGAACATGATAAATGGTACGTGCGGTTTTTACATCTGGTGCGTATTTACGCAACAGAAGAGCTGCTATAGGATATTACTGAGAGTCGAGCACTTTACGATGATGTCTGTGTACACAGCTGTATTGTAAAACGGGGCTATTCATATTAGTCATGATGATCTGTGCTGCAGACAGCTGGAAACCGACGGGTACTTCAACGCACTGTGGCGCACTGTGCGTCGGAGCCAACTGGACACTGATCCACGCACATTTCTTTCTCATTGATTGATTAATCTTTACATGTGATCTATTATAACGCATCTCTCTCTCTTATAGTGTCTGACCGGAGCTCTACTCCGTAGTGTCCTGGTGCTTCTCTTGTTGGCCAGCTCTTGTGGTAAACGTAGATGTAACTATAAAGAAATCCTGGGCTCCTACAGAGAGGTCATCTTCGTTGAGCTTCAGAATCTGGTACGACAGCAGTGTTGCAGATATTTTGTATATGTTTATTCGCTCACTTATGCGTGACATCACGATCTTAATGTCAGTTTACTGCAGCTGCTGTCTGTTGCAGCTGCTGTTCAACATGTGGGGGGAGTGCTTGAATATCCTGTGACAGGCTGTCACACTTTTTACTGCACCAGTGAAGCCTATAGCTATTTTTTTCTGTAACAATAATAATAATAATAACTGTTTTTTTAACTATGTATTGTTTTAAATAAAACCATGTTGGTTGTCCTTTTGCAGAATTTGACTGGCTCAAATAATACCTCCAAAGAGAGAGACCCCTGTCCCTCAGGAAAGGTAAATGGCACTATACTATGTGCACTTTCAGCACCATGGACAGGGTAATAATGATGTCCTCATATGACATCATATGTTTACTCTGTGGATATCACAATAAAGGCAACTGCAAAATAAGAATTTCCTAAGGGAACAATAAACTGTTACCTAAATTTGTTGTGTAGTGCCATCAACAGATGAGCCAGAGTGTGCTGTTTAAAACTCTTCTTTGTTTAATTTTCTTCACTGCTGTCCCATGGCAGGCTCGTCGCATCCTGGTTTCCATCTATGGTATGACACAGCAGATGCGGTGTCAGAGGAGTGGCAAGCAGCCGTCTGACCTGGAGAAGCCTCTAGAGAGCATGGAGCAGCTCATCGTTCACAACTGCAGCCCTGAATATCTGGTGAGGAGGAGGAGGACAGTAGAGATTAGCTATGTTCCTCCATTTTTGTTAAATGAATATCTATTGATTTTCCATTTTCCCCCCAGCAAATAAGGACACAACAAACAAAGCAAAGAGCAAAACATAACTGCTCTACCGCCTCTCACAAACACACAATAAGAAACAAATGAAGGATGGGCTAAGGAAATGGTTTTCAGATGGTCTATCTATATATAAACATCCTTAAAAGATAAGTTTACCCAAAAATGAAAAATCAGTCATTATCTACTCAGCCTCATGCTGCTGGAATGTCAGGTTAGGTTTTCATAGTTCATAAAACATTTCTGGAGGTTCACAACAAACTGCGTTGCAGCATTCTACCAAACGACTGAAATAGATGGGGACTTGTTTGAAAATGTAAAAAAAAGACAACCAAAAGAACAAAACAATGGCTCCGGAGAGCTCTTTTTGCGTTATCCAAGGCTCCGGAAGGCCTGAGATCCCAACTTGATTGGAAAGAGGATATTTGCGCCCTTGACACACAACAAACTTGTGCCCCCACTTCCGGAAGGTTGCGCGCTACAGTGATGATTTCAACTGATTGAAGGGTGTAAATGATGTCTTTTCAATTCAATTTAGGATTTCAGGGCTTCCAGGGACTTGGATCGTGCTGAATGAGCTGTATGGAACCATTCTGTGTTTGTCTTTTTTCCCTTGGTTTATTTTTTATCTTTTAAAACAAGTCCCCCTTCTACTTTAGTTTCATTTTTGGGTGAACTTTTCCTTTAAGGACGTGATCCTTATTAGAACACGATTAAAGCAGATCACTTGGCGAAATCTACTGCATTAACAATACTTCTGGTTTGTGTGCTTTCAGGGGAGGAAAGCCTCGTGTACAGCTGTCAAGAAAATACGAGGAAAGAAGAGAAAGAGGATCAGGTTAATCAAAGTCATCAAGGCACTGATCACTTGTTGGCAGAAACTTCAGAGTGTCTATATGCTATAAGTAGAAAACGTTGTGCTTCCTGGTTCCTGTTAGCCTGTGCTACTCTCTCATGAAGACATTCGGTGAATTTCCTGAAAGTTCACTTCATCAAACAGAGGATACTACAAGATCCCATGCAATGTCATGAATGTTTACTCTTGTCAAGTTCTCAGTGTTTTGTGTCTTAAAACTACACCAGACTTTGTATGTCAGCATTGCTCCTTGTTTTATGGAATAGTTTAAGAGTAACCACAGATAAGCTAAAAACAAATATCCACAATGCATTCAAATTCATTCAGAATATGCACATTTTCCAAGGTGTCTCTTGTTTTAATAACCATGTTTGTCTCTGTAAGCTGTGTGTTATACATGAAATTGTCTTCTGTCAGTTATGTTTCCAGAGTATATGCAATGCAATAAAACAAACATTTTAAGCCACACTATGTAGAAATTGGCATTTTTCTGTGATTTGGTGCCCACCACAGTACAGGACCACTGTCGTAAATACAAATCGCGTACAAATCAGACATAACAATGTTATATTTTGATGTAAACATGTATTTACATGAAGTTACATGTTACATACTAAAGTTACATAGTGCAGAAACAAGTATTATGGGGGTGGAGTGGCTGAGATGGAGACACCATTCACCCTATTACAAGACACTGTGCCATCAACATGATTTTGAGGCTGTTATTTTAAGATAAAAAAGTTACATAATGTTGCTTTAAAATGTTGGATTTCTACTTACATGAAGTATTGGTACAGTGATTATTGTCATTATTATTATTATTATTATTATTATATACATTTTATTTATATAGCACTTTTCATGATATACTACACCATAATGATGGTGGTGTAGTGTATATACATATATATGTATATATATATATATATATATATATATATATATATATATATATATATATATTATTTCGATTATTTGAAAAAAATGTATATTGTTTTTTTTGAAGACAAACTAAACAGCAATACATTTGCACCAACAGCAGACTGGGAAGCCATTATTAGTATAGAAGCGGAACACTTGTAATGCAGCACTGTTTCCGTCCGGAGCAGATAATATGATGCACAGCCTCGACCAAACGAGTTCCCGACGATACGAATAATCAACAACCAGCAACACAAGGTACCGCTACGGTGCGCTCACCTCATTATTAACACATTTACACAAATACACCGTTAAAACAGGTTTATTTAAAAGTATATTTACGTTTTATTTTCTAGCTTTTCAGAAACAAATTACCGAAACGTTAATAAAAGGAGTTTCATTCCGTGTGAAGTTTCGGACGTAGGGTTTCACGTTTTGGGTAAATCCTTCTGGATATTCTGAACATGAAAAACTCTCACTTAAAAGTTTAAAGTTTATTTCTCGTATTTAAATCAAGTTTAAGTCAGGCAGCCCTTGACAGAGCAGACATGGCCAGCAACAGGAGTGTAGTCGACATGGATCCAGATGTGGCTCGAAGGCTGTTTGAGGAGGGAGCCTTCCTGGTGCTGCTGGGTGTCCCTAAGGGGACAGAGCTCGGGATTGACTGCAAGAGTTGGCAGGTTGGTCCCCGCTTCAAGGGTGTGAAGATGATCCCCCCAGGAATGCACTTCCTCCACTACTGCTCTGCCAACCCTCCAAGCTGTGGAGGGGAAATTGGTCCAAAGACAGGCCTCTTCCTCACTCTCAAACCCAGAGAGATCCTGTTGGCCAACTGGGATCCAAAAACAGAAGATCTGGACTTCTCAGCCTCCCAGAACGAAGAGGAGGTGAGCCGGATCAGAGCGTCATTGCGAGACCTGGATCCTTTCCTGGGACCCTATCCATATGAGGTGATGAGAAAATGGGTGTCGCTCACTGACCGTCTCAGCCAGGAGGTGGCTAGTAACCTGCAGCCTCTCTCAGGTCGTGTCTGTGCCTTCAGTGACGTCATCCCCGTGGTTGAGTTCAGACACACCAAAGACAGGGAAGAGCAGCCGAGGAATGACACAGCCTGCCAGAGCATGAAAGAGGGGCTCGACAGGCTGCCCAGGATGAAGCACAGGGAGGGGACGGAGCTGCGCTTCTCTGCTATCCCCGAGAAGACCTACCCTCCTGGGGCGACACCGGCTGAGATCACCCAGTGCAGCATGGACCTGAGCTACGCCCTGGAGACTGTGCTGGAGAACAACCACAAGCTGCAGCCTCTCAACGTGCTCGGTACGTGTTAGAAAAACTAATATTGGATCAAACTAGCTCACATTTACATTTTATTAATATGAAAAAGTACCAAAATCTTGTCTTTTTCCTTTCAGGTGAGCTGCAGTTTGCCTTTGTGTGTTTCCTGATTGGGAATGTATACGAGGGCTTTGAGCACTGGAAGCGTCTCCTAGTGCTGCTGTGTCGAGCGGAGGAGTCGATGCGGGAACGCAAGGAGCTCTACCTGGGGCTCATCGCCGTGCTTTACCACCAGCTCGGAGAAATCCCGCCTGACTTCTTCGTCGACATCGTGTCTCAGGACAACTTCCTTACCTCCACACTGCAGGTAGATGCGCAACTTCAGGCTCCATTAAGACGGTGTCTGTTAGTAGTAGCTTTATCAGCATGCATAGAAACATTTTGAGCTTTTCTTAAGTGGAAGTACAGTTTATAATGTTTTACTAACTGTTCCACTTCCACTGCTTTTTGTTTTTCTTGAATTTCTCACATTGATGCATATATTGTTCTACCTTTTGATATGAACCTATTTACCCAGGACTGAAACCTTATTTCCACCAAGATTTGAGAGCTGTCTTAACTTTTAGGCCGACCATTGACGTTTCTATTTAAAGTACCACGTTTGTTGACACTCAACTAATTTGTGTAGGTTGTAATCATTATATTCCACGGAATAAACAAACAACTCTCCCAAAAGTGTTTTTGCAAAATAAGCTCAAGCTAAACCAGTGAAAATTTGGGTCCCACACAACATTTCTCATGCAGTGTCTCTGTTATGCATACCTTGTTCATGATCTTGTATTTTGTGACCAAATGGTCAGATTGGACATGCCTGGGCCATAACAGCAAATCAGCAGCAGTGTCAAAGCATCACCTAAATTATTATTCTCATCAGGAATGTTCACATTTACCGTTATAAATCATTTTGACTCTTTTTCTCACAGGACTTTTTCCAGTTTGCCAGTGGACCTGGCGTAGACGGCACACTGCGTAAGAGAGCAGAGAAGTTCAAAGCTCACCTGACCAAGAAGTTTAGCTGGGACTTCGACGCAGACTTGGACGACTGTGCCCCCGTGGTTGTGGAGCTGCCTGAAGGTGTCACAGCGGACTGAGGCTCTTCTATGGACTTGATGGACTCAACATGAAGGGAGCAGGACTGAAATATTCTGACTATGAAGCCCAGTATTTAACACCAGTCCCAAAGGTTCTCAGAAGGCTTGAGGAAATGTAAACAACCGGACCACTGCAGTGCCATAAACCTCAGAATGATCACACTTTCATATCGTCAGTAACACCAATAGTTCTCTAACACTTTGATAACATGTAACAAAACCTTTTATACATGCGGACAATTTGTATGCAGTTATGAAGAAAGAAAACATCAAACAAGTCATCCTGAGTGTTAAGTCATGCCAGTGCTGCCCTCTGGTGGTGGTTTTCTCTAAGCTCAGCTAAAGAGTTGTCTGGCATTGTTTGACTGTTTCAGAGCCCAAGTTGCAACACATTTATCAGGAAAATCAGCCCACTAGTATTTATGACCTCATTTTAGTTTGATAGTTAACTGATGGCTTTGTTAAAAACTATATACAACATCACACACAGAGCCGTCTACATCAGTGACAGAACTGCTGCATAATATCTGCATAGGTAAAAACACTGTAAATGTGATCTAGGTAAAAAAACAGAAGTATAGTATTGTTATTCTAGATGTCATGTGTTACAAATAAATAATACTGTATGTTGATAAATCCCTTTTGCTGCCACTGTTTAGAAATGATAACGTTGCGGTTTGTATTTGTGAACCAGTCAAACATAAAGACCACATTCCAGCTAATTTCTCCAGAACTGTTTAAAGTTTTACTTTTCTGTGATTTATTGCAAAAATCCCTTAAATAAAACCAACACTTTCATTACAAAATAGTCTTGTAGCGCTTTGTGTTAGTGCTATCTATTGAATGTTAAAGTTCCAGTGTGTAGGATTTATTTCCATCTCGTTCCACCAAGCGTAAAGGGGATACAAGCAGCAGCCAAGGGTTCAAATCTGACCTGTGGCCCGTTGCTGCATATCATCCCTTGTCTCCCTTCCACCTCTTCAAATGACCTGTCAATTAAAATCATAAAAAGCACAAAATAATTTAACAATATCTTTTATTTGCAGGTGATTTTAAACTAATGAAAACATAATTGTTGTACACACTGGACCTCAGGAGTCATCTCTTTCTCCTCCACTAGATGGCATTCATGGGCCTTTTGTGAAGATTTGCAACTTTGTGCATCTTCCTAAAGATCTCCATTGTAAATGTAAAATGTGCGTTCGCACAGAATGAAAGTCTGCTCTGTTTTCAGTGCTGAGAAGACCCAGGTTCTGGTTGGAATCAGCAGTGAGTACTCTACAAAACACGACTGTCTGGGTCGAGATCATGTTTCAGCTTTCTCTTGATCTCAACAAAGATGATTTGTGAGGACTAACAGGTGGAGGAATGAGTGTAGGGAGCACAGACAGCAACTGGATAACGTAATTACATGCACTTTATTAGCTGTGTGTGTGTGTGTGTGTGTGTGTGTGTGTGTGTGTGTGTGTGTCCCCTCTTTGACAGTGATGGATGGGACAGGCCTTGTGTTGGCCTGTTGGTCCATCAATCCATTCACTCGTTAATTTCTCCACTGCCCATTCCTCAACCTTTTTTTCTCTCCAGCTTGGACGTCTCCGTTTTGACATGTCCCGGCTCCATGAACCCATCCATAACCATAAAGCTGCTGTGAAAAGGACTAAAGCCATCTAATGTAATTATGTGAATCAATAGAGTCTGGGCCTGTTGATGGAGATCCAAATGCCAATACAAAAAAAATCCATTCTCTTCCAGAAGACAGATGGTATTGTGAAATGGATGGTAATGCTAGGCTTTGTGATGAAATCCCCCCCTTCTGAAGATTTACACACATCTTAAAAGAAGATCAGTTCAGTATTTGTGGTCCACTCTGAGACCACTGGGGCCCGGCGCTGGTTGTTAACTTTCCTAACTTTCCTTTTGAACGCAATTAGATGGAGAAAATGGCTTGGAACACATGGTGGAAACATATCGGCACAACATGGAAGGAAATGTACGCCAATTATTTGTAGATTCATTTTCCTCTCCGGGGATGAAATACTGTATATCGCCAATGAAGACAAGTCTCAGAAATTACACTACAGGGACGTCCTTGGCATCCCAGCCCCTCCATTAAAGCTGGAATTACAGTGTACAGCAAGTCAGCGGACGACTCATTAGGTGTCCTGCTTCTCTGCGAGCCCCCTCAGCCTCAGTGAATGTTCTCCGGCCTTGTTCCTGGTATGGCAACCATTTTCCTTTTAATCTCTCTTATTTGTTTCGTTTGGTGCGGCCCGCCCTGGGGAGTGAAGCACGCTGGGAAACGGACCGCGTTGATTGTGAAGGAGCTCAAAGACAAGCAGGCCCTGTCAGTCATGGTGGAGCTTTCGCTCCATCAGATGTGAGCCGGCCATTTCCACGGGGCTCACGAGCTGCTCGCCCTGCCAGTGTAAACACAGGCCCCTCTGTTTCTCTCCCAGTCACTTCCCTGCTCCCCCCCCCTCCCCTCGCAGCAGCAGAAAGGATGGATGTTGGTGTGTCTGTGTGTGTGTGTGTGTGTGTGTGTGTGTGTGACTTTTTGACCATGCTCTGACTCTGGTTGTAATATTAATCATTGTTAACTGAACAAATCAAGTGTTTGATCATGTGTCTAATGAATCTTTAATTATTAATTGACCCAGTGGTTTCTGATCACCCACGCATCTGCAATAAATGTGTGATTATGGATCGTTTTTATTGTCCTCTATGGTAAATATTTGTGCCATCTGACCGCTGTTTTTGCGTTGTCCTGTGTCCCTGCATCTCTCCAAGTACTGCAAGTTTTAATAACGGGCTCTCAATTTTCATGATCTGAATCTTTCCGTCCAGATTGCTGCCAATTCTCTGCCTGCTGTCTGTCTCTCAGCCATAGAAGTGAAGTCTGTTTCTCTCTACGACCACTTTGATGTATGGCAAGATGCATGATTATAATGAATAGCTTGTCAAAAAGTGGGCTTTTTGCTAATTGCCCGTGTCCTGAGCTTACACACGGGGATAGATGTGGGTAGAGAAGTGGACCTCTCTGACCTCTTTTTAACATTTTGTACGGATTGCAAAGGCAAACGTATAATTACAAACATTCAGCAGCGTTTTTTTTAATTTGCAGTGATGCTAACGGGTAAAGGCGCTGCATGTGAGAATTGACAACATGTCAAATTCATGGCACGGACAAATTGTGGGCAGCATATCAGCAGAAAGTTTGGTTACGTCATGTAAACATACCTTTTAGGTGTGGGCTGGAGATCAGTGGAGACTCAACCACTCAAGTAAAAGATGAGAGATTTTGATAAGATGGCCTATCGTCCTTCATTTGTACTTTTTAAACAGAAAACACACATTTCATTCTGTGATATTAAGACATTTCTCCTCTGGAAATGACATATACCCGACAGCAAGTACAGATGGTGTGGTTTTTCTTACCACTTCTCTGGCGATCTCCTTCCAGGCAGCTGCCACCTTACACCGGTGTTTGTAGTAAAAGAAGACGGTGTTGTACAGATAACTACTCATTTCAACCTAATGAATGAAATGAATTTCAAAGACCTTTATCAGGCAAGCAGACTGTTTTCTGATGAAGGCCTCGCAGCATCACTCGTGTCCAGTTGGGACACGGTGCCAGTAAGGTTACACTATCAGCTGCATTTGTAAGCTTTTGCTGAATATCCATGGTTGGCAAGGTTAATGTTAACCATTGTTTTGATACAGTTGCTATCACTTCCTGTCTTTAGCAGTGTGGTTTCTTGGCAGGAGCGGATGATTAGAATACACCCTGAGGCAGCGCTCTGATGCTGGATGGGGTGCAGACTGGACGCTGCAATGAATCACTTTCCCCTGTTTAGCAAAAGATACTGATGTTTCTTCACACTCGGTTGATAATGTTCATTTTTAAATGTTCAAAAATAAAATCCTTGCATACAGCTCCTTTAAAATTCTCACTTTTCATGTGTGAAAAAAATGAAACAAATTTCCAGATTAAGTTAAACGACTTGCTCTCTTCACTTTTCCTTTCCGTCTTGGACTTTTTCTTTCTTTATCTGCCTCCCTAAGTGTGTGTGTGCTGATGACCAGTGATTCCTCACTGTCCTCCTCTCTGCTGCGGTACCAGCGGGGCTTCACATGTCTGACTTGCATGACCCAAATGCGAGGCAGGCACGTGTACATTTTTCCCAGGCTGTGCATACGAGTGTGCGGTGTGAGGCGCGTGCACGTTTTGAGCTCTGGTGCCCAGACATATGGACGAAGGGGGAAGGTGGGTGGAGGTGCACTAAAAGCGGGGACGGACAAAGTTAAAAATCCCTCCTGGAAATTTCATACACACCAGGGGAGAGTGTGAGAGTGTGTGAACAATACGTTCTGTTATAGTGATCTGCTGAAGTGATTAAAGGCAGGAGCTAAAAACAAGGCGGTAGACCTTTGAGGTCTGGTCAGCAGGCGTGTGTGTCTGTCAGTGTGTGTGTGATCATGTACGCCGATGACGCGACAGCTGGCCAATAAATGTCTCGGGCTAACTAGCTGAAGTTGCAGAGGTGAAACAAGTACATGCTGTGATTAGCACAAACAGAGACAGACACAACCTCCGCTGTCATGTCTCAGTGTTGTCGCAGAGCTCATAAAAGTGTCTGTGCCTGTGCCGTATATCATCCTTGAGAGATCAACGAAACATTGGACGAGTCACTTTGAATCAAGCACAGTTCAGACAAACCACACCAAAGCTCCTTTCCTGCTCCTTATTCCCTCTCCACGCTCCATCAGATATCTTTCACTCTCCCCCACCTGCCCATCAGATGACTGATCTCTGACTTCCATTTTTAGCGTGTGTGTGTTGTCTTTGGCCATGGCACTCAGAGCATGAACTCTGGCAGACCTTGTCACAGCAGAAAGGATCTGAATACCGCTTGCTGCACCACAAATACACACTTAAACGCACACACACACAACCTTTCGCTATCGCTCGCTTTTCTCTTCCTACCCTTGTTTTTCTTGAACAGTTGCGCGTCTGTGCGCGAAGGTTTTGAGGTGAAAGCAGAGCCGTCCTGGTAGCCCCACACCCAGGGGAGAAGCCACTGAACGGTTACAGGGTGGAGAGGAAGG
Organism: Pagrus pagrus; assembly: GCF_965226575.1. Classification (NCBI taxonomy): domain Eukaryota; kingdom Metazoa; phylum Chordata; class Actinopteri; order Spariformes; family Sparidae; genus Pagrus; species Pagrus pagrus. Next base: position 12,722,969 of record NC_140195.1, on the reverse strand, counting down.
GCAGGAGGGAGCAGACCGGCTCTTTCAGATGGCACTCTGAGGAGGAGGAGGAGGAGGATGAAAACATTCATCACTCACTGTTTTCTACTGGGTATTCGAGTCACTCCTGTTTCCTTCGTTCCTTTTTCTGCTTTCTATCAATTTTCTGCACTTTCATTTAAACCTCTACCGCCTGCCCCCTACCTTGTGAATAATTCAGAGATTTCTGATGTATTATTCAGACTCTCCCTCTCTCACACACACAGACACATACTGCTTTTGTCTGCTTTGATTTTTCCTATTCATTAAAAACTAGAAACATCCTTGTTGTCTGTGCCCTCTGAAATACTTCCTCTACCTGCTCCTAAGCACTCCGGTTTAATACATGACGTCAGCAGGTATTTCCTAAAAGATATTATCAAACTATATTTGCCTATATGTAAAGTAGATTAAAGCATTTACAAAAGTGAATGCATGTAGTGCAGGGCTTACAAAGGTGAACGTGAGTTTAGCAGCAGCAGATGAATCTGTGGTGGTTGTGGTGGTGTGGTGTCCGATCAACCCAGAATAAAGCTTGGCAAAGTACGTTTCTGCAAAACCATGGATGAGTTCAACCTTACGCTTCTTTATGTTGCAACTATGTGTTTCTGAAGGTTCGATTTTCTATTCAACACTTGTCACAGCCATGTGCTTATGCTCCGGTTAGGTTTAGGCAGAAAACATCATGTTCTGGCTTAAAATACTTGTTTTGGTCACCACAAACATGACTGGAGTTGTCCCAAGGTCTCGCTAAAAACACCCGGTTTTGTTGCCACAAACATGGCTGCAGATGGCCCGACTTCCCATCAAAAATATCTAATCTTTTTGCCCCCATAAAAACAGCTGGAAATTGTCCCGAGGTCTCCTTAAAAATATCCAGTGGTGTCACATTTAAAAATGTTGAAATGCAGACTTAACATTTAATTAACTTCCTTTTGGACAGGCATAGCTGCCCATTTATTTTAAAAGGAAACAGAAAATAGAAAGTGGTCAAGAACTTGTTGCAAGAAAGACATTTCTTTTAAAATCATGCTGGTAAAACTGTAGAATAGAGGATGACAGTTCATTCTGGACCGTTGATAATCTTTACTCAAAGTCCAATAACTGTCTTTTTGTGGAGCCACATGTTGAATGGAGTCTGCTCATCTAGTGTCATGCAGATTTTTGGTATTTTGGGCTAAGGTTATCAGATCCTAACTCTCTTTGAGACTTTGAGATGTGGGTGAAAGCTCTGGAAAGCCCAGTAACTGAACAGTGACTTAACATTATTTGATGGTGTGACATATAGACACTGTAATGCAATGTAAATGTTAAGCTCTCCATGGTCACTTTATTCGTTTTGTTCTCCTTTTCCTCCTTTTTCTTCCCCCCCTCATGCAGAGTGTTTATCGTTCTCCGTCATTATTCATCTTGTATCTCTTCTGAAAGGCTCGGATTTGTTTTGTGACACAGGGAGCTTTTTAAAAGCTTCAGAAAAAATCCCCACCTCCCCTGTTTTTTACTCCAGCATCCCTTTAATACAACAGTAAATCTTCCTCTTCCCGTCTCCTCTGCGTACTTTTTTCCCATCCCTCTCTTTCCTACCGTATTCCACTTCCTCCATCCCTCTGCTTTTCCCTGTCCAGGCTCAAGTTGAGTTATGGCACAATCATCCAGAGTAGCAGAGCAGGGAGAGTCGGGCCTGATCTGTTGTCAGCATTTTCTAGTTTGCTGTCTCTTCTCTATTGTGAACTCCCTGAAATCTCAGCACCCACAAATACACTCCTAATCATTCACAGACCTAAAAGAGACATCAATTCTCGTCAGGGTATGTTTATTAGGGATATTAAGTAAATAACTCTTAATTACCCTTTTCTTTAAAGTCTTTCCCTCCTTCTCTCCAGCACTGACTCTCCCTCAGTGTTGCTGGCCAGAATCCCAGACTCATCTCAGCTGATCGCCCCTAATCTGAGCCGTAGCTGTCTCCTGCCCTATCCTGCTGCTGTCACCACTGCAATTAAGTCAGTCTAATAGGACAGGCTTCTGTCAGTGTGTGCGAGCGCATGTGTGTCTGCATCCATGTTTGCGGCCAGGCTCGCTGGAGCCAGGTGGCCACGTGTTTGGCTCACAGGAGGCTATTTTTCTATCGATGTTTAACCACAGGCAATAAACACAGCCATGTGATGCACACAGCGCAAGGTTTGATACGACGCCAAAGACTTGGCAACAGAAGCCTGGGAAGACGTTACCGGGAATGGGACATTTGGCCTGCAAGTTTGAAATTTGGCGAAAGCTCATATGCAAATATTACCAAAGCGGTTTGAGTTTATTCCAAAAAATCTTAATGGGACTGCGAAGGAGCGATAACAGCCCTGGATGTGAGATATGACACAGATAAGCTTCAGTTGAGAATCCAGAGGGTCTCTGATGAGTAGGCTGGGTCTTGACGCTGACATGGGAGAGGTTTGAAACGCCTGGGGTCACAGGGAACATCATTATAAACAAAACAGAGAGACAGCTAAAAGTATTAAATCATCTAGATTTTTTTGAAAAAAAAAAAAAGCAAAGTCTTCTGGCTTCAGGAGAAACCCAGCAACATGTTAGGTGTGGTATAATTGTGGTATGTCAGCTTCGGGATGATTAAGGGGCTTAAGTCAGTCAAGCCAAATCCATAACAACTTACAGAAGCTGCTCATCTGCCATGATACACGATGCTGCCACAGGGCATTTTTCTACTGGTACCACTTTGGTACACAGCTCCCTGGTGCAGAAAGAGTATCTAAGATAATTTAGTTAAGTGCTCCACATTTTTTCTTTCCATGTAGCTTACTTCAGGAGCACTGTGCACATATATATTGGGAAGTTCGTGTGACGTTAGCCTTGTATATCATGTAAGTGTTGACCTAAATGTTTTGATGAGCAAACACTATGTTAGCAGTTACACCAACTGAGTTTAGTTCAGGTTAGCATAGCTAGGTAGGACACCTGTCAAATTTGTACTCAAAACAAGTAGGGGGCAGTATATAACAAGGTAACGCTAACTGCTGCTAGCTATAGCTGCCTTTTGCTAGTTAGCTCAGTTAGTCGTGCAGTTAGCAATCCGGACTGGGAGCTTGGGGCACAGCGGAAGTGTTTGTGTTTACACTGCTAGCACTAGTCTTTGGACTGGGACGGGCCAGGGCTAGCTGGTTAGCATGCTAATTTCAGTTTATCTCGGCAACATGCTTAGACATTGGAACATCAAAGCTGTGTGTGTCTTCTGTTGAGAATTGTAGTTTTTGAATGTGTTTTTTAACTAAATTTCTGGCATACTGCACCTTTAAGAACAAGCACAACCACCTCTGCAGCGTCCTCTCTCTGTAGTAAACCCAGAAAGTATCACCCACATGTTTCCACAAACACTCTTTCTCCCTACGTCACCCTCTTTGTTATGTGGCTTTGCCGGGAGCTGCTGCTGATGTTTACCCCTCTGACCCATGGTGACTGGCCAGTAAACAGACATTGGTGCGGGGCCCCTGGTACTGGAGCAGCTCAATCGTTTCTACTCTGGTCCTTCTCCATATCCGCATCGCTAGTGAACCACAGCTGGCTAATGAAAGTCAGGCCCTGACTATCCACAGAACATCTGCACACAAACTACCGGAGTGTCCTGAAAGGAGTCAGAGGACGACTACTGTGGACATAAGAGCGATTTTGGAAAATCTCAGTATAAATATTTAAGGCTGGATGGAATACAGTAACATCAGGATATGATTTTGCTAAGAAAATCAAAATATTTTTGTACAGTATATTAGTCAATCCATTTGCTCACATACTGTATTCATACAAAACAAAAAATATTAGCATTGCATTAGTAGTCAGTGATGTCTCACTCCACATCTTCAGCCTCAGTTCTGTTCTGTCCTTCACAACGGAGCCCACGGTAGCTATTATATTGCCCTTACAAATGTGTATGCATGTGTGTTGGGTGATTTTATGTGCGCATGTATATATGTGTGCTCAGGATACACACTAAAACCATTTCCTCTGTTTTGCCAGGTGGGGTGTCAGAACCTGACAGGGGTATCCACCTCTCTGTCCAGAATTGGGGTGTCTTGTTCGTGTAGTTTCATGAGGGAAGGTTTCCAGTCCAAAGTAAACATTCGATCTGGGAGCTCGCTCAGTCACATGCAGCTGGCTCGACAGTAAAGACGGCGCTGACCATATGTTGAGTTTATGTACAGGGATGCAGAGTGAAGATCTGCTTTATGGCTAATGATATTCAACTCTCACAGCTTCCAGTCTGCATCCCTTCCTGCACCCCCAACACAGAGCGGCCCGGATTCATGGGTAGACAAACAAAGACCCGCGCTGAGACGGAAACACGTGCTGCGATCTGGTCGCGTTTAATGGTCAGAGAGGGGAAAGGAAGGGGTGTTTTTATACAGAAGATTGGTGCTGGCTGTCAGCCCCCAATCTATGGGGTGCACACAGACATCCAACCTGGGATTTACTAATGCTAGTTTTATACTGGCATGCCTAAATTGCTATTATGGTCATGATTATATTACAGTCAAAATAAAGCTATGTAAATCCTAAAAGAAAAAAATAACAAATTTTTCCTCCCGCAAATGAAAAGTTGACTTCATAAGCAGAAAACGTACTTTTGCTCAAATCGATACACTCAGGGGACTAGAGCAGCTACAGCCTTACTTAGTTTGGTATGACCAGGAGCTATGGGTGCTGACGATATTGCTGTGCAACTGACAATGATGAGTTAGTTCTTTTGCCACTGTTTGACCACTTTCACACTGGATGAAAAAACACTAACATCTGGCTTTTGTCTTCAGTAAGTGAGGGTAAAATCAGCGTTCGCTCCAAGGTCAAATTACTCTGCAGTAGTCACGAGTGTTTGTTGGCTCCGATCAGCTGTGATGGAAACATGACACTTGGGTGGACGTGCTAATTTTTGCCCCTTTTCCCATGCATTTAAGCTTGTGCGTCCTCACATAGCAAATGAATAAATAGTAAGAAAAAGAAAATCCCGAACTCTCAGTGTGAACGCACAGTATGGTTGTGCCAGTCCGGGCAGCGTCTCTGTATGGTATTCAGCTTACTCTTTTCAGGAGAGACAGGTTATCTTCTTATGTTCAGAGGCAGACAGGGGAATTATCCATATGTTTAAATGTTTACGTCCTCTCACGTCCAATGACAGGAACAGGTAGGGTCTACAGGCTCTTTCATCAAAGATGATGACACAAACAATTCATCAGCTGACATCTCTGTTTCTGTAAAATGTGTTTTTTCTCTTCTGATTGCGACTGAAATACAAACACGTGTCACACAGCTCTCGGCATCTGTTCCACTTGGATCATTTTGGAGAATGTGCATGGTAATAAAGAAAGGGCACTTCACAGATTTGCAGTTACTTTTCATCTTTTTCTCTTCATAAAAGCTTTGTCATCTGATTAATCCAGCTGGGTTTTATATTTCTAAGCAAGTATTTGTTTGTTATTCTGTCTCTTTCAATTTGCAGGCTGCATCTCACTCTCCTTTTCTTTTGGCAGCATGTGTCAGTCCCATAAAAGCAGTGGAATGATTGGCAAACCCGTGGCCGTCACACCCAGCCAATTTGAAGTCCAGCTTTTCACACAATAATTTCACAAGCCCGGGAGAGACCTCAGTCTCCAGCAAGGACATGGGAGCATTTCGTAAATGTGTTTGTTTGGGTTTGACTGTTAAGAAGGAGAGATCTAAACTTTTTATGAGTCAAGGGATTAGTGGGACATGAGTACTTTGAGGCCATATATCAAATGTATACATACCATACAAAGGAATGAAACCTCCTTCTCCTTCGGGATGGACTGCTGATGCCTACATGCTTTAGGGGGATTGGGGGCTAATCTAACCGGATCCCAGAGTGGCCCAACGGGGAATTGCTTCAGTCGTAGCCATGCCTCAGTTTCAGCAGTAGTGCCGCGGTGCTAAGTGGATACAGTCCGCCTTAAGTTAGATATCTGGGGTCACCAATGCACAAATTCTTACCTTAATAACCAATAGCCTGAGAAAACACAAGGCAGTCTGTAGATCAGCACATTGGGGTTTCTTAATCCAAACCACACCAATGTACTTACATGTGCATGCATGCACTCTCTCTTTCCCACACACACACACACACACACACACACACACACGCACGTGTTTGACTGGCACATGTTCTGTGATTGCTGTGGCAGATATCCTTCATATCCTGTCCAGTAAAGAGCAGAGATTTGTTAGTCTTTGAGATGCCTGGATGAGGGGCTAAATCCATACTGTCACAGCTCTGGGAAGCTGAAGGTTTTTTTTTTTTCTTCATTAAACAAAATCATCTTCAGGGCAGGCAAAGTAACCCTCCTCGAAGCCACTAGGGACATTATTAACCCTACAAGTAAAACACTCAGATCATTAAACACATCTGTGGGCCAGAAATGAAGAGAACTAGCAGCAGAGGAAGGTATTCTGACTTGCGTGCACAGATTATCAAAAATGTTACCCTTGATACCTGCCGGGCTTTGTAGGGCTTTGTTTAAAACTTTGCTGAGGAGGAGAAACAGTGAGATGGAATTAACTGAAAAGGAAGTTCATTAGTACTGAATGCCTCTAGTGAGAAGCTCAGGAGTCTACTTAATAGGCATGAAGGTATTTTGTATGATTAATGGACTTGGTAGATGGGGGGCTTTGGGTCATGGGATCTGGGTCGGGGTCAAGGACAAGGTTGTGGGGATCATGGAGTTACTACATTCGCACTGCAAGAAAGTTTGTTGAGGGGTTACTGTGTTTTGATGAATTGTTGGTGATGCAAAAGGCCATGTTGTGGTGTTACAGATACGTTGTTAAAAGGCAAATATTTGCATCTGTTTTTAATAACTTCCAGTGTGCATCAGTAGCCCCTTTCACATTGCCTTTTCAAGGTAGGACTCTTGCGCTGATATTCTGCCTCGCCGCTTGTGTGAAAGGTAGATGCAGAATGGGTGCAAAGTTTCTCAGATCAGCTTCTGATCCACCAGCGTTGGTAGTAACAGAGCTGTAACAGAGGTGAGATGATGTCTGTGTTTAAGGGTAAGCTGGCAGTTTGGGACAGGGGTGCGACATATCTCAATGTTATGATGTGTATCATCACGCCTCTTTTGGTTCTGTAACGCCAGCATGCTGAATGAAATGACAAGCTGGAGCGGCTTTATTTTCCTTTATGCTGCTTGGTTCAGTATGAACAAACAAAGGCGGCGTAGAGGCCAGCCTTCTTTGTGGCGATATTGTGGAATCTGTGCGTGAAAAGGGCGAGTATTTCACTCGAAAACTCTCCTCCGCTTAATCCACAAGTTAAATAACGTCCACAACTTCACCACCAGAAGTCTCTTGCATTCTTCCCCAATTCAAAACGCTAATCTCATTACATTTGTGAAACTGTTAACAACATGCTAGTAAAAATATTCCCACTTACTATACTTCCACTGTCCACTGTTCTTTTGGCAGAAGTCATGACTACGTTAATGATAAAATAACATGCCCTTTTAGAGGTAACCCTAATGAAACCAAGTTAATTAAATAAGGTAATTACATACCTGAAGGGCTGGATGTCAAAACTTCCTACCAAGACTGGTGTCTTTGTTATACAGTAGATTCTCAGCAGAAATCCAGGCAAGTTCAACCTGCTCACAAATACATGAAGCCTGTTTACAGGAACTTCTATTACAACCCAACTGCCAGAATAAATGTTGACAATGTTTCTGCAAAGATATGTTCAAACTTTACATTTGTTTATGTTGCAACTTTATCTTTCTTTAGGCTCAGCTTTCAGTTTTATGTCGTAACAACGCTGTCCTTATGACCTGGTTAGGTTTAGGCTCAAAAACCACTTGGTTAGGGTTAGGAAAAGATCATGTTATGGCTTAAAATACCTGTTTTGGTCATCACTAACACAACTGGAGATGTTCCAAGGCCCGATTGTTGTCACAAATTGTCTCTTTAGAAATAGCCAGTGGTGTCCCGCAAACAAATGTTGAAACATAGTCTCAAACTGCGGTCACTGGTTTGGCAGCGTTCTCGCTTAACAAAGTCATGTCATAAAAATGTAAAGTAAACGTGATATGACATGTTTTGAGAAATGTCAATATGATTTGTAGCCTATGACACAGACAGACGAATCAGTGGTTAGCAGAAATGTTAACTGCCAACATTTTATCCTGGTGACTGGGCTGTCTATTAGATGAAATCTTCAGTTGACACAACACACCAGACATCTTTGTCATTCATGTCTTACACATCTCAAAGCCACATGTTCAACCACACACACACACACACTGGCTGGGTAGGGTTAGGGTCAGTGCACCTTTGATTAAGCTGCACATAGCATGGCTGCATGGACAGACAGTCAGGGCACAACAAGGATTTGGAGACAAACCTACAAATTAGTCCTTCATACTTAAAGACCATACATTTGCAATATGCATTCCCTTAAGCATCACACCCAATCCCGGCTTGGTCGTATTAGACCGGAGAAGAATTCCTGTCTTTATTAAAACGTGAGATTTGTTTGGATAGTACAGTGTCATATGAAGGATTACACTGCCAGACAACAGACTCTGTTTAAACATCCCAGGGCCTGGCTCTCCTTTAGACCAACACGCTCCAGCTCCCATGCTTAAACTGCACACTTCATTATTGATTTATCGACACTGATCCACCTATCAAGCATGATTACATTCCAAACTGTATTGTGGCAACAGTCCTTTTGTGCTTTGTCAAAGCCCAGTGTGAGACCCGGAGGCTCCCCCGAAAGTAATGTATGTGTACACATGCATGCTTAGGATTTTTCAGGTGTATGGTGAAGCAGTAGAGTATGTAGAGTAGAGGCACGGACAGCAGCTGTTGTGTGTTCGGCATGTGTTCTGTGAATTATAACGGCATGTATAACCTTCTTTGTGCCATTAAAACATTCTTCGGGAATGACAGCAGGAGCTCCACGGCAGATATGAAAGCGGAGATCACTGTGTCGGTCATTTGTATGATCCTGTATCCACAGTTACAGACTGTATGCAAACTAAGTAACACTATTTCTCTGTCAGCTCACCATGTGTGCTGGCTCTCTTTAGTGTTAGGCCTCAAATTGGCCATTCGATTTTGAATGGAGGTGGAATTAGCATTCAACAGTGCAGCTGTTGATGCCTCCAGGTTAGGATTTGATACCCACTGATATATCACCACAACACTACGCAGATGTGTCAGACACTTCATACTGTTTATAACTGTTAGTCCATGCAACCACCAACAAGTATATGGACAACCAACACAACAGAATATACAGATATTACACAAACAGGACCACAGCAATTAGGTATACTGGAGAATGAGACATCTTGAGAAACATTCATAATTATCACAATGACGTTGACCTTTAACCTTTTGAATATAAAATGTCTTCACGTCCTAATTTTATCCTATAAGACATCTGTCTAAATTTTAAACAGTATGAATTGTTCAATAATGTGTTTTGTGAGGTCGCAGTGACCTTGACCTTTGACCTTTGCCCACTCAAATCAAATCAGTTCATCCGTGAGTCCAAGTGAAGAAAGACATAGTGTTCATAAGAATGGGGCGGACGGCTGGACAGTCTGAAAACCACAGCCAAGTGCATATGTTCTTTTCCATCAGGAGAAACCTACAGTCCAAATTATACAGGATTTAATGTAGATATGGATCATCTTCACATTAATTTTGTTATAAAAGCAGAAGGTCTGCACTGGAGTTGATTTCTGCTCGATGTGTGCTACTGAAACAGTGAGGATATTTGAGCATCAGAAATATGTAAGAGAAAACACAAGCAGCCCAAGCGCATCAATCACTGAGGGTTATTTGCGTTGCCAAGAAAGAGTCAAATGTCAGCTACAGTGTAGCTTCTGCATCAATGTGCTGTATAAGCTTCACTGGTACCCTGTAATCCTTTAACACAGAGTTAAAAATCTGACTTAACAGGTGCACAATTACATTTGGCCAAATTACACCGCAGATGTGTGCAGCTTGTAGATGTGTAGATACTGTGTGTATGTGTGTGTGAGAGAGAGTGTGTGTTTCAGGAATGTATCTCTGCACACTTGCTTGTCCAAACTGGTCAACGCAATGACTTCTTCTGGTTTTTATGCCCCGTAAACCACACACAGACACCAACCCTATCACCAGATTGTGGTTACAATTAATGAAAAGGTGAACATTAATTGCCGGTTGTTGAATGGACACAAACTCTAGCTTCCTGCGTGAAAGCCAGACATGCTCTACACCACACGGACCTCCAAATGCTTACTTTACTTCATATGCCGCGATATGAACTTTGGTGTTGAAAGTCGATTGTGGGATGCGCAGAATTCTCCGGGATAAACTCATCTTCAGGCTTTCTAATGCTACCCAACATTTATTTACAAGAAAACTCAAGTATCCCACCGCCTCAACACAGCAGAGGGCCCTAACACACATACACACACCACCATGTGATCGGAGCTCCAGCTTTCAGAACTCCCCGTGCTTCTCCTCTGTTCTGATCCTGTGCCAGAGGCTGTGAAATGAGATAATTATGTGTGAAATAAGGAGCCCTCTCACTTCTCCTTATGATCCAGGCAGGACAAATCAGGGTTAAAGACAGATGATAGACGGCGCTGAGAGATAGCTGCAGGCTCATGCTGCACCACAGGGGGGGTGCAATACTGGACTAAATTCTTCCACATCGTTACATATAACTTTCTTTGTATCATATAGCCTGAGGGGGAAAAGCTTATCCAGTCAGAGATAGAGATGATGGAGGCATAACCATGTCCTCCTGCTTGGACTCCTTTTATAAATGATCCCAGGTTGAAAAAACATTCATCTGGGCGTGAAGTGCGGTCCTCACCTCCTAACCTGCGATTGCTCTTACTTGCAGCCCTCTGCAACGTCTGCTGACATGGCATTCCCTGCATACCTGTGCTCTCAACTGACGGGGCCACATGCACAGGTCACAGGTCCACAACTGGGAGCGGATGTATGCGTATTAACTTAAATCTCCAATGACAACCCCGCTCTCCCGTTATTGCAGATTAATCTTTCCCAGGCTGCGAAGGGTATAGGGAATATGGGTTAAGCTGTTGAGTGAACGGAGGCTGATGGAGTGAGGCAGGGCGGGGGTGAAGGTGGGTATTTGAGCGAGAAGTTTCAACCCTGGTCGACTGTGACCTCTGACTTCCTGATGTGAACCTGAGGCGAGCTCAGCGGAGACCGACCTCCTCTGACGGAGTAATTAGCGTGAACAATAACGCACAATTGGTTACAGTTGGATTAGCTTGAACTAATCTAATAAGGCATGCAATGCACCAAGTGGCTCAGTGAAGCGCTCAGGTTGGGGAATGATCTTTGATGTTTTAATGAAAGGCATCTCTGTCTTCTCAGTTCACTGGCTGTTTGATAGCCATATGCACTATAGATAATGATAGCGCTATGAAGTTTCTGGAACACAAGGACAGCAATGAATGGCCAAATAAATACAGAGAGACTTTTCACGATACACTTGACATTACCCACTCCTTTATTTCAGTCTTTATTTCCTTAATTAGTTTTATTTCTTTCTTTCTTGTAGCAAAATCTTGAGCACACATTGTCTTTGCATGAGTTTCTCCATCTGTAAGTCCTTTATTTGTCATTTCCTCAAAGTCAATCCCTCCTTTAGATGATGCAATACAATCAATCATGACCATTGTAGGCCAGAAATATAGAGTCCCCAAAGGGAAGCACATTATTCCACTGATTCTAATGAGATGAATTGTATCCATTGGACCCCCATCTGAAGTGACTTTTTCTGAATTTATTTGAGTAGTCCAATACTTTCATCGCCTTATGATAGTAAAAGACTTGGGGGACAGTTATTCTGGCAGTTATTGCTCTGATCGCCCTGACCCACAAAGATCAAACCCGCAAATGGACATGTTTCTATGAAAATGTCTTTCCAGGGTTACTTCCAACCTTTCCCAACTTTTTGAGGTTATGTCTTATTTTCCAGGGTCAAAATGAACAAGTCGAAAGTCCATATGCAAAGTTTATACCAACGTATGTAAAGGAGACATACTAAGCTCATTTTCAGGTACATACTTAAATTTTTAGTTGCTGCAAGAATCGATTTATACGCTCTACATGCCACACTGTCCAGCGGGCTGCAAACATTACAGCTTTTCAGACTTTGTATGGTGTTAGCAAGCTAACTGTTAGGTGCTAATCAAAATTACTTAATTGCCATGCAAATTAATTCCTGCAATTTACCATTTCCTTTTCACTTGCAGCTAAATTGTTATCTTCAGGGCATGTCTATCAAGTAAATTTACATACAGCAGCAACACATACAAACATAGCAGCAAGGATCCTGGAGAAAAACAGGAGTTAACGCTAGCAGAGTTAGCGCTGCAGTGTAAACACACTTAAAGCATGAAAAAAAATGTTCCCGGCATCCAACCTACTACTTGTAATTTAGCTGGCTTCAAATGAGGCTTAAAGTTCCCACTGTTTCTCTTGACTGTCTGCAGTATTACAACCTGCAGACAAGTCCAACATCGCCCCGGATGGGAGTAGCAACATGCTAATGCCTAATTCAACAGGCTAACCTCCAAAGCAAACAGTAAAACAACATAAAACATGGCATAAGTTACAGCTTCCAAGTCTGAAGTCGGGTGACAGACAGCCATATTGATGCATTCTTGAGCTAGTACCGTTACCTGCTAATAACGCGGACGGTCAAAAAATTCAGACATCCTCGAGCTTAAGAAGTTACCATAGCATCCCGGGAGTAAACACGCACACACAATTCAAGCATTTTCCTGTCATTGTGCCGACACTTTTGTCACAAGTTAATCCTCTGGGTCTTGACATCCTCAGATAGGATTAGATGAAGACTTTTGTGTTGATGCTTGCAGCCAACAACAGGGCAGTTCCTGCGTTTTTGCTCTTAGCTTTGTACTGGCCCTCCAAAGTAAAATTGTTAGCACACACAAGAGTTTTCCAGTTGTTATGGGGACGTTTCCATCAAAAATAAACTATATCCACTCAGCTCTAATGTCCTCTGAGGCTTAGAGCTGTTGTAATTATTTGTGCTGGTCTGTGCAGCCAACGGCAGAGCAGCTGTGCTTAAGTCTTACCTTCGACATATTGCTAGGGAAAAAAATTGAGGACCTTTGCAAGATAGTTCTCACGCTGTGGGTGGAGATACTCAGATTGAGGGGCCTTTTCTGACCTAGGCAGCCCTGAAAAACCTGACAGGGTTGTCTTAATGTTGGTTGGTTGGTGCTCTATACCCAAATGTATGTGCTGAGAGAAAGTGAATTATTCACAAGTAAAATGATCAGGCATGCCTTGCTATGTTCATCAAGTGATACAATTACAATCAACGGTAAACTCTGAGCCAAGATCTTTGCATTTAGCCATCTGTTTTTTTCTTTACATCCGAATGCATAAACCGAGGTATCATCTGTCTGACGGCCTGTTCTGCCAAATGCACCATCCCCTTCTGCTCACACAATGTGATTGACTGCTGTTGGAATGATTCAAAGTAGTTGAATCCAGTCTGTTTCTGGAACAAAAGAGCTAATTCCCTGCCTACTTTCTTTCTTTCTTTTTTTTTTTTTTTTACAACCGAAACATTAATCTTTTGGCTAATCAGGTTATTCCAGGTCAAAAGGCTAAAGTCATTAGTGTCAAAGAGTTGTGAGTTGCGAGTCTTTTTTGGTTTCAAGTCGAAAGGCATCAGATTAATTACCTGAGTCTGACTTGAGTCCAAGTCATGTGACTCGAGTCCACATGTCTGCCATGTATTTGCTTAACCCTGCCTTGTCAACACATGTCTGTTGTCAGTTCAAGAGAAGAGAAGACCATTGGACCAATTCCAGCCTCCAGTTTCTCCTACATTTATTCTCTCCTCTGATGCTGATCCAAAAAGTATTTTGACCAATCTGGCATTTGCTATTTAGTGAGTGCAACCTGAGAGATAGTCGTTTTAAGTACAAGAAATTTGCATTGTGTCTTTTGTTCAGCCTGTCCTCAACAGGAAAACAGCTGAATAAGTCACCTGTGCAAGCAGACTTATGAAGACCCATAATTATGTTTATTGTAAGGTCCTGCACTATAGTAGCCGTATTAATTATGGCAGGCACAAAAGAGGAAGTCCTCTGACGTGGTATCATGCAAGAGCGATAAAGTCTGCATATGGAGGAGGTAGGGATGGATGGATGGGTCAAACACACCCAGACTTTCAGAAAGATGTCCATTTCCTGTGTGAAACCAAAAGTCAGCATTGACTTATTTAAACTCACATACTTAGCTTATGACGTTATTAACACAAGCTACACAGAGAATTTAAGTTTCGTAAATATTTCACCCAAATCATGATGTTTTCTTAAACCTAACCACGTAATTTTAGTGCCTTGGCCTAACCAAACTGCAACCGTTCCAACCAATGTTAAAGCAAGAATATGTAACGTTCTGGAGAGAGATAGTTGATTGTTTGGGTTGGGTAGTCAGGCCGGCCTCCAACCCAAAGCGTCAGTATTTGACAAGTTTGGAATGAGATTCAACAATCAACTACCTTTCATATTGGACCTTTAATAATGAACTATCTTTCTTCAAAAAGTTAGGTATCGTTTAATAACTACACAGTGATGAAGGTCCGGTACACAAGGTTCCTGTAACAGTCAAATACGTCAGTTTGGTCATATATGTAATTTTAGGAGTCACTGGCTATCTATTCAGTCATTTCGGTATGAGGATGTGTTGCCTTTGTCTCCTAAAAGCTGAATGTCAGTAGAGACCAAGTTAACACTTTAATAAATGTCTCTTCCTCCTCCTTATTGCTCCCAGTGTTGGCTTCATGAGGGTGTATCTCCCCCAGTACACATGGTGATTCCACCCACTCCTTTCACCTATTAGCAACCAGCTTCAGCGGGAGGCCGTAGCATGCAAAGATGTTGATGCAATCCCCCCCAGAACCCAATCCCATCACCACAGGCGCCCTGCTTGTGCAGTAAACAGTTGGGTTCGATTAGACCCAAAACAAAAGCAGTACTGCACTCAGATGAACCAGGATCTGTGCCTGGTTGGCAAGTGCTCGTCATCTCCCACCAGGTGCCCCCAATATTTCTCCTGTTTAACAGAGAAAAGTTTACTGCCAGACGTCAACTGAATGGAATATTATTTAACTATTCCTCAAGCTTTTTCAAGAGACCACCTCTAATTCCTACAAAGACCTCTGGATCCTCTTTTGGAAATACTTTTACAATAAACTGTACCATGTTTCACTTTGCCGCTGTCACACAATGCTGTATAATTTAACATTCTCTGCTGTACACAGTTTTTTATTATGGCCCTAGACATAAATGATGAGGGGATCACATTGACTGTGCGCTCACAAACACTTCCACAAAGCCCCCAGTGGCAATTTGGTCTGTTTACTGCCTGAAGTGCTGACTGATTGCAGTTCTCTCGTTGTTTACTGTTGTAGCGCCGATTCCAGAATTATTAACAGAACCAAGTGGACTCCAGATTTCTGCAAGCCAGCCTCTGGTGAGCACTCAGTTTGTTGCTGTCTTCAGCTGCTGACCAGCATCCAAGAAACTGAAGCTTCTCTCTCCAGTTCCTCTACGCAGGCAAAAAAAAAAAGGCTGCCTGAACGGAATGTATTTGATTCACTTCAAATGTTTTTTATCTCCTATTTTGAATTTTCCAACTTTTTTTTCACTGTATTGTATTAGCATGTAAAGAATGAAATACTGTGTGCCTCTTAACCGGATTATGTAAGATATCCTGAATTGTTTTCATCAAATCAACAACTGCAGCCAAAGAAAGCTCAGCTAAGGAAATAATAAGACATTCAAAAGAAAAGAAAGCATCCCTGTTAAATGTGCAGATTTAATCCCTTGCAGTGGGGGAATGTCGAGGGGCAGAGCATGCCAACTTGGTCCATGCAGGCTGTTTCCTGGGGAAATGACTCTGACCAGCCCTTCTGGCTGTCTGTCTGCGTGGATCAGGAGCATATCACCAGTAACACATGCTGTCCTCAGTCGCTTATTCTTCAGGTTCACCGTTTTGTTCCTGTATATAAACATGCAGGTTAAAAAGTGAATGGAAGTGTGTTTGAGATCTGGCTGATATCCACCAAGCAGCTTCTTATCTTGATTGTAGAAAAAGCATGCAATAATTTAATGCACAATTACAGCCTGCTCTTTACAATTACAGGGTCAGGCGGTATAATGCAGTGGCAAGTTAACATCTAAAAGCCCCAAGTCACAGCAGGATTAACCAACCAAGGATTTATCATGTACACCGCTAGTACTCTTTAATTAGAACAGGGGTGTCAGGGGAGGACTAGCCTCTATTACCTCTGATTGGTGAGGCTGAAATTATTTCCATTCCTCCATCAATTAAGTTCAGTGGTATAGGACCCATCTGTTTGTGGTTACAGTGCCTGGCTCTGAAATATATTCTAATATATTCTACCCTCCACTACTCTTTTATTTGAATGCTGAATGGGCTTTGTTACGATCAGAGAACTTTGCAAAGCAGTGCTCTGGGTTATGAAATACCATCCTGTAAGCATTTCTGTGTGTGAGTCTGCTCATAGCTGAAAGTAGACTCTCATCGATCTGGCAGTTTGAAGGGAAAGTTATCCGATAGCCTTGCATGACTATCATCAGTGATCGTGTTTTTTTACCATGCTCCACTTTCACACGGTGCATTCAATAGTTCTGGTCAGAGGAAACTCTCTTGTAAATCATGTTTATGAAAGTAGGATTGCATTAATGAGACGGTCTCTGGCTGTGAATAGAAGGTCATCGTTTTACTATGGGAATGAGTGTTGCTATTCTAGGTTGGCCATACTTGGATGATGAAATTGACATGGAGCAACTTGTTCAGCAGATTATAAAGTTGGACAGACAGATTTCTGTGGGGTCGCACACAAGTCTAGAGAAGGAAGATCCTGCACACTGTTCTCGCTCAGTATCACAATTAATGGATTAATTAATGCTTCCTCTTTATGTGAGACGACACATAAATAAATCTGTTCACAAGAATATTTTCAGTAATTGCATATCTAATGAATGAAAACATCGATCGTAAAGCTTTACAAATTAAATTCTGAATCCATCTTCCATTTACTTTTTAACCTGTAGGTTAATATACAGAAACAAAAATGTGAACCTGAGGCAGCATGAGAAAATAAAGACAGCATGTGTTATTGGTGATATGCTCCTGATCCAGGAGGGCTGGTCCGAGTCATTTCCCCGGGACACAGCCTGGGTGGACCAAGTTGGCATGCTTAGCCCCATCACGTGAGACTGGCCTCAATTATCTAAAGACATTGGCACATACTATCACCACATTCAGCAGTCTCCATGGATTTGAAAGAGCCAAAATGAATAGGGACATAATCTTCAGTACATTTTAATGTAAAATTATAAGACTGTTATAAGTCTCACTCTATGACATGTCATGCTGCAAGGTGTTTTGCTATTTATGAACCTACTTATGTTACACTCAAGATACAAGTGATTCAAAGGATTGCATAACTTTGAATGGCTTATGAAAGCTGCAAGACTGATGTTTTCAATCACTGGAAATATTCTTGTAAATTTCTTGAATGTAAAATGTATTATGACAGATTGTCACTGTCGATTATTAAGAGACACTCCAACAGGAGAATCATTGCCCCGCACCTGCATCTGAGATATTTGGATGTCTGTATATGTCCTTTGAAAAAAAAAATTAAAAAAAGGGTTACACAACAAATCCCCCAGCATTGTCACTTCTGGCACATCACTGTGTGCATGTCAACGCTCTCAAGCTCACAAGTAGTTTGCTCATTAGCCAAAACTGTGTTACTATGCAACGTGACTTTGTGTTGAACAGCTGTAATCTTGGAGGCAAGGGACATATGAAACGGATCATTTGAAAAAGAAGCCCACCAACGTTATCTGGACCTCACTCTTCAGCCATAGGGATTTGAGCTGTCAGTCCCTTTAGCCCAGCCAGTTAGCCCATCTTGCTAATATTTGCACAGATTCCTACTAGATGTTACATTTCATGCATGTTATTTGAACACTTTGTGAGTCACTCTCAGTGATCCTGCACACGTAATGTCCTGTTCATCTTGCATTATAGAGTGCTGTAGTAATGAGTCCTAAAACCCAGAAATCGGTTCGCATTTTTGCCTTTCTGGTCCTCTCATCAGAAAGTCAATACCTTTTTTTAGATGGGTTTTTGGTTAAATGCCTGAAATGAGGTCTGTGGTTACCACACGCTTAAGATATTTACACGTTTTTTTCTACGACATAAAATACATCTTTAAATGCCCCACAACTGAATAATAACGCACTTACGTGACTTAAAAACGGCAGCTGCTTACAAGTGGCTTAATGAGACTACAGAAGTTGTCGGGGACATTAAACGTCATCTACTCTCTGTCTTTACAGGCCGATATTAAATGCAAAATAGTCTGTGTCTAACTTTGCAACTTGTAGATTGATCAATCTATAGAATACTTTAAGTGTCATCATTCTGCCCTTACTAGAACACGGACATGATTTTCTAGCTTAGCAGATCGCTAACGGGTAGACAGTAGGCAGTTGAGGATGTTTATCAGAAAGTATTTTTTGTGGAACTGAAATACAGTAAATTGGCTGCTGAAACACAAACACACATCATCATGCCATTAACTAAAGGAAACAGCTGACTAAAGATTAGCGTGAATGCTAACTTAACATTGGAAACGCCGTAGACAAGCTAACACAATTAGCATCACCATTAACATCAACTGTTTCACACAAACTAAAAGCCCTTCCACATAACTACTGCAGGTAAGTGTCATAAAGAGGTTAGTATGTAAATCAACCAGAGCTAACTTCCAGGTTAGCCTTCAACAATGCATCATCCGTCGAGCACTCTATAGTAAGGGGGTGGTTTAGTTAACCTTCGCTTTCTTTAATGAGGCTATATGTTGTGATAGTAAATGACCACACTGTTAAAACTCATAGCATTTGGTCGTCCTGTTAGCTCAGCCCTCTGTACATTACTCTGTAATTTGAATAGCTAAGAGCCACAGAGCAACAAAGAGACAAAATCACAGACGGGGCTTAACAACTGAGAAACGTCAGTGGACTCCCAGCTGGTTAACTGCCTGTAAGGATGTTGTAATTTAAATGATAACAAACAATTTTTAGTGCTTACCCGTGCAGATACTGCGCCACGTGCTGCTAATTACATTAACAATGGTTCCTTGATTTAAGAGTCTTAGTAATCCAAATAAACTAAATCCTAAAGTTCTTGTTGTTCCCACAGTTTGAGGAGAAATAGGGTTGAATGGGTGCATGACGCTGACTCACTGGATCGAAACATGTTTGGAATTCTTGGCCGCTCTCCAGGAGAGATGGCTTTCATTTTTATGATCAGAATCATATAACTTGTTGTTGTGTGTCGTCAGCTTAGCCCACAGGGGCGAAGACGTCGAATATGGGAGTGACATGTTGTTTTAATCAGAGGGAACGGTTGAGGGAGAATTTCAACCATGCAACTTTGAGAGTGTCACTGCTGCTTATGTCAGTGATTTCTGTATTTCTTCATTTGCAAAGTAGTAAGAATTAAAAAGCACTTCGAAGCCCATTTGAGGAAATCTGTGCAGCACTTCACATGTGGCCGTTGGGTGCTCACACACACAATTTTTCAGCAGATATGATTTACTTTAACATGTTAACAATTTGCACACGCGCACAGCCCCTCAGCTGTTGATTCACAGTTCCTCCATATGGCAATCATATTCAGTGAAAGTGGATAGAGAACGGGATCATAGAGCTGTTATGATGTGCTTGGCCAGTAGCCTGTGTTTGGAGGAGTTGTGTGGTTCTGTAGAAGTGACCAGAGAGATTTTCACTGATTTTCATTTGCAATTTGGCTTTTTCATGTGGCTCCAGAGCTTATGTAACAGCCTGGCCAGCGGCTGCTGTTACATCAGCAGCAACAGGACAACGATGTCCTTGGAGTTGCAAGAGAAGCTGAAGTCACTCTTAATAACACATGTTGGGGCACTGCAGAGGCTAAATGGTGCTTGCTTGTTTTCTAGGACCATTTGGTCATTGATAAGTGAGATTTGTTTCAATGGGCTTCCATCTCCATGAGATAGGCCCGGAGGTTAGAAACCATAAAAGAATGGGCTGGCTAGGATGGCGTCTGGCATATGGATGCAACACACTGGTGGAATTTAGATTTCTGGAAATCCTTGGCATGATCCATGAGAGAGGTTAATAAATAATACGAAGAGTAATCCGGGAAGCCAGGATAGCATCTGGCTTTTGTTTGACCAGGAGGCCGCAGAGCCAGCCTGTATCTCAAACCTCAAGTATCCCCTGTTTACCTCACTGTTGCCCTCATAAACAGCCAGCTGTGTCAACAGAACCTAATTTTTGTGTTTGGCTATCACTGACAATGTGTCACCCAGGCTGGCGTGCGCTGAACTGATTGATTTCAATGTGAACCGCGCTGAACCTAAAGTGAAACTAATGGTACAATGGTGTAAGTTCTTATCAGTGTGTTATTTAGGGTTGATTAATTTGCATTTTGGGAAAACCAGGTGATGAGGTGACGTCACACGTGTGCTTTTGTTTTCTCTTTCAAAAGAGTGTGGAAAAACAGTGGATTTGTTTATGTACTTCTACATAAAATCTGTCTGTTTTCAGATCTAATCCATCAGATCTATCTTTGTCTAAACAGCCTGCTGTCAGCCGACACAGAGCCCCACTGTGAAATATAGACTACCATAAGGGTCTCCCAAGGAGTCACTCCACGTCCACATTGCCCTTACACCCTTTTAAGAACCGAGGTGTACAACGGATCCTTTAATCACACAGAGGTCAGCCATTTCTGTCATATTAACCAAAGATGAATTGGCGCTAAAGGCCTCAGAAAGTGTTATTTGTTGCCCATTTATCTGAATCCACGTCACTGTTGCCCTGAAACACAGCACAACAATGAAACACAGCCCTCACCTCAACACAAGGCCTAACCAGATGTTTGGCCAACATTTTTCATATAACCTTGCCAATGTGCTCTAACCCTCCTCTGTGACACAAGATTTACTGTGTGTGTGCACTCTGCAAGACCTCTATTATGCTACTCTAGTGACTCTGCAGCCTCTCCATCTCCTCTCATGTGCAGCCTCCCTTTCTCTCGCACTGAACCTCTTTCTATTCGCATTGAGATTTTGGGAATAACTTCTTGGATAATTAGGAATTCCATTTGGCAAGAGGCCATGTAGAGGCAGGAATACTGGATCATTATTTTGTAATTTTAGTGACCCCATCTTTGATGGGTCTGCTCAACCTTTGGTGCCAAAAAGATGTTGAGAACTGTGCTGACCGAGGCGGACACTGTTACACCATGGCAACTGCAGGAGTGGAGGAGAAAATAACAGAGGAGTGGCACTCACTTGTCTATCAACATGGTTTTGTAGAAACATTAAGAAAAGAAATGCTGGAAAAAAGAGAGAGAGGATCAAAGTGGTCAAAGGAAGAAATACAAAGGAAAGTCATAATAGAAAGGCGATGCTACATTGCAGGCGGAGAGGGAAACTGATAAAAGATTCTTGGAGTGAGTGAGTGAGTCAGATTGAGGACATAATGCAGACAGATGCATAAACCCTGGAGACAGAACGGGAAAGACAGAAAGACAGAGCTGTTGCTAAACCAACAGTCAACAATTGGGTCAAAGGTCGACAGGACCTTGGTGGTCCAAACTGGTCCAGATCGGGGGGCTCCGATGTCTTAAAAGGTCAACAATGTTTATGAGGGCGACCAATTTGTCAGTTTGCATCAGCGAATAATTAGAAAAATTAACTTGTTTGGTTGCATTGATGAAGAAAGGATCGTCTGGCAGGTGGAGCTGCATGGGTCACGAGTTGTTTGTGAGTCAGTGAGCTGTGTGACAGTGAATCTAACGGCTCCTCCGCAGGACAGGTCTCCACCTGTGACTTTGATATGAGAGCAACTCTGAACTGGATGGTTTCAAAAAGACTTTTGACCTACAAGGCACAGAGGGAAGGGTGTATGTGGAAAAACAATGGAGATATTTCCTGGAAAGAAGGGGAAACAATTTGGAATTCTGGAATTCCAGGATTCCCAGGCCTCCCACAGCGACTCCGGAGCTGCAAGAATCAGATTGTCTCGAAGTGACAGGATGGTGCGAAGTCGGCTTCCTGAGAGGATGTGCATCTATGTAAAGGAGGGGGAACATGATTAGATCGAGTGTCTCAGCTGCTTCCCTGCACAGTCTGCTGCGTATGCCTTTCTTATCATGTTAAATTCAAAGAGAAATTGGATTTCTCCTCACTTTTTGTATGTGCAAGCAAACAATAATAATAATTTGTTCAAATTGCTTCATTATAGACAGCAGAGACTCTTGCGAGCTGTTTCTCTTTAATGGGTCCTGTTTGGGTGACAGTGAATGACCCAACTGTCAAAAGCTTGGATGTATTAAGAAGACCTGGGTTCTGCATTTGCATCATATTCTGATAATAAAAAGAATAATTAATGAATGTTGGTGCCTTCCCACACTTGTGTTGCATCAAATTCAATTAGAGTACCAGCACTACGTTGCAACCAAGAATTTACTCCCCATTACAACCTAATGTGGGGGTGTTATCATTACAGAAAAATTAATAAAATGTATTTTAATGTCTATTACCTAAAACAAACACAGAGACATTATTTCTTTACACTAATGAAATTGACTTTATTTTCAATTCGACTTAATGCATTTGTTTCTTTTCGGTTGTTCCACGAAACTGAGTATTTTATATCTGTAACGTCGCTCAGCCTTTCTCAGAGGCGCTGACATTGTGCTGGGTGGTCTTGACATGACATTAATGGACACAAAAGCCCCCTTCAGCTTGCATCAGCTTTGAGATTGTTGCAAGCGTTTAAAACGCACTTCTAGTTTGCTGTTTACACTCAAAAACAATGAGTCACTGTGTTGGACAGCGTCCTGCCTGAATTATTGGGAAAGCATAAAACATAAACTGCAATTTGAGGATGACATAATTCATTAATGGACTGTGACCGAGGGAAAAAGGAGAAAGCTGGAAGATGCATTGGAGCACAAAGCAGTCTGGGAACCTCAGGGAGCAACAGAGCAACACGGGGTCACCCAAAGAGAAACAAACACAACTGTTTCCTCAGTCCTCTGGGAACAAAGTGATGGTGCGTCACATTGTGAGTATGCTCTCACTCACTACATAAAACTAATCAGGAAACAGCTACATCAGCTGCCGTGTAGAGAGTGTATGTTACAGATCTGCTCTTGTAAAGTTGCGACATACAGTAGGCACTGTAGGTAGTCGCCAACAGTGCAAACAGTATGTAGACCGCTGCTTACTTTTTAGCCCGTGTTATGAATAGCTCAGGGCATTTGTCGAGCATATGGAAGCAGCATGTGAATAAAAAGCCCTTTGGTTTGTTGGCCAGACATGAGAGAAAATGCATTGGGAGGGATGAAATCTGAAACACTAATCTAGCTGTAAATTCAGAGTGTGGATCGGTGGTTGTAAAAGGTCACCGAGTTGAGCTTGGACACCTTCGCCTGGAGATGCTGCGTCATGTTTCACACATGACTCCATCCAGTGTTGGGCACCAGCAAGGATTTTTGCAGTTGAGCTTTGTGAGAACATATTACATTTCATACAACAGTAAAAAAAAAAAGATGTTATCAAATACCATGACGCTGGGTTCAGCTCTGTGTGTATGTATGTGTTGCAGAAGGGGAGGTGCAAATGTGTCCGTATAGGAGGCTTGAGGATCGCTGTGTTTTGCTCCATTATCCCTGGGTGGGTCCTGATTTCTGGCAGGGATGATGAATATTGTTCTCGTAAAAACACTGTAAGCCAACACCACAATCTGCGACTGCCCACAACTCAAGCCCTTAAAGATGAGTACTGTCCATGTGAACTCCAGCTCGATGTTTTCCTCTGCTTTTCACAGTGGGACATGCTGGCTCGGAATTTCTTTTATGTGCCAGAGCAAAAATGATATTCTCTGCATGTCCAAGAACACTAATCAAATTATGGCCGCAGTTAACATCATTTGAAGCTACTTTAATGTTCATTGACACGTCTGACCAAATGACCCCATCCTCTTTGACATTCGCTGTCAGTCTGACGTCTCAGCCGAAGCAGGTGCCAGGTGCCTTGAGGCAGGTGTGTTTTGAGTTTCATGGCAAAACGCTGCCAGAGGGCAGACTTAAAAAAAAATGCTTGTCAGGTGATTTTCTGACACATTTTTTTGCTCGTTTCACTTCCCATCTGAAAAGGCCAAGCGTAAAGGGATTACAGGGTACAGTCATGTCTAAATATCCCCATCATCACCGTAGGCTCCAGATGTCGGGCCATGTTAGTATCAGCGCCCCCGATAAACACATCTGTCCCCCTGCATTAAGATCCAAATCTAACCCTGGGCTTCCCAGGCCCAGGACAGGCCGCACCTGGTGTAACCTGTGCACAGATGTTGACTCTGGTGGGCTGAAGGAGGGGGAAGCTGCTGAAAAGTAGGATTGGGCTCATTTGTTGGCTGAGTCCCAATGTTTGATTCTATAATCTAGTATCCTTAAGCTACTGTCTGAAATAATTAAAGTGTACAGAGGCTGCTCTTTAGACTGTAGTTTAAACAAACAAACTACAATTAACTTTCTTAAGAGTAAGCCTTCAAAAATAATCTACTAAGTATCCCTGTCTGGTTGATAACAGACCTGATGTTTCTGCTGCATTAAACATCCAAACCTCGTCTTTGAACTAAAGATTTAAATTAGTCCGTCTCTCTCTCTTTAGCTACACAAAGCATTGTAATGCAGACCCATCTGTTTTCACAAGATTTTTTATCATTCAGCTTTATCTTATAAATATATAAGATATATCTATCTAACAATAAAGCAAGGAATCTCTGTGTGTCCGTCTGTATGTCAATCACACATCTCGACAACAGTTCAACCGATCGACTTCACACTCGGCAGGTTTGTTGCTGAGGTCCTAAGGGAGTGCAGTGCCGAATTTGGTGCCGTATTTCAATATTAACAAATTCTGAACAAACAGCAAACACTGCTCTGCGGCGTGGTCGAGATCTCATGGGGAACCAGACATAAAGAATTTAAGATTTGAGATTAGCATTGGTGGAACAACTTGCTGTAGTGACATGTGGCAGTGAGAAAAAAACAAAAGCAGAAGGTTAAATGAGTCTGGATAAGTGAGGAGACGTGGTCAACAGGTTTTCTATTCTTCAGCGAGAACTGGAGGTGAGATTATACATTTCTGTCAACAATAGTATGCTAGCCAACGTTAGCCTCAAGGGCTAGAATATTTGATGTTGCTTGGCAGCAGCGTCCAGGATGCCGCACGTATCGTTTGTTGTGGTCCGGCTCAGAAAGTACCAATGTATTCATCCAGATTTTAAATCGTAAATATTAGACATGTTTGATATTTACGATTTAAAATCTGTCCAGGAGGCTTAGGAATGGGTCTGTAAAACCCCTCACATTCACTGATGACTCAGGGGTGGGGTCCACAATGTTTTATCTACCCTATGATAGATAAAACCCGATCAAGTGCCCTCTAGGGTATCATTCCAGTTCACTATAATCGTGACATATCATGACTTTCTGCATGCTGGAGCCCCACCATGTACAGCTGGTGCCCTTTTGTTATTTTTTTCGCCCCTGCCTCTCAAATATCCTGAGCCCACTTCTGCTCACATTACCACATAATCTGTGCCAAACAGAATGTTTTCAATGGGTACTGCACTAGTCCATGTCAAAGCATGGACAAATGTACAATCTGGATGAAATAATTCTTGTTTCCACAACATTTCTCTTTGTATTAGAGGTTTTCTTTTTATATTGAAAGAGTAAAAGAGGTTGCTGCACTTGTAACAAGAATACGACAGTCGATTCTGAAAAATTGAGACACACATACATTTTTGGGGGGTGATCAGGTTTAATTATACACTTTTGACATGGCTGGTCATGCATTTTGGAGTTAAATGTGATAATTTGCAATACAGATGCAAAAATATACAAAGCAGCATGGTGTTTGGCAAACCATTTTTTGGCTCATTAAAAAAAAGGATAAAAGAATAACCGACGCTCCCAAGTAAACATACAACTCCCACTTGGACCTGCACATAAAAACTGTTGAAAACCATGAAAACCATAAACACACAAGTGAAAAGTATTTCAGTTTCTAAACAGTTTTATGACCACCCTTTCGTCTTACCTTGTCATCATTCCTGTGTGAGACAGTGGATGAGTTTCGATCTCAGAACAGGTCAGATCCCATACACACACACACACACACACACACACACACACACACACACACACACACACACACAGATCTGCTGATCTCCTGGGCTCTGATAGGTTCCAGCTGCCCTCCCCTCTCCTCTCTCACGGGTCCAATGCGTCCCAGATGTCTCACGCTGACTGGCTGGACAGACTCACAGCTGGCTAGGAGCACAGGCAGAGAGAGAGAGGAAAGAAAGAAAGAGATTTGAGGGTACCTGCCAAACCTGGATAGCTCTGCTGGTCTGTCACTGCAGAAATTATGTTTTTTCTGTTTCAGCTCAGAACAAACAAAACACAGAGCACAATATTGCTGATACGCAGGAGTCATTGCTGTACACATGAACAACGAATGTAGTGTGCACATTGTTTTTTTTTAACAACAGTGTATTTTGAGACAACAGTCCGTCATGGTTATAGCCATACAGATCGGTACATGTGCGTACACGCTCAGGTGAAAAACATTTGTGTCTTCTCCTGCCCATCTCAGGTGCTTCTCTATGTTTTTGAATAGCTATGTGCTTTTTATTGGATCCTCAGTGAAGGCTGTGTTTAAGGCCTTGCTATCATTGACCTTGAGAAAACATTTCATTGGCCGTTCCTGCCAGTGTCTCTAGCAAGCAGAACAGAGATGGACCCATGAGACAGGAGACCGCCTGCTTCTAGAGTCCCGTCACACCGACACTCCCTCCGCAACCCAGATCTGCCTCTCCTCTGTGTCGCATAAAACTGCTGCACACACACAGGCACGCAGGCTTTCAGTCAGCCTCTGTCCCAAGTGCGTTTGTCTGGAACGATCTATTAAACTGTGGAACACACCTTTAAATTGGCCTTTTGGGGATGATACCCAATGCACATTTCATTAAATGTTTTGACATGCTGTTGTTTTATTTATTGCTGCAGTCATAAGAAAGTGTTCGTATGACAACTTTTTCCATTAGAGGAGGCAGTTGTGTGTTAGCCTACTTTCTTAAGATCCAGTTCATAGTCGCCCACAGATGCTCACTTTAACAGTTTTACAGTCACACAGGAGAGGAACAATAACTTGTGTTGGACTCTGGTGTTTAGAAAATTTGCCTATCGGCTCCAGATGGAAGCCATGAAAACCAAGTACAAGATGTTCACTCTTTCCTGTCTTTTCCTGCATGTCATCTAAACGCTTAAGTATTTGATGGAACTGAGAAAGGATGAGTCGTGAACTTAGGGGACTTGTTAAAACTTTGATCCGCTGCTGCTTGAACAAACCTAAAAAGAACACTCGCTTACAGCTATTCACACTTCAGCTTTTTAAGGTTCCTCTGGGGTTTTCTGGTCACCACCATTTTACAAGAATGCATACTCCGCTCGTTGGATCATGTGTTTAGGCTTCGACGAGGAGGTGGTATTCACGTGAGTGTGACCATGTCGGTCCTCCCTGGGATCTCTCGTGGTCTTGAAGACATTTGATGTCAGAGGCCCTGTCAAACCAGATGGTCCATCCATTACGTTTCCCAAATCAGCTTCAGGACAAGAGATGGCAACACATGGGAGCTGCTAATGACATGTTGACGTAAAAGTAACGAGGAGGAATGTTTTCCTGCTGCCTCCATTTCATATCTAAAACAGATTTGTTTATGGCCACATTTTCTCTCTTCATTCTTTGGTGGCTTTTAAACATATAGGATTCCAAGCCATTGCAGCGGGTCACTTTTTCCGTACTGTTACGTTTGTTATTTTGATTTTCACAGTGATGAGGGATGGGACCAAATTTATTGTATTTGTTGCATTAAAGGATGAGATCACCCAAAAATGAAATTCAGTCATTATTCACTCACCCTGATGCCGATGGAAATACAGGTAAAGTATGGTGGTCCCAGATTTGAAAAGACATTATTTACACTCTTCTTAAGCCATAATCTTCCCTGAAGCCACTAAGTTTGAAGCCTTAATGCGCATCTCTTTTAAAGTGAGTTCACAAACTTGACTGCGCATCAAGAGTGAAAATCACGTCTGGATAGGGTTGGCACTCGATTGTTTGGGGAAGCTTTCATTTGACTGTTTGCCTCTCCCCTGAACAGTGATTTTCCAATCAAACCTCAGCAACCTTAAACATGCAGGGAAGGCCTGGAAGGCCTGGCTACCTTTAGTTTTGTCCACATGCTGCTAAAGTGGCATCTAGTAAGAGCAATACTTTGTGCACAAAGAGTCAGGAGGTTGTTGTCTCTCACATATGATGGCTAACTGGCTTACAACTTACAGTATGCTATGTGGTAAGTCCATACTGCTGCAGTAAATCATAGTCCTGGCAAAAAAAATGTGAGTGCACTGCTAAAAATGCTGCAGAATCCTGATAAATATCTTATCCTGCATTGAATGTCTCCTTGGGGAAGCCTTTAAGAGGTATGTATTGAACTCTATGCTATTATTTGAAGCTGTGTTGTGCTTCATTGCTTTCCATTATATGTGCTTTCTGTTATTGTTGTCAGTCACTCAGAACCCGTTTTGCAAGCGAGTCCTGAAGAGTCATGTGTCTGTCGAGGACTTGGTTATGATTTAGCAGACCTTTAGGAAAGAAAAAGACGACGATCGACGCCGAGAGATCATATCAAGTCAGAAACACTTCAGTGGCCTTATCAGTCGAGGCAAGAGAGGGCGGTGGAATGCAGAAGAATGTTTTGTGATGTACAGATTCCTGAGATCACATGTAGCCGTAAGCAGCGGCTGCATGTGTGAAAGAGCTCTTTGTCTGCAGACCAGGTTCTTGGGTTCAGCTAATCAAATGGATTAGAAACGGCTTTGAAAGTCCGCCCATCGGAATTGGCCATCCGCACAAAAACAAACATACTGTAGTGGCTGCAGCCGTCCGCTCTCACTGAGGTGCCTGTTTGTGTTTGTGCATGTGTGGCTGCATGTGTGTGTCTGCATACCAGTGCACTGGACTGTATTAGTCTTTGTGTTCTGGTCTGTGTGTGAAAGCTATAAACGGGGTCAATTTGTAGACAACTAAAGCAAATGCGTCCTGCAAATGCTGATTAGAAGCTGTGAGATTTATTTGCCAGAAGAAGACAGCGTGGACTGATAATTTCTGTGCTGTTTCTTTTCTGACATGACACATCGGCGCTACAGCCCAACCTGTTGACTCTATCAGTTCCCGGCATTTTAAAAAGACCCAGATTTCATTATTCTCTGTCCCGTCATATGCTTTCAAGTGCAGCATCTGTTTGTATTGCGATGTCAGACCTAATCAGGGGATATTATGCACAGCTAAAAGAGGCAGATTGAAAGCTTCTGCTCCACCTCATTTAATTTATATATACGAGACAAAACACTTGGTGGTTTTGCCCAGTGACTGAACAGGCCCGGCACAGGTTCAGTCTCGTTTCAGCTGTTGCATTGGGTAGAATTCTGTTGTTTTAGGAAAGACTTTTTGGAAAAAATCTGAAAGGAAAGATCACTGACACTGAGCCAAGAGGTCAGAGCATCATAGGAGAAAATCTCCGGCTTATCAGTGAGGATGCAGACTTGTAACACTGCTTGTGATCCCGAGGCTTGATTACTCAACCATCCCAAACTGGGAAACACTAGGACTTTCCACTCGATACTCCATGTGCATGCGTGTGTGTTTGTATTTTCTTTCCACTGTGTTGAGGAGATTCCGCTGAGTGTTTTCTTAAGAGAAGAAAAGGTCAAACTGTGCTGGACTCAACTCACCCTCAGGTTTCAGTCATGGAATCGCTCATGCCTTCGTTTCTTTCCAGCTCTCAATAAAATCCGCTGTTTTTTTACATGCTGGACACCCACAAATGTGCATGTGTACAAGCATGCAAACACACACGGACCCCCGTGCGTACACACCACTCAACGCCCTGAGCTCCCAGGTGGCCAGCTAACTGCCTGGAAGTGATAAAGTTGGGAGGCCCCTTGAGAGAATGAGAAAAGGAAAAATAAGTGTTTTCGTCCAAGAGATGGACTGATACAGCACCACAGCATCAAGGCCTCTGTGAGGATCACACACACACACACACACACACACACACACACACACACACACACACACACACACACACATTAACAGTTAGCCACGTTGGGAGGTTACAAGCAGAGCTCTGTTTACTGATAGAGCTCTCACATGGCTACAAATTGGATACAATAAAGACAAATGGATGAAACTGAGCACATTTGTCTGTGTGATTTAAAGTTAAAGGAGACATATTATGCTCATTTTCAGGTTTATGATTTTATTTTGGGTAACTGCTAGAATGTGTTTCAAAAACACATTAGTTTTCTCATACTGTCCAGTCCTGCAGCACTCTATTCCCCCTCTACCTGAAACAGATTTTAGCCTTAGCTCCTGTCTCTTAAAGGCCCCTCCTCCTGAATACCTGGTCTGCTCTGATTGGTCAGCTCAGACACGCCTGAGCCAGCACAACTCTCCATGTCTCCGGTCGGCTCTGTCGCGTTCGGACGGACATAGACAAAGATTCCTTGCTTTATAAGCTATAAGCAAAATATTCACTCCCTCCATCATCAGCCATATCAGAGTTTCAAAATCCTGTATTTACACCAAGTTATTTCATTTGAAAAAGTATCTGACTACTGTGTCTGTGTGTGATCAGCCGCAGTGTTGATGCTCAGAGCTTTGCGCAATGGGATGATTTATGCGTGATTGCATTTCAGTGTTTTTGTTGCCATGTTTGTTTCCCGTATATGATGCAAGACTGTCATAATGAAACCCTGCAGGCGCCGCACGATATGATACGTTTTCACATGTTCTCACTTTCACTTTCTGTTTGCAGCGATATTATTGCATTAGGAAATGTAAACGCGCCACGCTGCCTGTCTCTTTGATATTTTTCCTGTGTTTACTCGTACGTATCTCTGGTCTGCAGATGTCAATACTTGTTGGTTGGGATTCATCTGCACAGCTTTATCTCATCTGTCAAACAACAGAATGTGGTGAGCAAAGGCAGGGCTAACCAGATAACTGGATCCAAATCGATTGTCTTGGCTTGGTGTCCTCATTTGACCACAAAAAACTTTCTGGAAAGGAAGAGGACTTTAAAAAAAAATGATAACATGAGGAGACAATGACTGACTATGTCATCTAAGGTCTTCTAATTTAAAAAATGTGTCTCAGTTCCTCCAGTTGTCTGTAATGATGAGCAAACTAAATATGAAAACACAGATATGGCATCTGGCGTCTCCTGGACAAGCTCTGTCCTCTTTTGCGGCTGATGACTTCAGCTCCTATTCTTAGCTTAAATGGACAACTCAGACCTTTCAAAGATTATACTCGAGTTACTCTAATAGACACACATTTAGCAACTGTGGAGGGTTAGCCTCTTGCAGTCACACATGTTGAAGACAGAGAGGCAAGAGAGAGATGTGAAACAGCTCGACAAGAAACATCAGATATGTAAAACCTGGCAAACAAAAAGACAACGGTATGTATGAGCGCTCATCCAAAAACGCAAACTCACTGTACACACAGGAATGCATTAAATGACAGACAGTGGGCTTTGGGGGTCTTTGGAGGCGCCAGATGGGACAATCTGCTGTAATTGAGGTAATCTGTAGAGGCATACAAAGATACTGATGCAGCACTGTGGGTTAGGATCCAGAGTGAGAGCAATGAAGTGTCATGAAGGCTGTCAGTTTTGAGCCAATTCTGTCAGTATTCTCTTTGGATCCCACTGAGCCTCATATCCTTTTCTCATTCATCTCGCACTGCATCATCTCCCACTGTTTTTTTTCTTTTTTGTTCCACAAATGAAAACACTGGCAGAGTCTTCAGTTACCACCGGCTTTGCTTTCAGTCAGTGCTATCAAAGATGTCACTAATCCTGTGGACTATGCCTCCTCTGCTACCAAATCTACCAATCATACCAGGAAATCTGTTCCCCGTCTCTCTGGCTCTTGTCCCTGTGGTCCCAGTGGCTCCCAGGGCCTCGCTGCGTCCAGCTGGCACGGTTTAGAGCACAGGGACAGCTGGGATCCTTGACCACCCGGATTACTGCAACCCACTCACCATCATCAACAGCCCATCAAGACAAGGAGTTTTCCACCTCAGACCCTACGGAAATCTCTCCAAGTTCCCAGTCATCTCTCCAATTGTTGTTTCATACTTGGACAGAGCTTCACTCAAATCCTTGACTTTCTCTAACTACTTCCTCCAGTAAGTGAGTGGTTTGGATAAACCACTGATTCGACTGTTAAGCCTCATACCTGGCCATTAAGAGTTGAGGGAAGTGTCCTCCTTGATATCCAGTATGAGAGTGTTTAGACTGAGAGCACGTTTTGGAATCCGGACTATGTATCCTCTGAGGATCTGGTTCCCTGAATGTGCGGTGTGATCACAGCATGGCTTTTGATCTGAGAGTCGACAACAGATAAAGGCTTTCAGCAGTAACACACCAGTCCAAATCTGAGAAGCATGAGGCATGAAAAAAATGCCATCTATCGTCACTGATGACTTCCATAACTTCGAGCCGGGATGTAGCACTCTGTCGGTAACCATCTGTGCATGAGTTGTGTTGGTGTACTGAAAATGTTGAATTGGAATTAGAGATGTGTGCATGGCCATTTTCAAACATTGCTCACTTTGTCTGTTTATTCAAGTAATTCCTTTTGGACTTCAAAACATTGGTTATGTAAATGACAGATGTGACAGGGCTGTTACCAATATGCTTACGCAATATCTGTAATGTGGTACATGAGGAGTTGGAAAATAATGATATCAAGAGTAGACCTCAGTTCTTTCACAGTTCATAACAGAGATAGGTTTTAAAAGACATTTTGCAGCTGAAACCTAAATCACTGACCAACATGAACACAAGGTACAATGTCGCCCTAACCTGATCAGACGCATCTGCCAGACAGACAGATTTCCATCTGATTTGATCCATATCAGGCTAATCAATCCCAGATAGCAAAATTGTTCTGGCCAACATACCGCATGGAGTGATGGCACTTGGACGGGTCACTCCTGTTTGACAGATGTGAGCCACAAGCAGGCCATAGCAGGGCCAGATGTCAGCCAAGTGCAAACCGAATAAACCAGTACTGGCCCAAGTCAGACATGTCAGTGTCAGGGTTGCATTTGTTCCAACACTTAAAAAAAAAAGCCAAAAAAGTTTGAACCAGGCGTAAAATCAACCACCAGAGACACCAGAGACATGATTTAATCAGACAGCTCTTCTGGACTGTCCAAATGTCATTGGATTAAATGGATCAAATTATGACAGTGATGCGAGTCATGTGTTGTGACGCTCATGTAAATGCACTGGTCCAACTAAGATGCCATCGGGACTCTCACTGAAAAGGGACTCTGGGCATGCTCAAACATGAGACTTGCTACAACATTTGTGTAATGAAGCGCATGTCAGAAAGATGCTTGTATGTATTAAGTATGGCTTCTCTTCGCTGACAAAAGAGATCATTGAAAGAGTTCAGTAAATCTTCCATGTTTATCCATCAAACTACAGCTGAATGAGCACATCATCAGAACGGAAGCTGCAGACAAAGAATGTTCCCATCATGTATGTTGTCGTTGCTGCTGAATGCCCTTAGTTACACTAACACACAGTCATGTTGTACAGGCTATCCAGTCATGAGGTTTGCACACTTGGCCTGGTTTGTCCTCGGTGGCCACACATAGGCAGAGGACATAGATGAGGTGACCCCGGGCCCCTGTTTGGCATGGCTAGGGGCCTCCCTGTGCAGACTAGCAGACTCCTGCCATTGTTAAGTGCTGCCCTGTGAGAAAGCTTAACAGCCAAGGTCTGAATGTTGACCCTACGCGCTAATGGTAAACACCAGCCAAACAAACAAAAGCAAAACAAGCAGAGCTCCTATACGATCTCTGTAATGAGCTCCTTTCTCTCCGTCTTTCTCCGTCGCTCAATGTGCTCGTGTCCCCTGGAACCTGCCAGCGGTTAATGTGCTAATTTAACATTTGGACATAGAGTGAGCGACCAGAACCTGCAGCAACCCGGAGTTCATTCAGATGTCTTTAATGAAAATCCAACTCAGCTTTGTTTACATATTCATTCAGGAGAATTTGGCTTCAAACTATTAGATTTTCTTATCCATGTTGGTTTTCGTTCTCCCTTTCCCCCTCATTTACTGTATTTCTGAGAGCTTTGGGAGCGATTTGGACTTGAACTCCCCTTACTCAACTTTTTGCCCATTTATACTCCCGTGTACACACAAACGTACAGAAACACAGTCGCACAGTGATGAATATTTGGTTCCATGAGCACCAGCACAGCTGCTATGGTTAATAGCCCATGGCTTTGCCTTGTATCCCTGCTCTCTCTTTGACTCTCTCTTACACACACACACAACTAATCCAGTGCCAGTGTAACCAAGCCAAATCCTGGCTATGAGGTAGCCTGTGGCAGGACTCCATGAGTTTTGGCCCAAACGTGGCCACTGTGTTCCAGCCTTGCCCAAGCAACACTGGTTCACTAACCTCTGGATCTGTAAGCAGACTAATGCCATGTGGATTTGCACCGATCGACCAGAGTAACCACACTCTCTCTGCATTCCTGTGTTCGCCTGTAACAGAGACTAATCCCGTAAGCCCTAATAGATATTATCACTTTACTCTGAAAACCGCACAGCACTTAATTAAACCCGGCTGCTCTGATCCTGCAGCCAAGTAGTGGTGCGTTTAAGAGTGGCACCACTCACTTCTCATCATGGTGTAGTTAATTATGAGCTCAGATAAATCTACAGGTGTTAACCAAGCACGGCCTCACCGTTAATGGTAACCAAATAACATCCTGCTATGTTCCGTCTCACTCTGGTTCTCCATCTCTCTGCTTGTTGTTGCCCATTCAGAACTTTTAACTGGCTCTTCTTTTTCTTCCTGCCAGTGTTTTCCTTCAGATGACTACGCCTGCTGTTTTAGAGCTCTGCTTTTCATTGGCTTTATGAGACCAACTGTAAATTCCTGAGTGCGTTGTGTCTCACTGTGTGGACTCCATCCAGTTTTTTCCTTTCACCCCACTGAATTCTGCCTCCTTCAACTTAACTGCTTGGCAAGCTCTTGCCCTGGCACACCTTTTACACTTTCTGTTTGGCTCGTGAAAACCTGGACCACTAATTATGAGGTGATAATTATCGAGTACAGCTGATGAAGGGCGTGCTGGTCACGGTTGAGGAAACAGGGCTCCCTTAAAGTCCATTTCCCTCAAAAGGTGTGCGGCTTAATGAGCTTCAAAAGACTCAATGGTTTTCCCAGACACAATGAAAGACAACAAAAATGCACGTTAGTAGTAGATGTTTTAAATATCTTACTGTATGTTGTTACAAGGCAGAAATTAGGGGTACGTTCTTAAATCCAATCCGATGCTACACTAAAATGAGAGCGTAGCTGTTTAAAGAAGTAGAGCTAGCCCTTACGTGAATTACCAAATGCGTCATTTCTAGCATAGATTAATGTTTAACAGTTAACGTCAACAACATTGGCTTGTAACACCATATTATCACAGAAGTGTCACCATTTTATTTGTAACATCGACCTACATAGCAAAGTAAAACTAGCTAAAAGCAAGTCTCATATCAAGTAAAAGCAGTCTCATGTCGTCCACTTAATGTGGTTATAATAATAAGAAACTTAAGACAAAGATGAAAGTAATGAAGACTAAAGATAGCCACTATGACGTCCGCTTGTCAACGATAACATTTTCTAAATAATGTTACCATTTCAACAATATGACCAATACCCCTAAGCTAACCTCAGAAAAACAAATGTACCACTTTGATTCGTATCCAAGCTTGTGTGTTGAATTATTACGGTCATTTCACCCATCATTCCACAGTTGCCACATTTAGCTAGGACTGCTATTTCAACTGTTCATGAAACACTGACTGCTCCTGGCACTGTGGTGCTCTGTCTCCTCAGACAGAGTGCCCAGAGCGTGCTCTGCTGCTCTGACAGCGCGGTGCTCTGAATAATTGAAGGGTATATCCCAACAGCGCTCCGAGTTTATGACCAGCCCCGTTTGCTCAGTGTGACTATTTGAGAATGCAACCTAGGTATTGATACTGCCCTAAAAGAAAAAGGGTTGAAAAAAGAGAAATAGAGGTCGTTGTATAAGGGAGCGACAACAACAGCATGTAAAGCAGGATTTAGATCCCACAAGAAAGCACAGGCTGCTTCAGGAAGAGACGCAATACATGAGGGAAGGATGTGTTTCTGGTGATCGTGGTTTTGTCGGACTGGGATAAGCGTGCTGAGCATGTGTGACTTAGTAATAGTTTGGTGTTGTTCTCCGTGAGTATTTGCATGTGTTTGTGGTGTGAGTGCATCAGCACGTGAGCGGTGGAGATGAAATTGAGGAAATGCAAAGGAACGGAGCCAGACGCGGTGACTGAGAAAATGGAATAATATAATGAGGCAGAGAGAGTGTTTGTGATACGCTGGCCGAAGGAGGCTCTTTAAACATCTGTTAATGATTTTGCAGATGTGTGTTGGGGACAGAGAGGGGCGAGTTTCACTGTAACAACAGAAGCTGCATTGTGCTTTGTCTAATTTAAGTGCATTTTGTTCTATTTTGTGACCCAGGAGCTCAAAGTATTGGCTCGCAGTGCTGACTGAATGGTTACCATCACACAGAGTGACATGCCAGTACACTAATGTCAGCGAGTAACACAGTGTGCATGTGTGCATAAACGTGCTCGTGTGAAGGCATGCACTGCATGAAAAAGTAATATAGTGGTAATGCCAGTAATGCCTCAGGTATGTCCTGTAACCCTTTGAAGTAGCTGCCACAGCTTCTGTCTAATAGAAGGGTCGGAGGTCAGTGCTGAAGCCTCTTAACAAGAGGATATGACATTTGAACTTAGAGGTTTGCCCACGATTTTCGCTGCGAACACGAGACATATTTGACTTTTAAAGCGGGTTGACCTCTGCTGAAGGATCGGTGCAAAATTATGGTAGAGCTTAATATCTCAGACAGGGTTTGAGTTTGAGAAAGATAACATAATAATCCATGAAAGGAGCGACATGTAAGAATTTTAGTTAAAAATTGAAATTTAACTTAAATTATAAACAGAATGTGAGGAAATAAGAGTTACGACATTGTGACAAAGATGTCCATGTATTGTGCTGCAGAGATATCTACTGATGTTAGCATGCTAAGCAGCTAGCCCTTGCCTGTCCTTTCTTGTAAAACCAATGAGAGCTCTCAGTCAGAGTGTTGGAGACGGAGCCCCATTCTTTCCTATGAAAACTGCTTTGTGGCGCTTGAGGCCAAAAAACTAAACTTCCCAGGTATGAAAATACCTGGATCTGTGTTGTGCAGCCCATAGAGTGTGTGCACTAGAGACTTCCACCGACCGAGCCGGCTAACTTACATGACGATGTACTTACACAGCTTGGCCACTACCAAAACTGGCTACAAAGCCTGATGCTCTTCCTGGGGGCTGGGTCCAGACCACTTACTCCTTTGCTAACTGAGCTGAGTAGCTAATGACAGCTACAGTCGGCAGCAGTTAGCGGTTACTCTGGTGATATGCTGCCCACCCCCCAGTTTTTGAGGAGTATGAATCCAAGAGGTGGCCAGTTCTTACAAATTGCACCTTTAAAGCGGAGGAAGAGGCTGTGAATGGCATTCTAGTATCAATGAACTGAAATCGGCCCCTCTCTTTACAGCATGATCCAGAGAGGAGGAGAAAGGGAAAGCATGAATGAAAGAGGTATAGAAAGAGAGGCAAAGAGCGGGGTGGAAGGTGAAAGAATGTCATAGACAGAGATGGTGGTGGGAGGGGATGAGAGGCTTTGGAGGGTTATGGGACTGAGCAGTTGAAGGGTTGACGGGTTTGGGTCTGGTAGCTCGATGTGCATCACTGATCCCAGTCCACACTCAGTCCATACACACTCGTCCCCCTTTTCTAACTCTGGCATTCAGAAGCACTTTCCCACTGGGAAGGTCAACACCCCATTAAGAGAGTATTTTGTGGCTATTTTGTGTTTGTTGTGGGGATAGTGAGTGGAAAGGGCAGCCTGGTAATAGAAAGAATTTGCTTCTGCAGCCCCCCTCTCTCTCTCTCTACAGCATCGGACTCCAACAGTTCCCATTTGGGTTGTCACTGCTCCCACACACTCAGCTTTGATTCTTGTCTAGACAGACGCAGTTCGTGTGTCCATATGGTAAGTTAGTTCCTCTGTTTTCAAGGTGATTATTGGGCCAGAGGAGTACACAACACTTTTGGTTACACCCTGAGTGAAGGGAGTTCGTACCTGTGTGAGTGCGCATACATATGTGCTGGCATGCAACGTACATATGTGCTGATGTTACGCTTTTATGTTTATTGGCACAGGTGCATGCTGCAGCGTACTCCACCACTTTGAAGATGCCAGATCAGGAAGTCAGGAGAAATAGTAGGGGCTCTGATGAAAGAGGAGTGGAGGACCAGGGAAAGGTGGAGGTGAATGTTTTACTGACACCAGATGGAATCTACAAGTGGTTTTAGTATCCATGTTTGAGCCGCATATCGGACTTATTTTAACAGTAAAAATTAAACGTAAGCGTCTGACTGCAGACGTTTATATTAACATTTATGGAGAACAGCTCCTTTACAGCTCTCAGGTCTGCAGGCCTGACTTGTGTCCTGTTCTGTCTACAGTCATTAGTGCGTCTAATAGTGTTTCTGTTCGGACGGTAGCTTTGCCGTTTGACCCCGACGCTGTGAAACCTCCTAATTGCGGTGAAATTGTGAAGAGAAACAGATGCAGCAATTAGACTCCCCTTGGGTATAAGATGAAGAAGAGCTGGAGCCAGAGCGGCGATCTCTGTCCTGAGTGCCTGAAAAGCGCTGTCAGACTGGCAAGTTAGTGGGGCTGTAATCAAAATCACATAACAGTCTCTGAGATTCAATTTTCCTTCCAGAATGTCAGTATTTATAGCACGCAAGACTTTGTTCTTCATATATCTTGAAATGCAGCCCGAAACCTCTCAACTCGGATAGGTCTGCAGCACGGTGACTGGCACCAGGAAGT
Organism: Pagrus pagrus; assembly: GCF_965226575.1. Classification (NCBI taxonomy): domain Eukaryota; kingdom Metazoa; phylum Chordata; class Actinopteri; order Spariformes; family Sparidae; genus Pagrus; species Pagrus pagrus. The sequence goes on along the minus strand of NC_140195.1, from coordinate 12,683,599 downwards.
GATTGGGCGTGACTCAGGAAGCCCTATTATAGTTTTTGGTTTGTGCTGAATAGTAGTGAGTAAGTGGACAGAAATACATCGACCTCCAAGAACCAGAGTCAGGAAATACTGTACAATGACACCATACATTAGCCATTTTTATCATAATTTAATCATATCATGAGTGTCTCAATTTGCATTGTATTCTCAAGGATCTGTCATATTAAGGCCACCTTTAAAAGTATATGATTCATGGTGTCATTGGCACGCATTCACCCTTCTTATGGATATGTGTACTTGTGTATCTCAGCCTGTAATTACACTGCATCTCTGTTTGTTTGAAACAGGTTAACATCCCCGGATTATGAGAGTTAGGGGCTTTGATTGCAATCTATTCAGCATGAGACGCTCGTTAGCTTGTGGTGGACGTAAACAAGAATGCTGTAACTTAAGCCACATCATTCAGTGGAAAACAGTGATGTCATTTCCCAAACCCAATCCTTTGGGATTTTTTTAGTCATTTTTCACTTTCTCTCTCACCCGACTGGAGTCTCTGGATCGTGGTCTCTTTGTGGTGAAGTTTAACATAGCAATGGCTGCTGGCACCAGCCAGTGCGGCCTCTGCTGGGTTTCCTGGTTTTTCTTTCATACCTAATTGCTCACCACATATGTGACAAATGACGCCAGATGCCACAATGGAGAGAAATGCAGCTCTCTAAGATTTATTGGCTCCAGAGAAACAGTTGGCCTTATTTATAGAAGCCGTTTTATTAGACCTGGCCCCAGGGAGTGGAGAGTGGCTGGACCAAGTGCCAATACAGTCTGCGGCACGTGTGATCCATTAATTATACTGGGATAATTCAGTCAGGTGTGTGGAGCAGCAAGAGAGGAGAGGAGTGGAGAGGAGAGGAGAGGAGAGGAAATCCAAACATTTTTAAATCAGAGGAAGTTAACTTTAAATGTGCAATAGTTTGATTTTAATAATATGGAGTAAAGCATTAATAAATAGGACTGTAGCATTTTATATAGTATTCAGTTTTTGTAAAGATATCAGTATGCTTCAGCCAGTGCTTGTCAGATGGTTGAAACAATCCGACCATCTTTCTGACTTCAGACTTGGGTCAGACAATTTCATTACTTTTCCAAAACTTGCAAATCAATATTTACAACCACTTTATATTACAAGTGCAACAGTAAAAATGCATTCGGATGACTTGCAGGTTTGCGCCTGTATCCTTATTTGAATGATTATTTGCAGCCCTTCCCATTTATGACTTCAGACATTTCATCCGACCTTCTGACAACCTACAGTAAAAAAAAAACATTACATGTTTTTGACCTGACTCTCATACTGGGAGGTGGTGGGGGTTGTGGTGGAGTTACAGGCGGGAAGGCTGGCAAGCCAGTGACCACCGTTTGAGACTGAGTTTTGACATTTGGAAGTGTGACACACCACTTTCCAGACACGCTTGTAGCAACTAAAACATGATATTTCTCAGCCATGTTCGTGGTGACAACACCACATATTTTAAGTCAAAACATGATTTTTTCTCCCAACCAACCCTAACCAGGTGTTTTTTGTGCCTACATCGACCAAGAGCATTAGCACAGCATTGTCACATAATAAAATAGAAAACCTAAAGAAACTAAAGTTGCAATATAAAGATAATGTAAAGTTTCAACATATCCATGGTTTGCAGAAACATACATTGCCAACATGTATTCTAGCGATGACACTTAAAATACATACAGTAAAAACTAACCTTGCATAAAATATTTTAGATAAGTGTCATGAAGATTTCTGTCCCCATTGCATTTTGTACATTTGGCAAACCAATCCTGTTATCATTTACAACTGCTTTCCCTGCTATGACTTGACATGCTATGTCCACATGTCTGACATGTAAGCAGGCTAATAGTGCATCACTCAACAAAGACACAAAGATATGCATGCATACAGAAAACAACACATCTGTAACCCTTTGGTAGTTTTTGTTTCTGACATAAAGCTTGTAGCCTCTGGAGCCCAGCCTACTCAGGTGCTGAAGAGGTTCCAGCTCCACCAACAATTTCCTGCAACACAAAGAACACACAGCCAACAAGGACCAGTCAACCAACTAAGGCCAACGCTCAGGCTGGTACATCGTTCATTTATCTATCCGTCAGCACGCAGTTGGATTGTCAGCCTTGTTGCTCCATGTGTGTATGATCCTTCCATTTGTGCTCCTTATTTCCCATTTCACTGTTAGTGTAGTGTTAAGTCAAGCTCCTCTGTGCCCAGAAAACTATGATGTTGAACATCTCTGTTCACATCCGCAACAAAGAATTTAAACCGTGCTGCTGACTCTACCTCAGAGGCCGGTGAGGAGCCTCAGCCTGGTGCAGCGTTTGAACTGCCGCGCAGTGTGTTTGATGCTTCTCCCTTGACTCCTCTATCCTGTCTCAGCTCCCCTTGGTATGCAGGCCAGGGGTTCTTGGCATCGGCGGCTTCAGACTGCAGCCCAGATGAGCCCTGCTTCACTCGTGTCTGCCGTCCTCCGCTCACAGGAAATTAGGGAGGAAAGAAGCTAGGCTTAAACTCAGACACACGATTTGGCCATTTTAGTTTGAAGTTTACTGTATATGAACTCAGTTGATTGGGTTGTCCATTCAAGTTGAATAATAGATATGCGATGAAGTGTTGTAGTTACTGCACTCATTCTCTACTTCCTTGATGAGGAGTCTACTGAGACGATGACTTGTGCTACAGAAAATAAACACTCTCAGAATCCCGGTTTTTCCTGAATGCTCGGAAAGTAATTTATGAAAGTCATAAATGTCACTGACTGCAGGCTGCTGTATCTTCTGTTAAACAATGCTAGCGAATGTTTGTGTGTGTTCTGGGGGCGCCGTGCTGGTGGTGAAGGTCAGAAAAGAGAAACAGATTGCGAGCAGCGATGCCAATTCCACCGGAGTGATAAAAGCCTTCATCGCGGTCCTACATCACAGCGCGGTAAATCGTCCCTCTCGGCCTGCAGCTCCTGCCAAAAGCTCCTCTTTTCTTCTTTCTTCTTCTCTGCCAGTGGTGTTTATAAATCATAAACTCACCACACAGGCAGAGAAGCAGGACTGCTGTGCTCTATGGACACATATCCATTGTGCTCCCTGTGCGTCTGCATGTGGAAGTAACAAATTCACTCTCCTGAAAGTTCCCTAAAGGAGCACAGTCCCTTAAATGGGAGATTTTTATGCCCAGAGCATAAAATAGTGTGGAGAAAATGACGTGTCTGTTTCTTCAACCAACAACCTGGTTTTAGTTGGTTTGAGAGACGTGTTTCTTATTAAGCGAGGAAGCCTATCCTGAACCTTAATGATAGTATACAGTGGCCAGAATTGAAACCAGTGTTAAACTGTCTAAACCTCTGTATGGTGCTGGCTGTCGATGTCACTTGAGTTGGAAGTAAATCAGCTGATTTAACCACTGGACGACACCACAGTATGCTGGGTGACACCACTATGTGCTGGGTGGTCCTCAGAGGGTGTCATTGTCTCCACAGGGTTTCCTCCATTTTCTTCCTCAATTACGTTTTCGTCTGTTTTCCTTTGTTCTAGTTGAGGCTTGAAGTGTAAGGGTTGTTGCTTTTTTTATTGTTTCATTATGTGGCTCTTGTGAAGCCTGTTGAGACCGCTACTTTAATTAAGGGCTGCACAAATAAACCTATAATAAACTTGACACGGCTTAAATCATGGTCACTGGTTTGTACAGATTGCCAAATCCACAGTTTCAGAATTCCTGTTGCAGCAAACGATGGTCTGTACAGCTTTTCGTTTTTTTCCCCTTTTGATTGTTTCATTTTTAGTCACACATGGATTTAGGGATTGCAGTGGCAGTTCATACCAGATTGGAATATCTCAACAACTATTGGATGGGTTCCCATGAATATTTGTTTGCAGAGGATGGCACCCATGTCCTTGGTAATCCCCTGACCTTTTCGCTAATGCCACAATGATGCTGACATCTGTGTCTCTCCAAGGATGAATTGTGTAATCACTTCGGTGATCAGCTTGCTTTTCATCTAGCGCCACCATCATTAGATCAACGTTTTAACTTGATAACTACAAAACTATGACTGCAATCCCATCAACCTTCGTCAGTACCTCAAAAAAGACTGAGCTGCTCTTTCTTTCAGGGAAGGCATCTCCCAGCCGTGCCCTCTCCATTACCATGAGAACTGGTGTCTCCGGCTTGGACTACATGCAACCTGTGTGTGACACTGGATGACCAGATAACCTTCTGCCAACATTGCACCATGAGAGTTACAACACTACTTCTGGACTCTCCCTCAAGAATCTCGCATGAGAAAATTTCATGTAGTTGTCTCCATCGAAGTTGATATTAGATTTTTGCCCTGGTTCTGATCCAGGTTCTTGTCATTTCATGTCTACACTACTGCAACCCGCTCTAGCTATGGTTTGCCTTCATCAGTCCTACAGTACATCCAGGACATGGCTGTCCACTATGCTACAGCCGGGGGGGGCTCAGCTACCGCTCGACAAAACCATGACTGTTCACTCTCCTCGCTCCACAATGGTGCAACAAGCTCCTCATTAATATCAGAACTGCAGAAACTCTACACGTGTTGTCACCAACTGAAAACTCATTTGTACAGACTTCATCTCTGCCCATAAAAAATGAAAGAAAAAAAAAACT